>NC_056706.1:17759210-18116710 GCF_018831695.1 Puntigrus tetrazona | reverse complement strand
AGTTTAGATTTCTTTTTCATAATTTCCTGTTTTGTTTCTGTCTGCCCTTATTTGGTCCTTCCTGGTACAGTTGTGTAATCAGTAGTTCTGCACCTGTCTGGCCCTTGTTATTCTGAGTTTACAAGCCCTGTCTATTTCGTTCTGTTTGTCGGATTTTAAAGTATGTTACGTTGTTTGACACCTGTTCAGAGCTGATTAAACATTCTGTGTGGCACTCATTCCTAAACCACAGACCGTTACATGTAAATTATTTTTAAAGAAAATCTTAAAGGGGTATTTACAACCTAGTAAATTGACAACATATTGTGCCAGTAGAAGCATTAATGTCCTTAAATGAGTAGTACACACCAAAATTTAAATTCTGTAATTAATTACTCACCTGTTTGTAAGCTGTTCTTGTAGCTCACTGTTCTAAATTATCATTATTGGTGTCATTTTAAAGGTTCTGCCTCTTCTTTTGAAAACCGCTAATGGAGATCAAATCAATCAATCATTTTTATTTATATAGCGCTTTTAACAAGACAGGTTGCATCAAAGCACTGTACAGTATAAGGTAGAAGAACAAATCAGAGAACTGGCGTTACTGACGAGCCCTAATCTTAGTCCGCTTCAACTGATGTCTAATTGTACAAGTAATTTTTCCTGCAGGTACAATCACACTGCAGTTTGGCAGCTATTTGTGCAGGTGCGAATATGCCTTATATAACACATACATGTAGGAGACGTCTATTTGATGTCTGCATTTATATCTGCAAAACGTATTTTTTTAGGTTGTTTGCTCATCTGCAATACATCTATTGGATGTCTCCTTTTAGATGTCATATAGACGTCTATTAGATGTTTATGATTTTGAATGTATGTAAAACTGACATTTGTAAGACATCTGCCAGACGTGTGCCGCGTGGGTTTCTGGTTTGTCTCTTTCGCATGCAAATGAATGGAAGTGAGTGGAGTGTGACCGTACCTTGAGACCTGAAGCCTTTCAGTCTGAGTCATAATGCCGTTTTGTCTTGTGGCATGATGCCCTTTTATTTTATGAGGTCTGAGGATGTCCTACAATGTACACCGTACGCCAGGGCTTGATAAATGGATTTCAGCTGTTGTGGGTAACACAGTCACTCCCATAGCCACTCTGGTGGGTTTGAGAAGAACAGAAGAGCATTCTACTTTCCTGACCGGACAACTAATCTGATTAAAATATCTGTGATATTTAGGTGAGAATGTTTCTGATTTTATTACGTTCAGCTTGTCCGTTCGAGAGAATCTTGTGCAGAAATCAAAACAAATGAACGTAACTGCAAACAGAAGAAAAATAAAAATGTAAGTTAGTTTTTATATTCATAACATATAGCCTATTTAAGCAACATAACACAAACAAAAGAGGGAATTAAATTTGAAAACCATAATTGCAAATTTGACATTTATCTGCTGACATTATGTAATATATATTTTAACATGTAACAGTAAACAGGTCCAAGTTAGAATCACAGCAACAAATTTGCTCGATATGGAAGTTGAGCCATTTAGGATGCAAATTAGGAAACTAGACAGGTAGTCTGGTAGTTTCACAATCAAAACTGAGGCTGCTATGTGGGCAGAGACCAAATGGCGAAATGCATAGATGGCAAGAAGAAGCAGGACCACGCTTGCCTCAAATGAGGAAATGAGGGAATTGTGTGCTTTCACTGCAGCCATGAAGGCCATAGACGATGAGAATGCAGACTATTACAAGATCAATAGTTTTACTTCAGCTATGATGATCTTCACATTTCCAAATAGTGTTATAGAATTACCTTATGTTACATTTCTCATGAATGGTGAATGATAGAGACGTTCCATTTTGATTCTGGAGTGGAAGTCACATCAATGACTTCTGCACATTATGAGGGTCCCATCACAGATCAGATTGTACACTCTGTAGGTATAGCAGGAAATGACACTGAATGCCTGGAAACCCATCATCTGAAGAGTTCCTGAAATTTTTTCCATACATTTATCATTCCAGAGACAAAAATTTTAATAAATGGGTAAAAATCATCAATAATCAATAAGACATGTGAAATAATAATCAAACGTAATAATCATGGATACATTATAGGCCTCATATTATTAATTCACAAAAATATTTCGGTTCTCCAGCCCACGAACTTCATCAGCGGGCGCTCCTCCTCGGACTGTTTGTACTACCCCTGTCTATGTTCCTCTGTTTTCTTGTAAAGACTCTTATTGTGAAGTGTCTGTTACTCATTGTGTCTGTGTTTCCTTGCCCCTTGTTAGTTCCCTAGACAACTGATTAACCCCCCTCTTGTTATCTTGTGTATTTAAAGTCCTGTTTGTCATTCAGTCCCTGCCGAGTATTTGATCTAGTCGTACAAAGCAGTTCCTTGTTGTTCCCTAGCCTAGTCTTGTGTTTGTTGTGTTTAGTTTTCGTGTGTACCGACCTTTGCATTGTTCCTGGATCATAGGTGCATGTCAATAAATTAAAATGTCATGGAAAAGTTCATTTATTTCAGTATTTCAACTCCAATTATGATACTCGTGTATTAAATAAATTCAGTGCAGACAGGCAGTGCCTAATTGCAATGCTTTAGGCTCACATTTAACAAAAACCCACCAATTCACAATCTCCAAAAAGTAGAATATGGTGACGTGCCAATCAGCTGATCAACTCAAAACACCCGATACAAGAATTTGTGTGAACTTTGCAAGGAATGGACCGAGGCTGGGGTCAAGGCATCAAGAGCCACCATACACAAGAAAAATACGACAACTGTAGCTAAATTCCTGTTAAGCCACTTCTGAACCACAGACAACATCAGAGACGTCTTACCTGGACTAAGAAGAAGAACTGGACTGTTGCCCAGTGGTCCAAAGCAAGTTTTGATTTTCATTTGGAAACCAAAGTCCTAGAGTCTGGAAGAAGCCCGAGTCCAGTGTTTAGTTTTCACAGTATGTGATGATTTGGGGAGCAATTTCATCAGCTGGTGTTGGTCCATTGCGTCTTTTGAAAACCAACATCACTGGACCTGTTTACCAATACATTTTGGAGCACTTTATGCTTCCTTCTGCTGACCAGCTATTTAAAGATGCTGATTTAATTTTCCAGCAGGATTTGGCACCTGCTAAAAGCACCAAACACTGTCTAAATGACCATGTTGTTGTGTTAGGAACACAGGAACTAGGAACATATTTAGTTCTAGGAACTACGTTTGGGGGGAATTATAGTCTAAAACAGTTCTGTAAACACTAACAGTGAGGTCTGGCCAAACACATATGAAACACTGGCTAGGATGCATTTTCAAAAGAAAAGTATTTGCAGTAAGTGTAAATACTGATAGAGACTACTAACTTACACTAAGTTCAATTAGCAATAAACGCTATTTACACTAAGTACAAATGTTTACCTTCACTACAGATTGTGTTTACACTATCAGTGCTGGTCACAAAACATACTTAACCAGCATATGCCTTTTTTTCAACAGGGTTGTCTTTCAACAATTCAGATATGCTTATCAAGGGTGTGTCAGTTTTTTTGTTTTGTTTCGTGTATAAACAGCTTTTTTATTTGTCTTCCTTTCAGGCACATCTCCCATTGTTGATATAAGAGCTGTTTGTTTTGCTGTCAAAAGCAGATAAGCTAGGTTTAATTTCAAGCCAAATGAACGATTTGTAGTTATTGCTTTTTTTTGTTTTCTTCATCTAATGAGTTCGAAAACAAAAACAAGTACACTCTCCGGAAAAAGCTTTCACTTGGGCAGTACCTTTTTAAAAGAGATCTATTATGTTCTAATATTTCCCCTAAGGTACCAAAATGGACCCTTTCAGACATAAGCCCTTTGAAAAGGTACCTCCCCAGGGACCTTTTGTACCTTTATTGCTGAGAGCGTATTCATGAGTCTCACATTTAACATATTGAAATATGATGTACTCACTCCTCCTTCCTTGGTCTACGTCCCTTTTTTTTATTCCTCTCACGTGCGCTTCAGCCTCTAACTTCATATCAATGTGGATTATTGCAGGAATAATGCCTTTCCGTCAGAATTTCATCATAATTTTTGTGTTCTTTGGGATGGTATTGAGTTGGTATGTAATTACGTTTTAGCAATAGTACATGGTTTGCCTTCGCGTTTGGGTTGTGAATTGATGTGAAAATGCAGTATTATTTCTTTTATTATTTATGCTTGTAGCATTACCACTGTCCAGGCGGAGTACATGAATTATTTAGCATAGTATTGTCATTCTATTCTGCTCATGCGTCTCATTTTTAATCTAAAGATCTTTTTAAACTACCCTTGGGAAGCATTATATAAATTTTTGAATTAATGACACCATTAAAAATGCACTCCAAAAAATGCTGGGTTAAATGCATCCCAGCGCTGGGTAAAATATGAACGAACCCCTGCTAATGGGTTTTTTTCAGCCAACACATTGAATCTTTAACAAACTGTCTGGGCAGTGACCCAACTGCTGGGTAGAAACATAGTAATAGCTGGGTTTATCAATATATAATATTCTATTTTCAAGGTATATGATATTAAGGGTGATTTCACTACAGGTTTGCTGAATTATAGGTTTGGGACAGGAAAGTCATACAAAACAAAGCAATTCATGACTCTGCATTTTCAGTGTGCGTGACAAGCATAAGAAATAAAAGTGTAAACTTTTAAGGAGAAGATTAAACAATTGCAAAATTCATAGATATTTTTCCTCATGAATATGTGTCTTTCTTTACAGGCTCATTTACCTGAACAACAAACAGTGCAGGTGAGTTTAGTGCAGTTAAAAAAAACATGGTGCAGATGTAGTGTATGTTTTCTTGATTTAAGAAGTTTGCATGGCTGAATTATTATTATATTTTATTCTTTTTAGCTGCAATCAGCAGATTATAGAACAAGTCATTATCAAGTGAGTAATGCTGTGCCTACACATATGTAAAAACTTATACACACACACATGCTAGACAGCTATGCTTACGTGCTCATATTCATGCACACACACAACATAATCAAATTTAAATTAGTAAGAGTTTGTCTCTGTTATTATCAGGCCAAAATGGAAGCAAAAGACCTTTGGATTGCATTCAGCGCCAGGGTGTGTAAATATTCACCTTCTTAAAAATTTACTTATTAAACTTATTTTTAAGTTGGTCTGTAGAAAGGCATTCTTGGTTCAAGGTTGTTTTTGTGGGTTTGATCAATGAGCAGTGATAGTTAAATCATGATGTTTTCAGTTTATAGATAGAAATCCATGTTTTAAAAGTGTATCAGCTTCATGAACCAAAAAAAAATATTTTTGTATATTTTAATTACAGGTTGTTGTACAACCAGCCAAATGTGTTGATAGGGTAAGTATTGTGTTTTTAGTATTGTTAGTTTTTATAGCCCATTTCCATTCATGAATGGGATTATTACAGAGCTGTATGTATATTTTTAATGAAGTCGGACAGATATTGCTTCTGTGTCACCATGGGCAGCTCCAATCATTTGGGAGGGAACCTTTGACCCCACGCTGATCGACTCTATCTACAAACAACACAATCTCACCATAGCAACCACTGTCTTTGCTTTGGGAAAGTAAGTCTTCATGATACCTATCATTTTTAATAATTCTCATTTGTTTCCCCTCCTCTGTTTTTTCTGGAAATAGTAATGATTAAATGCTAATTTAACCATATTAATATATATCCCTATTTGTTTCTATTTATTTGCCTTTTTTTAGATACACGCGTTTTATCAAAGATTTTCTGGAGTCAGCAGAGCAGCATTACTTTGTTGGATTTCGAGTGCATTTCTACTTGTTTACAGACCAACCAGAATCAGTTCCTGAAGTGAAGATGGGTGAAAACCGTACGTTGTCAGTTCGAAAGGTTCCGACTTTGAACCGATGGCAGGACATCAGTATGAGCAGGATGGAGAAACTGGAAAAACTAATAGAGGAGGAACTAGCCAATGAGGCTGACTATATTTTCTGTCTTGACATAGATACAAAGTTCTACGGCCGGTGGGGTGCAGAGACTTTGGGTCGTCTTGTAGGTGTGATACATCCTTGGCTTTATAATGTTCCAAGGAATCAGTTCACATATGAGCGTAGACCAGAGTCTAAAGCATTTATTGCAGCTGACGAAGGTGATTATTATTATGCCGGTGCTGCGTTTGGTGGCACATTGGAGGAAGTACATCATCTCACCAAAACCTGCAGGGAGCAGCTGAGCATCGATGCTGCAAACTCTATTGAGGCTGTATGGCAAGAGGAGTCTCACTTGAACAAGTATTTCCTTTTGAACAAACCCAGTAAACTGCTGTCTCCTGAATATATGTGGAGGGATATCAATGAAAGTGCAGTCCAAATAAAAATAGTTCGCTTCACTAATGTACCTAAAAACTATGCTGAAGTTCGCCCAAACCCATAAAAACTGTTGCCAGGCATACATTTACACTGTTACCAATCAAAAGAATGTGAATCTGTTAACAGGTAATACTGGTGACAGCGAGGACCACATTTCCTACCAAGAAAAAAAATAATCGCAGACATGTACAGATGCTTATATGAGCACTAAATGGCATCAGAAACAATACCTGCCAAAATCTTTCTCAATAAACAATATGAACTTATCAAGTTTTTGCAATACTCTTTGTGTAACAGATTGCAATTTGCATGTATTGAAACAATCCTTTGATACACGACTTTTATAAAAATAGTTGAGGGAGGGTGTTTATGGAGTTGAAGCTAAAGCAAATTGTTTAAAAAAAACAACTGTAACAATATGTATTAGCAACATTTTTGATTTATTTGGGCAAAGAATTCACTCAAAACTGTTTACTGGATGTTCTTACACAAAACAGAAACTCTGGTCAAAAAACTGTTGCTTCATCAAAAAATAAATAAAATAAATTTATTTTACTTTTTTTTTGCAAGCACATTACCAGCATAAACCTGCAAAAAAAAAAAAATGATCGGGAGCTGTTTATGCATATGTGTGCTTATTTGTTTTCAATGCAGCTAACCTTGAACAATAAAATAAATAAAATTAATCCTTATGTTTATTCTTTTTAACTTTGTTCTTTAAGTAAATATCAAAAGACATGATCATATATTTGAACTAAGGCAACAGAGCTATAACAGAGAATGCCTCCAACACTCCCTCTTCAGGCCGTCAAAGGGAGAATTCCCCCAAACTCTTGTTTTTACTCCATTTCCCATGAGCCCTGTACCTGGCACTGATCACCTGTGGCACCTGAGACTCATTAACTGGGCTTTATAAGAAGCATTTGGAGGATCACTCTTTGTGAAGTCTTCTTGTAGCTTGGTGAATATTTCTGATTGGTTTTCTTTGTATTCAGACTGAGTCCTGTTATTACGTTGCTTGTCTATTGTTTGACTGTTGTTTGCTGCTAGCCTACTAACCCACTAACCCACACCTGTTTTTTTGACCACTGCCTCTTGGTTGCTGCCTGGCCTGACACATGTGCAGTGACCTGACTACTTGCAAGTATACTCTCATGTTTGTCTGCCCTGAGCTCTGCTTTGTTGATTGACCACATTATTGCCTGCTCCTATTATCTGCATGTTTTGTTCTATGTTCTGTGAACAGATCAAGTTATTTCCAATAAAGCTGCCAACGGATCCCAGCCTCCATGTCGGTTCATTACAGAAGACATTTGTCCACTGAGTTATCCTCTCATCCTCTCAAGTGGTCTACTCGCCACCACCAACTGCAAAATCTCACAACATTAACAGAGGAACCTTATAAAGACTTAACAGGCAATAAAACCCAGAACCTGCCCCTCGTGCCACTGCCCCTGTAATGGCCACCGCATATCCACTGCACATGTGTCAATCATCCTGGGATTACCCTTGGCTCCAACAGCATAGCCTCAACATCTCTTGGTGTGAAGAACAGACTCTACTGGAGACCCAACTGTTTTCCCCAATGTCTTTCTAAAGTTACATCCCTCAAACTTTGAGCGGTCAACGTCACAGAATCCCCAGATCTGCCCGAGGCCTACCAAGATCTGAGTGAGGCCTTACATAGTCAAGGCATCACAACTTCCACTTCTCACCGCTTGTCAACAAGGTGTTCATGAAATGCATCATAGTCTGCATCAATATTCTCATTTATTCAGATACTCTGGATGTCAAATCAGTTCTGCACCATCTAATCCAACACAAGTTATATGCCAAGGCTAAGGAATGTGAGTTCCACACCACATCCGTTTCACTTCTGGGCTACATCCTCAGCCAGGAAGGGGTAGCTATGGACGACAGTAAAGTCATTGCTGTCCCAAACTGGCCACTTCCTGGAAACCTAAAGGAGTTACAGAGGTTCTTTTAGGATTTGCTGACTTCTACCGTCACTTCATCAGAGGCTTTAACCCAGTCGCTGCTCCCCTCATGGCGATGTCAAGGAAGGGGAATCATCTTCGTTGGTCCCGACATTATTGGAAGCGTTCAATGAATTTAAAACATTTCACCATTGCCGTTCATAGTGGAGGTGGATGCTTCTAATGTCTTGGAGCTATTCTGTCATAACACCAAGATAACCCAGCAAAGATGTTCCCCATTGCCTTCTCACGTCACGTAAACTGTCCCCCTTGCTGAAAGGAATTACAACGTTGATGACTGAACTATTGGTTATCAAAGCAGTGCTCGAGGAATGAAGACATTGGCTGGAGGGAGCCTAGCACCTAATTCTGTTAACCAACCACCACAATCTACACCTTTATTTGAAATCTGCCCGCAGACTGAATCCCTGACAGGCCTGATAGTATTTGTAATACCTAAGTGCATCATGAGGAGAGAAAGTTATGAGGTCACCTGCTGGCCAACCATAAAATTGCACCTAAAATTTACTTCTCTGCAATGTGACAAGTATTTTTATGCATTGAACATTAATTCCATTTAGAAATAATGAATAAAGAAATAAAATGACATAACTGAGCACAAATAAATGATAGCATAACAAAGTACACTGTTGTATATGAACATTTTCAAGGACAGTACAAACGTTGTATTTAACCGGTAAAGGGTTAGTAAGAAAAGCTAAAGGAAGATCTCAA
This sequence comes from Puntigrus tetrazona, assembly GCF_018831695.1. Lineage (NCBI taxonomy): Eukaryota > Metazoa > Chordata > Actinopteri > Cypriniformes > Cyprinidae > Puntigrus > Puntigrus tetrazona. The sequence continues at coordinate 18,107,654 of NC_056706.1, read as the reverse complement.
AAAATGTTTTGACTTACTGGCATGCATGTCTTGGTTGGTCAACATGAGGTCTCCTCTCATCTTCCTCCCTGATGTCCAAGAGCACTCTTGCCCGCACTGCAATGTTGTCCAGTGCAACCTTGCAATCTTGTCCTGACTACAACCACATGCATTCTCAAATCACTGAGGTGTTGTGGCTGTAGCCTGAACAATTGAAGATGGAGGCTGGATCCCGACCGTATCTGACTCCTCATTACGGTTTTATTAATTTTTTTTTTTTTTTTTTTTTTTTTTGCAGTTTTTTTTAGCAAGGCTTGAATAATCCTGCCACTTCTTTCTGACCTCCTTCCCTGATCTTTTAATGCCCCTTGTTGCAGTAAGTTTTGTAGGAATATCCCAGATTTTATGTTATTCTTTATTTGTATGACTGCCCTTTTAAATCTGCTGAAAATTGTTTTTGTAGCTCCTCTAAAATATTAATTTCCCCTCTTTGAAAAATGTCTTCTGTTTTTTTGATTCAGCCATTTTGATCGTATTAAGTGCCTTTTTTTTAATCTTCCTGTAAATCAAAACATAGAATTTGTATTTACTTTTCAAATAAAAGAAATGCAATCTATGGGCACAACTCATAAATGATAAAATTTGATTGCGGAGTTCTTTGTTGACAACATTGTGATTTAGCCAATCAGATTTAAAGAACCATTTGATAATTTTAACTTCTCTTCACAAAAAAAAACTTAGTTTTTCATTTTCTGTAAATCCTCTCTGAAACATCAATAAAGTAAATTTTATCAATAAAGCAAGTATTTTCCTAAACATTTTATTCATTTTAATTAATTTCCCCTCTTACAACATGACAACACAGAAATCTAGAACCACAGTAATTTATTGCAGTCACACAATTTGAATCCTAAAACTTGAATTATATACATTGTTCACATAAGATTGCATTTTGAATTGAACCTGGAGCATAATTTACAGGTTTTAATAATTTTCTGGAGTTTAAAGTTTTTCTTCTTCTTCCTCCTCAGTGTGGGAAGGCAGCAGGTAGGAATGTGTTTTTCTGTTTGTTTGTATGTTTTTTTTTAGAAATGACTGCTCGTTTTGATTTCATTTAATTTTGCTCTCCAGTGTATTTTAGAGTTACACCAGTTCTCAGTGGTATTTCCTTCAGCAGTTGCCGCTATTGTGCAGTTGAGACCATCTGTGTAGGGATGTAAGGGTCTATATCTCCTGGTGAAGAGGAGAGCAGATGAGAAGGATGGGTTTCACTCGTCTGTGTCTGAGGATAGAGCTCCAAACTGCCAGAAGACACTGAAAACGTAATTAAACAGAAGTGTTTTTTTGAACAGAAACATCTGAATACAGCTAAGTTCAGCGCAAGGTCTGCAAGGGTCTGTACCTGGCTCTGGTGAAGTGGACTGCAGATGTAAAGACTCTTCTTCAATTGGAGTGTCTGAATGACCCTCTGGATCTGAGGTGAGAATCTGATTGAGAGGGACATAATAGAGCATTTAAAGGACTTTCTGTAGATTCACAAGGGGCCTTTAATCTAAAAATGATGTGTATGTAGGGTTGCCGGTCAATTTAAAAGTAAAATGATGCATCCTGTATTCAGTCTTGAGAGCTAAGCATTACAAAAGTAACGCAATTACAGTAATGTATAACTTTTTGCTGTAAAGCAGTAATATGCATAGATTCAGTCGAGGGAATGGGGTTCCATCATTAATGAATAACTACACGAGTAATGCAATATTAGCACTCTAGTTACTACTACTAGCTAACAAGAAACTGTGATTAAATTTGAATAAGTAATAGCACTTATGTTGAATGTGGTAGTTCACTATTAGCTAATCAGTAACTATTATTTTTTTCATACCTCCCCAAGCACTAATAAGAATTACTCACTAGTAATGACTATCATTGTAAGCTTTTGTGGGTTTAGCAAAGTATTGAATAGTAGTTACTCGGGTCTTACTACATCCTTCTAACGCTCTACTAATTACTAAAGTCATTGTAAATGTTTGAGGTTTTTATAAGCTTCTGGTTAATAATTGTTAAAATGTTAAAATCATTACTAATGTGTTGCCACGAAAATGGATCCAAATAACTAGTAGTTTCTTGAGAAAGATGTAGTAATACTTCAGTTATTACTTTCCAAAACCTTACGTACGTCAGCTGACTTTAGGGAGTTATAATTTTTTACTTTCGAATACTGATCCAAGTAATTAGTAGTTCCTTTAGAAGGATTTAGTAATACTTGAGTCATTTTCATTATTATTATATTATTACCATTAACTTAATTTTGGAATTATTATGCATAATTCACATTATGAACCTGTATACAATAGTTCTTAGGAGTTCTCTAGGATATATAAAAACACTTAGCTAATTATGAACTACCAATTTCAACTGAGTGCTATTATTTCTAAATTGTTCATCAGTTTCTCATTAGATAAGAGTAGTTATTACAATGTTAATAGCACATTTATTCATGTGTAATTATTCATTAACGCTGGAACGGTATATGTCACCCAGTCAAATGATAAAGGCTGGGTGAATGGGTAAACACATGGTGTATGAATGGGTTTCACTTATTTTGCCTTGCCTTTTGAAGGTGGAAACTCTATGTGCATTTAATCATGACATGATGAGCTTGTGACTGGAACGTACCTGTCGAACAGCTGTGAGGTTAGTCAGCGTCCCGATGCTGTTGCTGTCTGCGATGACCATAGCCTGGGACAGGAGACTGGAGGACGGGTAAGAGCTCAGGTCTGCCTTGCTGTACACTAAAATATATGCATTATTAGAGTTGCATTTTGGTCTTTTAAAAAGGAATTATTTTACTTTTGTTTAACGTTGTGAGGCTACTGTAGTTACGCTTGTCTTAATTAGAGGAGTGATTAACTAGTGGTGCATTAAGTACGTACTGTGGCATGGTAACTGTGCCATTGTTGCCATGAAGGAGCTAGGGCCAATGTGACTCTGAAGCTGCTGCGCTATTGGCTGCTGAGGTGAGGCGTGAAGCTGCTGCTGAAAAGAGATTGGCTGAAGGGTAGTAAAGCCTCCCCCTACGTTGTTGATGACAGGGACCGTCTGTGGTTGAGAGGACGTCAAGCCTACAGTAAAAGACATGTTAGCAGTGTGTTGGTGTTAAACTCTTAATGCAGATCACACTATGTATGAGCTGTACCTATGAGAAGGGAGGAATCCCCCAGGCTCATTACGCTTGGTAGGGAGGCCATGATCAGTCCCGGAGGGGCAGCAGAGGATCCTGACAGTCCATGCAGGGAAGTGAGAGTACTGACAGGAGGCAAAGAACCACCACCAGATACCTAAGAGAGAAAATTGAAGCTTTGGCTTTCAGGTTACGTTTGCCTTAAATGTATAGTAAATGGAGAAATCTAAATCCTGTCAACAATTAAGATCCGGTGTTTTTGTCCATTAAAGTTTGGTGACATCCAGTGCTGTTTTGGACTCCACTTAGCCTACCTACTGTATGGACAAAAACAGGTGAGGGTGTTATACACTCACACAAAAAAATTGAAATGGTGGTTTTAAATGTGGCAAACTGCCACTAGGTGGAAGCAATACTATATTATTCACTTCAGTCAGACCAGCTTAGCACCAGCTGAAAACAGCAAAGGACAGAGTTGTAAAATACTCGTAATTTTACTTGATTACTGTACTTAAGTATTATTTTGGGGGAATTTGACTATTCAAGTACAATTTAACCTGACTAATTGTACTTTTACTTGATTACGTTTCTGAAGAAAAAACTACTTTTTTCTCCTTACAATTTTATTTCAACTTTACATTTTTATTTTATCTTATGCACATTAAATATGGTAAACCTAAGCTCAAACGTGCTTGATGTAAGAACCAATTATCATTTTCACGCATAGAATGTCTGGGTTCAGTAGTTCACCATCTACTGAGTTATGTCCTCTCAGATGTTTATGGCTTGCTTTCTTCAGATGAACACAAGCAGATTTTTAGTCCGTATAACGCAAGGCGATAGGACCACTACGGGAACCACACAAAGTGTACACAACAGTAAAGCCTCAAATTTTAGTGTTTTTTTTTGGTTTGTTTTTTTTTACACATATGCCTATTGTTTCACTTAAGAAGACACTTATTCATTACCAGGAATAGTATGACTTACTGTCATAGTCGCTTGTGTAGTTTTTGAAGTCTTGGAAAGTCATGTAATTGTTATTGCTGCACTAGATATGTGTTTGACCTGTGCCATTTGTTTTATTTTCTCCCTTTTAACCAAACTTCTGTATGTATGTCATAAAGTACTTACAGAAAAGCATTCACTTTGAATAAAAATGATGCTAATAATCAAAAAGTTGAAAATAAATTGTCCGGTAGTGTTAAGGTACGTATAGGGAGGGCTTCATTTTCCCAATAAGATAACATCAATTTGATCATTCTAATGCAAATTATAATGCACACAATACATTTTTATTGCATGCTGTTTTATAATGCACTACAATATTAAGTTTAAATTAATAACTTCATTTTGACCTCCTTACTGTTATTGCGAGATAAAAGCAATCAGTCAGTGATCACTTAACATCTCACTGATTTATGATTGTATGTGTAAAGTAGTGTAATCTCACTGATTTGTGATGGTGTGTGTCCAGGAGTGTATGACTGGGTTCAAGTTGGACCGGACTAGTTAGACGGCCGCCTCTGTCTTCACCGCTGGAGCTTCTTACTGTGCCCAGACTCTCGCACACCACCGGCTGGCTGTACTTCAAAACTTAAGGATATCAACAAAAGAGAAAGGTGGGTAAAACAAGTCAGAATGAGGGACTAATCTAAAAATAGGAATTAAAGCCATGCAGCCTATTATCATTAAAAAGGTTATTTGATATGCAACTGACAGAAAACGGATGCCGTGGGTATTAGCCTGCCTGACACAGTACCTGGTGAAGGACTGGATGGTAGCGTCTGGCCTGTGGAGGGAGCTGATTGGCTGCTATATGGCACGTCCAGTGCCAGTTTGTGGCGAAATGCCTCCTCTTTACGACGATTTGCGAACCAGTTGTATACACGAACCTCTGTGACTAAATTAGAGCCTAGTCCAGCCAGCTGAGACGGAGAAACTCCCCTCTGAAGACACTCGGCTCTAAAACACGTACACATTCGACGTATTACGGCGTGCCTTTAAAAACATTTAGAGTTGGTGCTCAGTTCATTCCTTACCTGTTGCACTCCTCCACCAGTCCCTCCCTCTCTTCCTTACTGGGGTTTTTCTGTCTTTCGTAGGCCTGGAACAGGATTTGTTGGGACGCCGGGCCCCATTTGAATCGATTCCTCCGTCCCTTTCTCACATCCTCCCCAGATTCCTCTCCCGACATGACGCCTCGACTGGCATTGGTGAACTCTGCATTGATCAGGGTGAGCGAATCATTAGCGTAATTTTTAAAAATGCATTAATATAGAGAAGTAAGAAATAGCCATACTCACGCTGGTTGATCTCTGCCTTTTTCTTGACGTACCAGCTGTACAGAGCAGCTCGCTTTTGATTCTTCATGGGTGTGCCCTTGTTAAGGTGCTGGGAGAGATGGGATTGGTTGAGGCCTGTGGACTCCACCACCTCTCTCTGTGGTAAGTTGTGCTGCTGCATATAGCTTTTTATCATTTTTGCCACATGCCAAGGGTCCTCTCTAACACACACCAATACATAAATATATTAGTAGGCGTTTCTGAATATGAACAAGTCCTTATAAAATCACATGAAGAACATGATGCTTATTACTGAATATTAGTTCCATCTGCATTTGAGAATTACATTTCAAGAGTCATATTTTCCCATGATATTCTGGGTGTTTTTACGCCCAAATAGGTGTTTATGGCCTTTCAAAATATGCTATATTTGTTTCGCTACCTGGTGTCCAGACATAAACATGCACTTTTTAGCAATACGTACCAACAAGTACATATCACTGCAGGTTCCCGAAAAACTAGGCAGTAAAACTTTTTCTGTTTGCACTAATTTACTTGAAGAATATCATGCTATGACTTCAAAAAAATAATAATATGCTGGGATATTTGAAAACTGATGCTTTCACACAACTACTGTTCAACAAAACAGTTTGAGTCTGTGTAAAAGCAAGCTGGGATGGCACAGTTTTTATATCAGTTTTGCATTAACACAACTGGGTAGGTTTAAGGTTGGATTTGGTATAGGGCATATTTCCAACATTTTAGCAACCGTCCACAGATATTTTAATTCTCACCGAAATGCCTATATCAACGTATTGAACCTGTGTTTTAGTGCCACTAAAACATTTCTCTTAAAACTGCAGTGAAACGTGGAGCAAGCCACGTAAAAACGGTTATGAACAAAAAGTGTTCAAAGGTACATATTTTTATGACACCAGCTTGCTGTTTTGCCTACGTCAAAGTAAATTCATATTACATACAGTATTCAAAAGTTTGATGTAGGACTTTTCTAAAGGAAAGAAAGAAATGATCAGTTTTATTCAGCAAGGCACTGAATGCATTAAATTGATCAAACATAAAGATATTTAATGTTACAAAAATTACTTTAAATGCATTTTTTGGTTTTTGTATTTTACTTTCTATTAGTAAAAATTCTTGGGAAAAATGCAATTAAACAAATTATTGACTTAAACATAGGTAATAATAAAAATGTTTCTTGAGCGCTAAATCAACATGCTTCAGCAATGGTGGTGAAAAGTAGTGAAAAGTAATTTACTTTTTAACATGAAATAAACTTATTTTAAATATAAATAACACTACAAGGGCTTATAATGAGAAACTTTAATAAAAAGTAAAATGATTTTGCTCCATTATTGATGGAATTAGTGATTAATGATTCCATTACGATGTCAGGAACATAAAACATGTCTTTTAATAAAAGCATAATATTTTATGAATTCTCTCAATTAGAATTCAGAATTAATTACTTGGGATGGTTAGGCTGCAAAGTGGCCAATGTTGGAATTAAATTTTTATATATATATATATATATATATATATATATATATATATATATATATAGCTTGTTACAAAATACCTATTTTGAGAAACATTTTATGTAATAAAAATTATATCAGTAGAAAAACATGCTAATGGCACTGCTACTAAAAATAACTATTTTTTCCTAAATGTATTATTATTATTATTTAAATTAAGAAAAATACTTTTTTATTAAGGCTATTGTTTTTATGTTTTGGGAGAAGAGTGAGGGGGAAGAGAGAGGATAGATAATACAGAGGTAGAGAGGGTGCAATGTTTACACTGTAAGATAAGGCAAGAGGCAACGGGCCAAAGTCCAGTCAGAGAGATTGCAAATAACCCTCTTGTATTCAACACAAGCACACAAAGCCTTACAAATACACAAACATATCCTCACATAATACTCACAAATTACTTTTTAGGTTTAAACAAAGTGCCTTATAATTCCATTTTTATTTCTATTCAGAGAGCCACACATTTAGAAAGCAAAACTCCCCTCACAACAGCGCTATCTTTACAATATCACCACAGCCATGTGTACACACACACACACACACACACACACACAGAGCGGTGGACGCTGTCACTCTGTTAATTTTAACCAGTCGATGTAGCTCATTTATTAAAAAGTTTGAAATGGCCAGAGAATAATGAATAGGGTGGGTAATTAGTAACTAAAAAAGGTGGAACCTCCTTTATATTCACCCCATCAGTTGGGAAGCAGAGCACTAGAGAGGAAAGGAAGCCAAAGAAAAGGAATAGACGAAAGAAGACCTGAGATGAGCCAGAGAAAAGAAAGTTTAATCAAGAATTGCTGGAGCAAAATAGGAAGTTGAGAGAACGTCTATCGTGGATTTTAGATGTTGCTTCTTTAGAAGACACTAAAGTCATATTAGACGGTTCTGACTTTTGGATTGTTTAATGAGAAGACGCCCGGAGACTTACTGCAGCAGCTGGTCCACTTCAGCTCTCTGCCTCGCAGCCTCCTCCGGCGGAAGCCTCTCCAGATCACGGAAGATAGGAGGTGGATTGTCCATGTCTCCCTCCTCCGAGCTCTCGCCATCGGCCCGATCCGTCCTCTCTGCGCCGGCCGAGGCCCGCTCTCGCTCCAGATCTCCCATGGCCTGGATCAGCAGTTCTTTCGACAGCCCCGATCCCAGTAGAGACCACACCAGCTGCTCCTGTAAGGCCGACAGCCGGCCACTTCGTTCTCCTGCTCTTCTCCCCTCTCCTCCCTCCATCTTTCACGTTCGGAGCGTGTTCCGTCTATAATTCGCTCACGTCTGTGTCGCTGAAGCAATTGCCAGCACACTCTTTGTGTTCAAAGAGACATGCACACGCAAAACGAATATCGCACGCTTTCAATATTCACCTCCGTCTCAGACTGGGAGTTCAGTAGCCTGTCTTTCACGTCAACAGCTTTTCATTTTCTTTATCCTTTTCTTCTCTTCGTTTTTCGGTGTTCTCCTGTTTCTGCTCCTGTATTAAGTCTAGACACCTGTTGTCCTTTTGCTTTGAAATGTGATTTTTTGCTACTTGCTTTTCCCTTCATCCCCTCCTCCCGCACTCTGTCGCTCTCTCTCTCTCTTTCTCTCCCTCTCTCGGTGAACTTTAGCCCCGGCCTGTGTTAAGGCCAAAGTGTAGAGTCTAACTATTCAGCGAAAATGGATACTACAAACACATTTGCCACGCGCACTGCAATCTTGTGTTTTTTATTAAACATTTGTTTCATGGACGCTCCAGACATTGTAGAAGTCGAAAAACTATTGCTGTGATAATCTTAACAATGGAAACTATTTACAAAAACATATATGCCAGGGGAACGCAATAAAATAAAACTGACTTAAAATGTTGTAATTTATTTTTATTAATTAATAAAAATATTTGTAAGTATTTTAAATATTTATGCTGAAGACATCTTTAAAGTAAAATGGATAAAATAAAAAAATAAAAATGCTGATCCTGTAGAGCAATCACAAGTGTCTTGTATCTCAGACCAAGGATATGTTTAGAAATTAACAATTATGATGTTAAAGATCTTTCACGGCTGCTCCTGAAAATTTCAACATTGTCTACTGTGTATGCACACATCTGAAAATTAAATGTTTAGCACAAGCAATCCCAACGTGGGATATGCTAGAAATTAACATTATGATCACTTTACGGCTGCTGTTATTGTCACTGTGAGAAAGTGCTACAGTACAACAAAATGTAGGAAGATGCATCTAAAAAATATATTTTTTCTATTTGAAAATGTAATTTAATTCATGCTAAGCTGAATTTTCTGTCATTTACTCCGAACATTCAGTGTCACATGAAGCTTCAGAAATCATTCTAATATGCTATTGTTGAAAACATTTGAGCTATTAAATATTTAGTTGAAAAACTGATTTTTTTTTTGGCATTCTTTGATAAATAAAAAGTTCAAAAGAATAGCATTTATTTGACATGGAAATCTTTAGTAACATTATAAATGTCTTTACTGTTAATTTGATCGCGTTAGTGCCTATCATGTCCAACCAGGATTTAGTAAATTATGTGTACTGTGTGAAACTACTGTATGTGTAAAATAAGAAACTTTTTAGTTTAGAATTACCAATCGACACCGAAAATGCTTCATTTGTAGTACGTGAGTCATTTCATATTGGATTTAATTTAAAACACCTTGAGACGCAATGTCTCAAACAATTTAGAAGAAACAATACACTGCCCACAGGAAAAATAAACTATTGGACATGTATATACAATGCAAAAAAAAGTTTTAATATATAAAACTGTAATTATACACTATTTACATTTATACAGTCATACCGTTTCTCACAAATAACACCCATAAGTTAATAAATTCAATTTACATGCTGAAGTGCATAGTGTTCCATATAACATAGGCCACTCTGAATTACAGTAAGCTTCTACTGAAGCACCATTGTCACAGAACAATGGGAATCATTAGCAATTCTTAAAAAATAGCGAACCATCCAGGGAACATTCACACCAGGTGTTAGTGGACTGAATGGACTTTTATGGCCACAAAGAACTTGTGAAGGGGGGGCGCTAGGGATTGTCACCGTTTGGCCGGACACAGAAGCAGTTTCCTAATGCACGCATGCTCTTCAATACAGCTGCACGTGTCCTGCTATCTGTACGTCAGGGCGATGAAGGGCGCGTGTTCTAGATGCACACCGTAATCTCGACAGGGCTGTGCGATACTGTCCAGTAAGCTGCAGTGTAACGCCAGACCCAGCTCTAAAGCGGGCTGCAGGGGGGCCGCACCATCCCTGCCCTCATTCACCTCCCCCCACTCTACAGGCACCGTTTCTTGAGGGGATGGGGGTCTTTGCTTTTGGACAACAACCCCTGGCCTGGTCAAACCCCTCACCCGATGCATTTCCATCACGCTCGGACCTCTGCCGGCTCCTCCAACGACCAGTTGCAGGGCCTGGACGAGGGCGAGCAGATCCACCCTCAGCTCCACAACACCATCTCTCAACCAGACTCTGTACCTGCAGAGAGAGAAAGAGAAAACGGTCAGTAATTTCTTGGAGAACTGCGCCAACAGCATTCTCGCTTCATCTATCCAGTTCCTCCGTCTCACCGAGTAGGGAACCCTCGTTTCTCCAGCGAGGGCAGCACGGGTTGGATATTCAGGCGTCGGGGGTTTGAAAAGTGAAAATGAACTTCTGCTTTCTCCAACGGTGCTGACAGCACATCCTCTCCGAGCAGAAACTCAATGTTGTAATCTTGACAAGTGAGAAAAGGAAACATGATTAGGGATACTGTCGTAAAATAAACGTACCTGCTGTTAAAAAGTGTGCATTTTTGACAGAAATTGTCAAGAAGCATTCTGTTAGCAAAGCTAAATTGTCTATTAATGGCAATAAATATATCCTGAACAAAACACAGTTCATAATTTTTGTATAGCTATATTAGTGATGTATGCTATGTTTCAATTACTTTTTACAACCCCCCCAAAACAAAACAGTTTAACCAGACTAATCCGGTTGGCTGGTTTTAACTAGCCTGGTTTGAAGGCACTTATTTAGTGGGAGCTCAGCTCACCAACCAGCTAAAACCAGCTGAACACTAGCTCGACCAGGCCGGGAGACCATCTTGGCCGGTTTAAATCAACATAGTTTGCTTTTAACAGTGTCTTTTCCTTACATTTTTTACTCCGTTATAAATTCGCTCGGGTGCTGCTGTTGCTATGGTTACATCACCGCAGCTTCCGTTAGAGTTTAAGAAGCGTAGATTTATTAAAGTTGAATAATGCTGATTGCTCATGGCTGCTTTAAGATGTAATTGCTCTAGTGTTATTAAACGTACGATTCACGAGCAAACCCGCCGGTAAAGCTGACCCATGTTGAGTATTTTTTTATTTATTTTTTTAAACAAGGTGTCATAACAGATAGCTACTTACCCCCAACTTTTCCGCCTTGTATTCCCTTGACACTTCCACAGTGGTAGCCCACTTGACAACAGCGATAAACCCGTCTGACGAATCTGAAGAGGGGCTGTTCCGGGAAAACGGCACGACGCGGAGCGTCGCTCATCGTCGACAGTATCTTCAGACGGTACATCTGGCCCCAGTCACCAGGCGGAGTGGTGCTCTCCGTCCACGGGGCGCTCAGGAGGGCGCACTGGTCGTGCTCGGATCCCGGCTCGCGACGGCTGCGTCTCTGGACGTGTCCGATGCGGATTTTACGCTCTCCCTGAAACGAAGACGCCTTGCGAAGCTGCGCGCGAAGCGATCTGCACTGTACTCCTATAGCGACAGTCATGAAGGCGAGGAGCAGCAGTGAAACTCGTGCGCGCGTAACCGTGGCCATTTCGGATATCCACATGCGTTGCGCTCCGGAGGTGCGTGTCTCGGGATCTCCACTATGCGAATAAAAGGGTAAATCCTCCTGCTCTGACAATGAGCGCAGTTTCTTCTGTGGAATTTGAATTCTGGCTTCTTTTGGACTCTCCTCCCCCTGGTTTTGTTTGGGACCCTTAAGCAGCCATTCGCACCCCCATCGACCTTTTAAATGTGTCTGCATAATGAGGCGCCCAGAGCCCTGGCAGTCCAGGCCATTCTTATTCTCCCTCCTAATGACCCTCATTACAGAACATCTGCACCATCACCAACGAGCTGCTCATTTGCAAGAGAAACAACTTGGACCAAGGGAAGCATAAAACTTTCCCAAACTGCCCTATCCCGACAATAGCTCCACAACCAATAGAGAGGTAATCTGGGATATAGAAACCATTCATCTGGGTGCACATGCACTGACCCTAAGTAGTATTTGGACACTTAAGCTACGCTTTGCAATTCATACTAATAGAAATGTAAGAATTTAATTACATAGCTGATTGTTTGTTATCTAAGTAGCTTTTCTCACAGTTAACTTCGCTTTTGAAGTAGTTTCGGTCTGATTTTTACTGGATGCATGAGGTGAGTTCTCTTAAAGTTCACACACAGAACCACAGGTGTAGCTCACGTTTACTATTAAGACACTTGTGTGTTTGAATGTCTATATATTGAAAGAGAAATATATTATTTTAGCATTTACAACCCATTTTTTAAGGTCGTAAATATTCAAAGGGTTAGTTCACCCAACAATCTGTTATTGTTTACTTATATATTTACCCTAATGTTGATCCAAACCCGTAAGACGTTTTTTTTTAATAAACCCCGAGATATTTCTGTCCCTTTGAGAGAGCTCTTTAAAGAGATTGTGCAAGTACTCCGTATGAAATAAAAGGTTTAACCCAATTCACTGAAGAGACATGACTGCTTTATATGATTTAACCTTTAATTTAAGCTTTATTCACGTTTAAATGTTGATCAGCACACATAGATTACATCAAATCTGACGGACATACTTGTTTGATGCACAAGAACAAACATCAATAGTTCTTGTGGGTCGAGCACATTTGATTCGGGAGAATAATGAGAATATAAAAAAAAAAAATACTCATTCCCACAACGAAAAAATGTCTTGGGGGTTTAACATGCCCTGAGGTGAGTGAATTAATTGCAAAATACTCATTGGGTGAACTATCCATATTTATTTCTGCATGTGAGATTTAACTTTTTTACCTCTTCTGAAACAAACAGGTTTACTAAAGGACATTTATTAACACTGAAGTATAATTTTGTTCCATTTAAAAAAAGGTTTCAGCAGCTATAAACGTCTACCTTTAACGGTAACACTCGATGATCTCAGGTCTCATTTTTTAAAGCCTCATTTCTCTGTTCCATTGAAACGGCAAAAGGCAAGAGCAGAAGCTGTGTTTGTTTAAGGATGGAGACACTTCCTCTATATTTTAGCATTACTTGGAATGATAGCATATCAATTTCAGCCTCTACTGTTAATTACAAAATAAACAAACAGCAGCCTAGTACATAAACAAAAAGCATTAATTACATTCTGAGTAGTGCAAGAAAGATGCAGTATAAATATAGGGAATATCTATAAAATAAGAGTTAACACAAATGAAAATAGAAAATAATTTAAAAAAAAAGCCCAGCTAAAGCAGGTTAACTCCATGCTTAAGGAGCCGCAGACGGGCTTTTCTTGGTAGTGAGAAGGCACTATCCTGAGGATCAGGACTCCCAGAGTTTCTGACAGGTGTTCCCTGCTGGAGAAAATATGTCTCCTGGGCCGTGCTACGGTTTCCATACACTGCAGAGCTACCGTTCCTGTAATTCAGGACATAAACACGTAATTGAAATGTGCTTAAATTACTTTTAACACTTATGTTTGAACTGCAACTATATATGAAACATTGTCAAAATACACATTAACTGATAAACATAGCTGAACAGGCATTCACTCACACACACACAAACCTGACAATAGCCTCCTGTAGTGTGTCTAAGTGTGAGAAATGTGAATGGACCAGCTTAGTGGCCTTCACAAAGGCCTGATCCTGGGGTCCAATGGAGCGCCCACATACATTAGCTACAAAGCAAATTAAAAGTCAGAAACCATTTCAAGAAAAGACTTCATATATGCACGTATAAAAAATGACTTACTTGTCAGAGTGTTCTGAATGCAGTCATAGTGAGCAAAGGTGTAGGGCCCGGGCGGGCCTGACGTCCCAGGCGAGGTATTTCTCAAGTGAGCTTCAAGCCCGTTTAATGACGCCAAGCTGCTGTGATGCTGCAGTAGTAGTAGTAAAAAAACACTTTTATAACAGAAGAAACAGTTTTGGGGGGTTGTGATTCCTTTAAAGAAATAGTTAGCCCCAAAAGAAATTCCATGAAATTTTCGTTTTTGGGGTTAATTATCCCTTTAAGTGTGTCTCAAAGCTGTATATTCACCAATGATGCAGCAAAGCAAAATACAGTAACATTTTGCTAAATGAAAGTAATCATTTCTTGGAAAAAGAATATTGGGTGAACATTTAAAATTCATACATTTAAGATAGTAGTTCATGCCAAAGAGTGAAAATTTGCTAAATAAAAGAAAACGGGTGCCATCAAAATGAGAGTCCAAACAGCAAAATAATACACAAGTAATCGTCACTTCATTCTGACGGCACCCATTTGGATCATGTAATGCTACATTTCTCAAAATCTGTTCTCCTGAAGAAACCAACTCGTCTACATTTTAGATGATCAGAGGGTGAATATATTTTCAGCAAATACTTAAGCGTTTCTTAAATATTTATGATATATTTTAAACGGACACAAGCTCATGTTTCTTACCACTTCCTCTCTGGCGGAGGGATCAGTGTTGAACTCAGGCTCCACCAGCAGAGCCAACACCAAACCCCTGACTCTATGCTGGTACAACATCGATGGCACTAGATAGGTGTCTTCTAGGGTCACATGTGGTGAGGGGGTACTTGTTGGTTCGTATTTCTCCTTGAGGTTCCTACCGAGTTGGTTTCTCTTTGTTTTTGCCCCTTCCTCTGTGTCTCCTTGGAATTTTCCATTTTTGTTGGTCATATGATTTGTAGCATCCAGTTTATTTTCCTCACCTTGAATCGGGTTGTCAAGGTCAGAGTGGTCGTCAAGACAGTTCGACTGCTCGTACCCATTAGCGAGGGCTTTGATTTCTTCACTCTGAATGTCCTGATCTGAATTTAAACCTTCGCTTTTGGTTTCTGACCCCGAGCTTGCATCTGTATCCTGCTTTATGTTCAGGTCTGCCAAACTCTCTTCCACCGCACACAAGTTAGTCCCGTTAGAAGTGCTGTGGTCATGCGAGTCAGGAGTGAAATACTCTGATTGGTTCATGAGATTGGAGTGGATGGGTGTGTTAACCCGTGAGGAAGAAGGGCTGAAGCGCAGTTCATCAGAAAGTGAGGAGCGAGGAGAAGAGGGCATCGTCTGATAGGATATTGGGGGACATTGTGTGGGATCTGCGCTTGAAGAGTCGGTATCTGTGGTTGGGGTGTCAGATAAAGTACGCGACAAGAGCCTTGACTTGCTGGGTTGGCAGGGAGGTTGACTGCAGTGAGATCTAAAAATGAGAATATAAATACAAATGAATATGTAATCACACCACTGTTAGAAGGTTTGGAGTAAACAACATGACAGCAAAGACATAATATATATGTACAATTTAACAAATGATCATTAAAGAACGCATCACAGTTTTCACAAAAAATATGAAGCAGCATTATTGATTTCAACATTGTAATAATAATAATAATACATGTGGATCAGTAAATCATGTGACACTGAAGAATAAAGTAATGATGCTGAAAATTCAGCTTTGCCAGATGATAATAAATTACACGCTAAAATAGAAAACAGCCCATTTAAACTGTGATAATATTTTACTACATTATTGTTAAATAAATGCAGTCTTAGTGAATCAAACGTTCATAAATATTTCTAATGCAAAAAAAACCGTTCATCTTCAAAACACAAATGAAGATAATTTTGAGATAATTTAAGATAACTTTAATTTCTGACCCTGAATAGACAGCAATGCAGCTGGCACATTCAAGGCCTAGGAAGATAGTAAAGACATCATTAAAAAAGTCATCAGGGGTTCAAACAGAATTTAACAATCTTACGAAAGAATACTTTTTGTGTGCAAAGAAAACAGAAATTACAAATGTGTGCGTCTGCTGTCATCCCAATGAGTATTATGAATTTTTTGTGTTTTTTTAAGTATTCCTGTAGCTTTGGGAAATGATGGCTAAACCACTGATGGACTATTTCAAATGATGTCTTTACTACGTTTATGGCCCTGGGAACATTTAAGTTACATTGATGGCTGGTGACACTGATGACTCTATGAAGGGTCAGAATGCTCTTGGATTTCGACCAAAAAAAAAGATTTATGTTTAATAGGTCTTACGAATCTTGTGATAAAAGATGTTACGGCTTTGGAATGACATGAGTGCGAGCGCCTAATGGAAGAATTAGCATTTTTGGGTCAACTATCCCTTTAATGCACACACGTCATGATTTGTACCTGCATGCTTTATCTACTGAGGGGCAGCGGAGCATGTGCAGTTCAGCGGACGTCAGGAACACCTGCGTGGTAGCTGTGAAAGAGGACGATGAGCCCAGCGATGAGCTCAGGCCATTGGTCATCGCTTTGAAATCCTGTAACGAGAATGAAGAAGAATACACAAGGATATATATGTTCAGTATCAGTAACAACCATCAGGGGACAGTGTGATCTTGGTTGTACCTGGCTGTACGTTTGCGTCTCATACATCATGACCTTCACGGTCAGCGCAGGCGGCATCTGAGTACTAACCACCCTATACAACAGTGAAAGGTCAAACCTAAATTACTTTAGCCACGGATACATTCTCGGTATTTGAAACAAATAGAATTGAATTATCGTGAAGAGATTTTCTTCTGCAGTGAAAGCTCACCTGCCCCTGTAGAGGATACAGCCGGCCAAGACCAGAGGACATCGCTGACAGGCCTGAAGAATGAGGGCAGCCTTCAGCAGCAGCAGAGGATCGATCTGATGCCGCGAAGAGAAGTGAACATTAACAAACGGGGTTTGAGAAAACGGTTCACGTTGAATCGGGACGCTTGGCTTAGGGCTTGCTGTTGTCTAGTTGCACAGTAAGTTTCATCTCTCTTTAGAATAAATCCACTCATACTTACACGCATGGAGTCGATGGTCTTCAAGCAGCTGAAGATGTTGTGCAGCTCAGTGGAGCCGCCCTGCAGGTGACAGAGATATCTGGCCCATTGTAGAGCCAACTCCTCTTTACTGTACAACTGTGTAGAAGTGCAGGAAAACACAACATATATGTTGAAGCTTTCTGATATGTTATTAACGCTTGATAGAAAATATTGTTCAGACGTTTGAATGAAGTGGGGTATTTATATGTGACAAAGTGAAACCATAAAAATATTTCCAATTTATACTTTAATAAAACAAAAAAATATATTATTTACATATAAGCTAGCTGCTAATGCAGCACGTCTCCTGTTTTGTTTACCAATACTTACCAAAGTAGATAAAAACTAAATAAACATAAAAATGAATAAACAACAAAACAGCAATATTGAATTTTTTTATTGCAATTTAAAATATTCTACATTAAATATTTGAAGGCAAAATGTCAAGATTTTGACATTTTTGGTCAAGAACAACATCTATTTAAAATCTTTTGTAACATAATATTTTTACTGTCACTTTTGATCAGTTAAACGCATCCTAGCTCAATAAGTTTTTTTTTTCTCAAAAAAAAAAAAACCTCACTGGGTCTCATTCACGAATAATTTGTATATTTATATGCACACTGGAATCTCTCATGAAAACATGAGCTTGTTCCTAAACTCGTTCTTCTGTAAGTGAATCTGGAGTCTTCTAAACGAGCGCCTGTGTGCACAAGCTTAGTATCTATTTATAGAATTAGAGCTCTTATTATACTGTATTATCAATTTTAAATGTCTTGTTAATTTTACCCATTCTGTAACGAACATATTTAATTATATGTAGGGTTCTTTATACTTATAAGGCCAAGGGAGTACATGATTATTTCGTACGTGTGGTATTCTAGTTGTTCTTGAATTGTTTTGGACATTTAGAATAAATTTTAGTGCAAAACGTTTTGACGAATCTTCATTCATTCTTCATTTATTCGCCCGTATGCAAATTTCACGTGAAATAATTTGCATACGCACGTTTAATGAATGAGACCCACTGACCCCAAACCTTTAACAAATATACATTCAGGTTAAATCATGATGTTGCACCTGGTAGCTCTGACGCACTGGTCCATTGTAGAAACAGAAGAGGGCAATCAGCTGATCAAGCAAGTCACACACACTCACGTCAGGAATGTCAACCACACAGCTTAATGCCTGGAAACCAGAGAAAGATCCCGTTCAAAAGAGTTGTAAAACCACCGTAAAAGCACACAGAACTCTTGATTTCAGTCAAACCATGTCTGCATTGCTCTGTTCCAAAACCTTGGCATTAGACATTAGAGTTTGTGACAAGTTTGGCAAACTCTTCTCTTACCCAAAGAAAGTTATCCTTCATGCGGACAGCGTATTTGCTTTTGCGCAGGCGAAGCAGACGCACAGGAGACGATGACAGCTCTGACACACAACGACACACACCGGCCAGCTGGCCACAAAGCAGCTCTTGCTGGTCTACTGGTGTCTGAAACAGCACACACACACACACGCATATGTATATAAAGTGTTACGAAGGTCGTCTTTTGAAACAGCTGTGTTATAGAATATACACAACAGAAAATGATTTTTTTTAACTAATGATATCAATATGAACGTATGTCTTACATCCTCAGGAAAGAAGTAGTAAATCCCATCTCTAGTCAGGTCACCCTCCTCTTGCACCTTTGAACTATCGTACAGGAAGAAGCAGCTGCATTCGGAAATATGATGAAACACATAAGCAGCACAGTTAAGCCGGTGTTACTGTCAACATTGAAGAAACCGATGTAGTGTTTTCCATTGATGTTAAAGTCACCGATGTTGATAACAACTAAGCATGTATACAATAAGCATTCTGTTCTGTGAGACTGCACTGATGGGTCACACTGTAAGGGATGCCTTTCTAAAAATATAAAGCTACAACGTATAAGTTTGTTTTAAAAAATATAGGTTTACACACTGAATATTATTCTCACCGTCTGGAATCAGTCGAAGACGATGTCTCAGCCATTGGTGAACTGTCGAATGTGAAGCAAACTGGTTAAAAATATAGTTCACCCAAAAATGAAAGTTAACTCAGCCGCCGGCCATCCAGGATGTGGTCAAGTTTGTTTCTTCATCCGAACTGATTGAGAGAAATTTAGTATCGCATCACCTGCACATCATTGGATCCTCTGCAGTGAATGGGTGCCGTCAGAATGAGAGTGCAAACAGCGGTTAAATACATCACAATAATCCACTCAAATGAAAAGCTGCATGTTTGCAATTAACAATGCAACCGTTATGATGCATTAACATTAAATTGTTGCTTCCAGCTAAAATACAAGCCCTTTATATTGCTTTCTCCAGTAAAAAAGTAATTTATTAACATGGACATATATTTATTGTTTCTTTTCACTTCACACAACATTAATTTATGGGCTGGAGTCATGTGGATTTCTTTTGTTTTGTGATGATGCTTTTATCAGCTGTTTGGCCTCTCTTTCTGACGGCACCCATTCACTGGCCAGCAAGTGATATAATGCAAAATATTTTAAAATCTGTTCATCTCGAAAGGCCTAAGGGTGAGTAAAAGTTGCTCTTTTGAGCTACTTTAACATTTAACACAACTAACTATAGTCAACTGTGTTTGTAAGACCATCTGTAGGGAAAGTAACACTGACAGAAAAGACAAAGCACTACTTCGTAAATCTGAGGCCACATTGAAAACCCGGGAACATTTTCAATGAAAATACTTTTGACACAGTTATAGATATATAAAACTGTCCGGGTTATAGATGAAATGTAAAAATACTTTTGATACCGTCGACATCGCTGCTTTGCACAAAAGGTCACGTTGTTAAAGTCTATAAAATACACACAGGCTCGTACACGGTTTCACTACTATGTACTCATTCCTAGGATGTGTGCTTCATTCGAGTCATTTTAATCAAATTCATTCGTGTCCCCTCACTTTCAAGTTAAACATTACGTCCGATGCTCCTGACATTTTACTCTAGACCTCCAAAGCAATGCATTTAAAAGACTGATCTTTCACTTTATCGACCGATTCTAATAAAGCTTACAAGATGAGACAGACATGTTAACCCTATTAACTATTTCATATAAAACTTCTTTTGCCCAGAGTAACCTACGTACCCAAATTACGTTTAGCTTAAACTTTCAAATACGTTCACAACTGCTTTTCCTCACTTCATGGTGGATAACACGACTAGCAGGTAATGCTACAGCGAGGTCCATTCAAATGCTGTCAAGATAAATAAATATACCGATTGTCCGTTCCTAATTAAAAAAATTAATTAGCATTAATCTAGAAAGCAACCCTACACAACGAGCACTAGATGTGCATTAAGTGTTGTTTACGTACTTGTTAGACAACGTATGCTTGCGCCTGATTGAACAAAAACGTTCACGTGCAAACGTTCCTCCGTGTTGCTTGTTTGTACAAGAAGAACCGGTACGTGTGTTGTTTTTACTCACCGTCTGTGCTGAATGAAGTTTTAAAGTTTACTAAGCATGTCATCCAACTTCGCACAAGTTACTCAATTCCACTCGCACTCCCCTAACTATTCATTTCGCTTAGAGAACACAGCATAAAACAAGTAGGCTAACCAAATGCCGGTAATATATGCAATATAAACGGAAACTGATAAGATCTCATGTTTCACAATGCCATTAAATTTAGTTTTTGACAAGGAATGCGTGTCACAAGAAAAGTCATGTGAGAGCGTCTTGACGCTACGGCGAGCCTAGAGGAACAAACTTCATTTCGTTATCCGTTTTACCTTTGCGTTTTTTCGGGAGAGGGATAGTATACGCACAAGTACTACTTACACACACCTCCTAAAATGTGGGGTTTTGCTTTTATACTCTTAAGGCAGCATTTAACAACTAAAAGATCTGATGTATAGAATTGAGACTTCTGACACAGTTTATAATTTAATGAACAGATTTTAATTCAGTTGTAATGACGATGTGATACAATGGTCCTTAGGTAAATGTAACTGTTTCCATAAGGTACTCCCGCAAGGTGCGGAGAGCACAGAGGTAAGTTTAACGTACTGGACAGATGTCACGTAAACTGATATTATGAAATTGAGGAGTGGTCCAGAGAAACTAGAGGGGGAGACAGAGGGCCCTCTGGTCCCAGTAGGGGAGTTCTGAGAGAGCTCCGGACAGCCTTTAGTGATCGTGATGCTCGTAGCCGTCGGGGAGGGCGTTGACGTGGGAGTTGTGGAAGAGAGACTTGTTGCCGTCACCCCATGGGAAACGCTGAAGTAAGTATAAGAAATGGAATTTGAATGAAATAACATTGATTCTTTAATTATTACACAGAAACACTTAAGCTTCAATGCACAAATTATGTTATTAGTATCAGGCATGCATGCATATATTATATATATATATATATATATTATATATATATATATATATATATATATATATATATATATATATAGTACTGTAAAATTATCTTTAAAAAATTAAAAGGAGTCTAATAAGTTGCTGCCGACGGATTTATAAACATTTTACCGTTACAATTCTGGGAATATGGCCTGCTCATGTTAGATGTTCAAATGAATGATATAAAGAAGTAAACCAACGCTGACTGTTGTTTTACAGAAAAAAAAAACCTGATGCAATTTATGTGGGTCGTAGAGTACTTCAAGACAAAATATGGAAATTCACAACCCTATAAAGCACTGTTAAACGTGTGCATATACATCAAACTGTTAAATACTGAAAAAAAGGCAACATTTCTTTAAAAACTACCTTTTTACTTCCGTTTTTAAATATTTTGAATCTGCATTAATGGCCACACCACTTCTATTTTATATCCTTCAACTAAAATTAATTTGTAAAAATGTTTTAATGTCATAACATTCATTTAGTTCATTTCTAATTAATCTAATACATATGTGCACGTATAAAATGTATTTATAGCCATATTACTCCGTCCCAAACTACGGGAATCATTGAAGTGCCGCTATATGGAGCAATACAGAACATTGAAGTTATTTTTCTAGCTGTATTTATCAGCACTACCAGAAACAGATCACCGTTTCTCTTTACTGATATGCAGTGCATATGGTCATGGCGTGTGAAGTCACAGCCACCTTCCTTGCCCCAAGTATCAATTACAGTACATGCAGATCTCCAATCTCCGATAAACCCACAATTATAACGCTTCGTTTACACATTTTTCGTAACTTTCAAATGCAACACAGCTTTAGCTGACAAAAAAAAAAAAAAAAAAAAAAAACTTTTCAACCCACCGATCTTGAATGACATTGATCTTCAAGATGAAAGACGGTGTGTTTACATTGCTAATAACAGCAATACACCAATAGTAAAAAACAAAACAAAAAAAACGCATCACCACAAGTAAAACACACATTTAAAGTTGATATTTAAAATCAAACCTGGCTCAAAAAAAAAAAAAAAGTGTATACCACCACCACTGAACTGTTCCACCCCCTCTTTTCATTAAAAAGCCCCGTCAAGGTTGTTTCGAGTGTGAGGAGTGTGTTTTTGTGTTTTCACCTTGCTGCGGATGCGCAGGTGGCTGTAGGGGATGAACTCGGGCTGCTCGTGGCTGTGCTGTTGAATCCTGAGGTAGGTGTTGAGCATGCACACCGCCACGCCGGGCAGCGCTACCACGAACGACAGGATCTTCCAGGTCTTGGCTACATCGACAAGCAACACCAAGAGACACCGTGTGAATAAACCAGCTTGACGCGTCTGAAGTGTAACAATCACAACGACCGCTTTATTAAACACGTAACTAACTTAACGTTCGTTGCTTTACTACGCAAAAGTCTAAACTAAGCAATATTCCTCGCTTTATGTCAACGGCAGAATAACACCAATCAGCTATTCTCGCCACTTCCACAAGGTCATAACGCAGAGTTCCGCTTGTTGGAAACGGTTGGTCGTTTTGTTACGGCGTCTGTTTTAGGTTGCTCAGAGTCGGTTACCGACCTGCATCTTCGCCGTGAGCTGCTGCGGCGGAAAGCTGGCGGGTCTGGGTCAGCCTAGCGGACTTCAGGAGCTTCTGGGATAGACGTCCGGTCGCGGCCATTTTTGCGGAGACTGAAACAGCGACGGCGGAAGACGCTTTAAGGCGCCCCTGCCGCTGGAGATCGCCGCGCCCGCCCTCTAGTGACGGGGAGGTCCAACTACAGCCGTCCTGCGGGTTCAATTCACGAGCAGTCCTCCCCGTGTCTGTTTCTGTTAGCTATTACATTTCTAATTTTGTATATCGGGGAAAGCCCTTGAAAAGGAATAACTGTTGATGACATTTAGCTGCTGAGACCGTTTTGTTTTTTGATGGTAGCTCTAGAGACTCAGGTCTTAACGTTAACGTAATGTGAGTTACTCCCTGTTGGTAATTGTTTGTAATCCTCTATTTGTAATATTCCCCTAAGAGTTTTATTTGGGAGTTAAAATATTTTTTTTTTTAAATAAATAAAAAATTAGATGCCCCTCCAATTGTGTTTAAATTATTGAAAAGACACACGAGCTGTTAAACCACTGATTGCAGAGATGTATCACTCAAAGAAGAAGAAGAAGGCATCTCCTGTTTGTCTTATGCTGCTTAATCAGTCTGTTGATAATCACACGTGTGCCTTAATAGACGGCATGTTGACAAAATTCCTAAGGGAAAATAAAATTCACTGTATTAAAAAATCCTGAATAATACTGAATAAGGTCTCTTATTCACTACAATGAAATTGTTTAATTATGCCGGAGCTCTTCCCTCCTAATCCTGTCTATATTTTAAAATATAAAATTTCTGTAATCATATATCAGAGAAGATGTTTCTTGGAAATGTATTCTACCTAACGTGTTAGGTGTCACCTAATGGGTGTCAAGGACCTGACGATGACAAATGCTAGCGCCCTCTCTCGGGTCTGAGACCTCAGATACATTAGCCTTTATATTTTCTTGTGTAAAGAAAACGTTGTACGTATTCAAACAACACGACATGTTTACTGTTGCGAGACTTCGATCAGCTGCTGTGCGGGGTTGCCAGGTTTTCACAACAAATCCCTCCCAACCCTACTCAGAGCTAGGATAATCGAGTTTCGAGGGGTCCCCCGTTAAAAGTGGCGTTACAGGGGACGGGTAAAATAGACGCATTCCATAAAATAAATTCGCATTCCAGGGGCCAAATATCACATTGGGTCTCTTCAACTCGCTGACAAGGAAAAAAAAAATCACAACGACTTGGCAACACCGCCTTCTGTGGCGCTTCACTTCATCCTTGAGAGATAAAGGGAGTGGAGTTATGAAGTTTACTCACTAATTATAAGATAGAAAATAAATATACAGACGCAAAGGGTGATTAATAGCATTGATTTATTGAAGGAAAAAACACCACCTCCACCACTAAGAAGGGCACTTTGTAGTGTAAGGGAGGACAGGTTGAGCCCTATCTGTGCACGTGCCTGCTTGTGCTCCTTAAGACTGGTTTTGTGGTCCAGGACCACACGTTTTTCTGTCACTTTCTGACTCAAAACGTCGATTTCAAGGGGGCTTGCTCACTCGGTAAAGCCAACCTATGAAATGTGCCTTCACAGTCTGCATCCAAATGCTGTCGTTTAAGCGACCAGTCTTTAAAGGCAGAGAGCACGACTCCAATAGGTAAAAATCACGATTCGCTCAGGCCGTGCTAGAAATGCCATTCCCTGACATAATACACGATAGCGCGTATTTTAATTAGCTGTATCCTGTATAGCTGTATGTAGCTGTATAGTCACTGTAGAGTATAAAGTCTTTAGTTCGTTAAATGAGATTTCCTTTAAAGCGCTTTATATGTAATTTTATATTGGACTTGACAAGTGTAACTTTAAAAAGCCAACAGGCAGGCGGGCGAAGAGCTCGTGCGCAGTTGTTTTTCTGACTTACCACTAAGATATTTATATTTTACAGCTACTTTGTCATGCGTTTCTGGCGGCTGTGATGGAGTTGGCAGAAAAGCCCGATCTTTGGTTTGGCTGGGTGGAGAGGACCAGCCCCTCTGGCGTCATCCCGCCATTCCACAGAGTCTTCACTTTCCGTGCTGTGCCATGGAAAACTCCGTGTGTCGCGAGGAATCAGGCTGATCGGTGAGCGGAACCTTTCTTAAAGATCGTCCACGCTTTTAAGATTAAACAGGAACTCGGCGTGGTTTCTTATGCACGCTCTTAACAGTATTGCATCTTCTGCGTCGGATCTAACGGATCCGTTTCGATGTATTTGCACCCCTGCGGTGTTTTAGATAACTTTGTCTCGTGCATTTTCAGATTTGCATTATTTCTGTGTGTGTCATTACGATCAGGCTATAGGCTGACCTCAAGGAATGCAGTCCAGCAAACTCTCAGATGATGTGGAGGGAAATCCTGACAGGGTGGATCCCTTCTACCAGCAAGGCAAGTAGTATCATTGAATCTTATTATAGCATAGACAGTGGCTATGGGTGTTGGCTTCTGTAGTAGCTTCAAGCCCAGGTAGGAGTTATCTATAAACTGAAAAAGAGCCCTATCCATCCATCCATCAGGCATTTGTTGATTGCATAACATGTTGCTTTAAATAAAAATGTGATTAGTAAAACAATAAGTGCTTAAAAGGTTCTTCACATCGATGCCATTGAAGAACCAAGGTTTTTTTTTAAAAAAAAAAATCCCATCTCTTTCCTACCTTTTTGTAATCTGAAGAATCTTTTTTTCAGAGTAGGCTACCTTTTGCGAAAGAGAAACGTTCTTAAGAAGGTTCTTTATGGAACCAAAAGGTTCTTTTACGGCATCGTGAGGCACCTTTGTTTTTAAGGGTGCATATGGCACACACGATAAGCTCATCTAATTGTGTTTGATATTTGTTTATTCACTGTATATTCAGGCAAAGTGGCTTGTGTCATGTTCACGGTTCTCCTCCTCCTTTCGTTCTTGGTGATAGGAATCGTAACAGGTCTCAACTGTAAGTCAGATTTATAGTCTCTCAGCACATTTTTACGGGCTGTTGGTTGTGTAAGTTTTTTGTTTTCAATTTAACGTCCTCCAGTCAAGAAGAATCCACAAGAGGATCAGACCAGAGGTCTTCTTTCTGATGATTTTACACCAATCCCGTTCCAGCACAGAGGTAAGATATGTTTTTTACAAAACTGTAATAAGAGTACAATCGGCATATTATAATTACAAACGATTTTTACGTTGGTAAGCAAGTCGTGTCTATAATCATATGGTTTGTTTTCTGAAATACAGGGCTCTGCTCGGACGGCTGGGTTTTATATAAGAACAGCTGTTATTTGATAATAAATGTCTATAGGACATGGGAGTTATCAAAGTCTTCATGCCACAACTTCGAGGCGCACTTGATGGTTGTGAACAGTGAAGAAGAGCTGGTAAGAACATGAGGTTATGTTTTCTTCTTCATTATCCAACTGTTCGCAAAGGTCCGGGTTAGCACCGGTGTTTTTTTTATTAATACTTTTAATAGTGATAATAAAGACATTCAGAAAGGGTTTCTATTTCAAATAAATGGTGATCTTTTCAACAAATAAACAATCATGAAAAAATGCACCACAAGCACAGCTTGGTAACGATAATAAAGACTAGAATAATGGTGTGGAAAATTCAGCTTTCCCCATCACAAGAATATATATATATATATATATATATATATATATATATATATATATATATAATATATATATTAAAATAGAAAACACTTATCTTATATTGTAATAATATTTCAGGAGTTTATTTCAAGAGTGGTTCAGAAGAAGACTGACTATTGGATTGGTCTCAAGAAGGACGAAATGGGACGGTGGTCCTGGGTTAATGGAGATAACTATCATTCAAGTCCACAGTAAGAAATCATTTGTGTGCATTATAAGCATGTGTTTTAAGCTGTTTGTAATTTCTTTTAAAAGTTATGAAGGAACAGAAGTGATACTGTACAGTATAACGCACCAACCAGATCAGTGCTTCTCCTTCTGAACTCACTGTTTTGTGCTCTTTTCAGGTTCTGGGATAAAAATCAACCTGCTCTTTGGGATATGGAGTCCTGTGCTCACTTAAAAGGCTCTGACGCAGTGCATCGAAAGCTGATTCATGATGCCGACTGTCACAGGAAACTGTATCACATTTGTGAACGCAAACTAGAGAAAGGCACGCGGTAGGCAACTTTGCCATCACGTCAACTTCATTAGACTCTATTGAAGCCCCGCTCTGAATATGCTCCTACTGAAATTGTTGTGTTTGTAGATGTCCTCTTTTTGTTTGTAAGCCGTGCTTGCATGACCGATGCACATTTAATGTACTTTTGCTATTCATAAGTCACTTTTTCTAGTGTTCCTGTGTGTAGTCCTGTTATATGAGCGCATCCAGTTAGGTAAAATGATCACTAATGTGTGTAATTTGTAATTATCTTAAGTATTATGCATTCATAATTAGTTATGTAATTAATCGAAATACAGGGTTAGAGTTAAAGTAATGCCGACCTCTTTAGGGGAGCCGGATGAACTGCAAATAAAATGAGTCTTTTTAAAGGAGCCATGACATAAAAAAACAGGTTTTCTTTATTTAATTTTGAATTTTTTGTAGAGCTTTCAAATGATTAATTGCTATTATTCACATCCAGAATAAACTGTGTATGTTTATTATGTATACATAAATAATATTTTATAATATTTTAAATAATATAAAAATTTCAGAAAAAATCTATATTAGATATATTCATTTATACTAGAAATCATATATCAAATGTAATATTTATATATACATTATACATATACACCGAATTAATGTTTGTTATAATGCTTTGCTGGAAAGTAGATCACCCAGTAGATCCTTATAATATGTATTTCTCACTTCAACAGTTGATTTGTACATATATGCAAATATATTATGTATGCCAAGTATATATTAATGTATTTTGATTAATAAAAGGTTCGACACAACAGCATTCATTTTAAATAGAAAGCTTTTGTAACATTATAATTTTTGATCATTAACTGCTTCCTCGCTGGATAAAAGTATAGATTTCTTTTTCCTTCAAACAGTAGTGTATGTATCTAGCTGTATTCAAATAATTTATTACGATCTAAACACCTAGTATAACAAGCAGACAAAGAAACAGATAATGAATGAATTACGATAATTCGTTTTGTGATATTTCGCACACACGTGAGACACAAGCGTTACAAAAAGACCAATAGGATATTGGGACTGTCAGTTCCGGCCTCAGAAATGGTTAGGAGCCATTGCGTAAGGACAGAATCACAGAGAACAGCCATCAGGACACTGACCGCAACCGAGGAGAGGAAGCCCACTGAAACAGTCACTTTTAACAGTAAGATTCATTGCACTTGACAGTTAGCTGCTTTTTTTCTTTTGTTATGGATTTTTTTTTTCATGAAAACATTTTAATGTATTGTCCTTCATAGCAATTCCTACTTTGATTTGCTAATAACATTTACAGCTTAACGGTCTTGCCAAAACACATTTGGTGTCATTTAGATATGTTTTTGTGTTTTGACAGTATTTTATGTGGGTTAATAAAACTCTGCTATATACACCAAGTCCTGTCGTTCTGTTGTGTGTTTGTTATTTTCATATACTCTTCGTGTTTGTGATGGATGAAGTTCAGACATAGTTTGTCAGTCTACAGGTTAATATTCAACTGTTTGTTGCATGACCTTGAAACCTTGCCTTAGTACATTCAGTCCCGTTATTTATACCTCAATATTTCAATGTTGGGACAAAATCTATATATATATATGTATATATATATATATATATATATATATACATATATAAATGTAAATGAAATTCTGCTTTGTTCCTCAGACATGGAAACGGTATCATATGACCGGTTTAGCACAATTGAGGCAGAAATTAATCAGGCTGGCCAAAAATGTATATATCAATCAGGTGAGAAATATGTTTTTTCATTCATTTTATATTACTTGCTAAGAAAGACTAGTGACCAGATAAGGTGGTAAAGACACCACAGTAAATCACATGCTGACACTCTCTGACGATTCGAAATTTAATTTCTGTCTCTGTTCCTTATTCTTACATTTCAACTTTTTTTCTTTCCTACAGGTAGACAGAAAAGAAAGATGTACATTCTATATGGAGTTCTCATCCTCTATGTGTTTATACTCACTCTGGCTCTAGGAATTAAAAGTATGTTGTCAGCATTTTTCTTCCACCCACTAATTTGCACAACTTGTCGGATCCCACTCTATGGGATTTTTCACCAGAGATTGATTTTAATTATAATTCTTCAAAGTCTCTCAGGTCAGCCGAGATGTCGCCGATCTGAGAGTTTTGCTGAAGTCCTCCGAAACATTTGGTAAATATCGCTTTTTCTGTCTTTGTAAAATTACACTTTTGCATAGTTATATCCATATTTAAATGATACTAACAATATATTATAAATTTGTCTTCACGTTTGTTTTTCATGTAACCATCTATTTCTCTCAGAAAATGCTCATTTCTCTGAACGTGTGATGGCGGTGCAAGGTGATTATGAATCCCAGATTCGGACCCCATTGTGTTTCCTGATCTTTATCCTTTGCAAAATGTTTATATTGGACTTGGAAACCTGCCAGAGTTAAGATGCAGTTTGACTAAGTGTTTTTCGTACAGGTCCCTGTCAGGAAGGCTGGGTGTTTTATGAAGACTCATGCTATTTTCAGTCTTCAGTGAAGAAGAACTGGCAAACTGCTGAGAAAAACTGCGTAGAGAAAGGATCGCATTTAGTGGTTGCCAATAACCTGGCTGAGATTGTAAGTCAAGAACGCGTAGCATTACAATCATTTGTGGGAGTTTTATTAGAGGTTTGACGTTTGGCTTCTTTTTGGAACCAGGACTTCCTGTCTTCATTCGTGAAGTTGTCTGATAGCTACTGGATCGGGCTTGTTGAGAAAGAAGAGGGACAGTGGACCTGGGTAGATGGAACGGACTTTAGTGCTACTGAACAGTAAGAACTGATGAAATAGTGAGAGGAGGTCAATGGGGTACAACTCCAAAAGCACGAAGTAACTGCTGATGTCTGTTTTAGCCACTGGGACATGGGTCAACCAGATGACTGGGATGTCAGAGTGAACGGTGAAGATTGTGGGCAGCTTCATGCCCGGATAACTGTGGAAGGACGGAGGCTGTGGAATGATGCAGACTGTACCCTTCCTTACCCTTACATCTGTGAGGGCAAACCCAAGAGCCACTGACAAACATCAACTAACTTCCAACATTGCAAAAATCATTTCTTTGGTCCCTTTTTTTCCAGTAAAAATATCTGAACATCCTTAAAACAAGATATATTTATTTGAGAACCAAACTTTAGATGTGTGTATTGAACGAATGTATGAATTGGAAGCTGAATTGATGTTGTTGGTGGTTTTTTTTCTTTTTCTAAATTTAAACAGCAGAACATTTTATGCTTAAACAATTCACTAGTGGGGAAAAACAAATATCACTTCATCACTTCAAGGTAATGTGTCTTTCATCTAAAAAACTAATGTGAATGACTGGTTTTCCTGCAGGATTACAACAATTTAAGTATGTTTAAATTAAATACTTTAAGTATGTTTGTTTAATTTATTAGAAGTTATATTATGATTCTGTTTCAGTAATTGCATACATTTTTTTTAAACCATGCACATCTTGTTTTAAGCGCAAACCACCGATTGGAAGAAAATACATTTTAAAAATGAAATAAGATATACATTTTTTAATGGTTTGTTATGTTCCTGCCTTATGTTAAACTGCTTTCAATTACACCATAATGCAAAAGCACAAACACAACTGTCTACTTTGTAAATTCTTTAAAAAAAATGAAATAAAATGAAAAAAGTACATTGCATAACTATTCATACCCTTAAATTAGCACTTAGCTGAAGCAGCTTTAAAGTCTCAAGTCTTTTTGGTTATGAAGTGACAAGCTTTGCTCTTCTCTCCTCTTCACCTCACAAGCTCTGTCAGGTTGGATTGGGGCAGATGCACATTTTCAAGTTTCTCTAGAAATATTTGATTGGGTTCAGTCCCAGGATCTGGCCGAGCCACTCCAGGACATTGACAGAGTACTTTATAAGCCACTCTTGCTGTGTGCTTAAGGTCATTGTCTTGTTGGAAGGTTAACCTTCTGCCCAGTCTGAGGTTCTAAATGCTCTGGACTGGTTTTTCATTAAAGTTTTTGAAAGGGTTTTCATTATCTCAGTATTTTGGTTCATTGAGCTTTTCTTCGACTCTAACAAGTCCCTCAGTCCTTTCCACTAACAGCTCCACAGCATAAGGCTGCTAACAGCCCAATTTACTTTTCACGTTTCCTTCATATATGATGCTTGGAATTGAGGTTCATCGGACCAGAGAATCTTGTTTCTCCCAGTCTGAGGGTCCTTTAAGTGCTCTTTTTGCACATTCCATGTCTTCGCTGAGCAGAGGATTGACTTTTGCCACAAACTCACTGCCATAAAGCTCAAATCAGTGATGTTTGTTCTTCTGTAGATTTCTCCAAATATGATCATGAAGCTCAACAAAAGTGACCATCAGGTTCTTGGTCACCAGTCTAGACAAAGCCCTTCTCTCTCAATTGCTCAGTTTGGCCAGGAGGCTAGATCTAGGAAGAGTCCTGGTTGTTTTAAATATGTGTGGCTTAATGCAATCCTGTTTCTGAGCTCTACAGGCAGTTTTTTTACTACCTCAAAACATAACTATTCGATTAAATGTGCCACTCAAAGTGTAGTTGATATGGGTATGAATACTTTTGCAATAGAATAGGTTTTTTTTTTCAATGTATTTGCAAAGATGTTAAAACAGTTTTTTTTTCTTTCACATTATGGTGTATGAATTCTATCACAAGAAACTGTATTCTCCGAAGTCTTAGTATCTAACACTACATATATAACTATGTTTACTGGAAAAAAAAGACTAATAATTTTTAAAAAGTAATACTTTAATTGCATGAATAAATTAACATATAAGATCAAAGAATGTGTCTGCTATGAATTAAATATCAATTGGCATAAGCAAAAAAATTAACTTTTGATGCTATTCCATTGCTATCTTTAATAAGACTTTGGGGACAATCCTAAGCTTTAATGGAGTTTCAGTTCATTTGCAGTTTTCACTGGGATAGTGCTCGTGTTCTGGGTTGTAACCCGCCTGTGCAAAGCATTCAGCTGCTTTCCTGTCACATTCACAGATGAACATCTCACAGGGACGATTTTTGTCAGCTGCAAAAAACAAAAACAAAGAAATTGACCAGATAAGACATCTTAATTACTAACAGAGCTTGCAGATTCTTCAGTTCAGTCTGTCTTAACGAGCATAGCTTCCTACCACTGCAGGTGATTTTCCTAGCTGCTTTGTCACATGAGAATGAGTAGACTTCAGTGTAGGGGTTGTCTAAGATACCCCAGCAGTCATCATGCTGCCATGAGTCAGAATAACACTGATCATGCACTTCACAGCACCTACAGAGATCGAGAATACAGTGGACATGAATTCAAAGTTTGCCGTTTTTTTTAATAATTTTCAGTTTTATCAGGTTCCTAAGTTTATGTTCAGTTATTGTTAGTTATCACTAAGTGTTGTTTGTCATTTTAGAAGAACTTTTCATTTATATACTATGCACTAAACCTCTCAGCTTGAAATTTTGACTGACGGTTCAGTGTCTCTATATCTGGTTTATATCTGACCTGTCCAGTTCATCCACAGGGGTGCCGGAGCCTCCTTTTCCACAATAACATCCGTAGTCTGCGTAATCCAGTAAAGGCCAGCTATCAGGGATGGTACAGAGGATCATAGCCCTGAACTGCCACAGCGCTCTGTAGTCTAGAGTTGCCAGCACTGTTGAACAGTGAGAGTTTATCAGTGCTTCATACTGATTTGCAGTGCAATAAAATCTAAATGTTATGCTAACAACTGTATCTCTTAATAAACAGCTGTTCTGTTGCCAAACTGTCTGAAAAAGATAAAATGCTTTCGTATTCACAAAGCTATTCAAATTTGTAATGTGTTTCTCATGATGAACCACTTTTGTTTTACGATTTTGTGCATCCTTCATGAAACTTGATGGCTTACAGTGTGTCAGTATATGGAAAAAGTGGCCATGATATTCTTAAATAAATAAATACGCTCTTTAAAAAATCTTTTTCACAGTAGACAAAAGTCAGTTCATGATCAAAAGGATTTAAAAAGGCATTAAGGGTCACAAAACAATAGGAATTTTAGCTCAGATCTCGGTTTAAATGGGTAATTTCCGTCTGACATCATTAATACATACTTCTCTGTTCAATAGAAAGAGTGTATACTATGTTTATGACCAAAATTATTCTCATAAAACCTTTAATTTATTGTCTTTCTTATAAATATGATAAATGCATATCAATTTCCCAAGACTGGTTTGTTTCTGGTTGATCTAGTGGACACAACCGGTTTAACCAATTAGGTTTAAATATATATATATATATATATATATATATATATATATATATATATATATATATAAAAAACAAAAACACTAAATTACAGACAGTGAAACACATTCTCAAAAAACAAAAAGTTGATTTCAACTAAAAAGTATTTAGTATTTAAAGTATTTACTACACCCCCTCTCAAAAAATTCTTTCAAAATGTTCTCACACTCTTTCCAATCCTGTGTGACTTTTTTCTTTAAGGAGCCCATTGTCTTAAGTTGTGTGGAGAAAACAAATGCTTACACAACATCAGGGAGCAAATGATTCCAAATGATATCTTTTATAGCATTGCCAGAAAACATACGATCTAATAATCAGACAATAAAAGCAGTAGATAGTAAATAGTTCAATGATTGCACTCACTAAGACACAGTTTGTTAAATTGCACGTTTCATTCAATATGTCTTTATGTCAAAATGTGCTTTGCCTACATAATAAAATGCAATAAATTAAAACAGTAAGCTGGAGTTTAATATGTGGAACATATCTTAAGTGTACTCACAGGTGGGCAGACTCACGCTCAGGATCACAACAGACAGGAAGGTGTTCATGGTGAAGATTACAAGGGTACGAGTGTTAGTAGCCATTTATTTATAGCTCTATAACTTATTTAAATAACCTTGATGGGCGGAGCACATTGATAAGTGTGAATTATGCACGTAAGATATGTTAATGCACATGCACACACACAAGTGCCCAAATGTACAGATACTGTTACAATTTTGTAACAAAGCTGTGTGTGTTTATGTACTGTGTCTACGTGTGTGTGTGTGTGTGTGTGTGTGTGAGATCTTTGGGAAAGTCAGCATATGTTTGCCATTTGCACAGCTGGTACAAGAGGAACTCATTTTTCTCCAAAAAAAAAAAAAAAAAAAAAAAAAAAAAAAAAAAAGCATAAGGCTTGGAAAAAGTTGCAAAACTCTTAAGTACAAACAGCCCTCAGCACACAAAAGCTTTTTCAAATCATCCAAATCACAACAAATAACACCATTATGCATGTGTATTTACTTACTGCTGGTCTTGCATATTTGGCAGATTTCACACTCATTACTGTGTAAAAGAGAAATATAGAGGTTGTAAAAATAGAAGTGTGCTTAATTGAACATGACTTTGTAGTGTACTCCAGCTATTACGTGCGTATAATAGAGTAGAAAATGGGCTTGCATATGAGTTAATAGCTGTAGAAATGAATGGTACAGTGGACTGAGCACGTAGTTAAGGCCTGTTGACTCGTGGAGACCCAACTTCAGGAGGTTCCCCTTTTAAAAATAAAGAAGAACACTGATCAAATTACGAGTGTTCTTACATTTTCCACATTAAATGTTATGAGTTGCCAAAAAAATTGAAGGCTGGCACATCAAATTACACAAGCACTGTAATGTTTGACAGGCACATAATATTATTTTTTTTTATATATATATTTTTGTATGAGAAATGTTTGTGAAAATTAACCAATATCAGGTCACATCACCAACAAGTCAAAAAAAGGTTTTCAAAGTTATTGTGCTTCTTACTTTTAGGTTTGGAGAGAACTCGCAAATCTTAAAATATGAATGCATATTTTCGTGTCACTTTGTAATTACAAATTTGTTACTAATTATTGTTATAAAATATTTGTCACTTAATGAAAATGGGACAATAGCTATAGGAATTTTTATACTGCTACACATTAACAAGAAACTTAAACCACCTAGTTTGGGAAAATAAATTAGGGATCAGATTCCTTATAGACGAGGGCTTACGAGTGACGAGTGTACAGTATTTTAGTTTACAGTTCATTGTGTGCGTCATGATTGTGGAAAAATATTACAACTGGTGTGATCACCCACCCATATTCATTACATTGTATATTAATAGTTAGAGTTCATCAGCGATTTATAATGTAATGTAAACAACAGACTGTAGCCTATTCTTAATTATCAGCTGTTATATATTTACCAAACGGTCTAAAAAAACCCCAAATAGTTTTACATTTCAGGCTTTAAATTATAGGAGTACATATGAACATTTCTTATCACATATTTATGATTTATGATTATTTTTTTGAGTACACACACACACATCTTGTAAAATCTTTAATTCACTATCTGCGTATGTATGAGAGACGTATAGCATTTCTGACTGGTTTGTGCTTCATCCAAGTCTTCCACGGACCTCGTAGAAACTAGAGAGGGCTAGCTTTTATGACCACTTGCTTAATGCGTTTTAAAATAATTATTTAATACTTGATAAATAAACCAACAAAACCTGTTAACGATAATTATTAGTTCAATTATTGGACTGACTAATAAATAAATTCTGTCTCTATTCACTCAGTGTTTGGTTTGCATAAATAAGCAAATATAATAAATGAAATAAAACAATAAGAAGCTGAATAGTGTACTCACGGGCGGACAGACTCACGCTCAGGATCACAACAGACAGGAAGGTGTTCATGGTGAAGATTACAAGTGTACGAGTGTTAGTAGCCATTTATTTATAGCTCTATAACTTATTTATATAACCTTGATGGTAAGTGAACATTGATAAGCTAACTTGCTAATAAATGTGCGTGCACAAAATGAAAGTTGCTGTGATTGTTGCGGTTTTGTGCGATTAAAGTGTGTTTGTGTGTTGTATATGTGTAACTAATTAATATTTATATATGTATGTATTTTAAATTGCAAAAATGCTGAAAGTTTTATGTATGTTTGGTGTAGGAGAATATACAGTTTGTATAGTATAAAACCATTATGCCTATGGAATGTCCCCATTTAGATGTGTGTGTGTGTGTGTGTGTGTGTGTGTGTGTGGTTTATATATACTTGTAGGGACTTAAACCTGAATACACACAGACACATGGGGACTCGTGTCACGGTGGGGACCTAAATTGGGTAAAAAAGCATAGAGAATGATTTTCTTTCTTTTTTTTTGTTTGAGAAAGTAAAAATGCAAAAAGTAAAAAGGTTTCCTGTAAGGGGTAGGTTTAGGTGTATGGTTGGTGAAGGACGACTGTAAAGAGAGTATTGTACCACTATGGCGAGTCCCTACAAGTATAGCTGACCAGACGTGTGCGCGCACGTGTGTGTGTGTGTGTGTGTATGTGTGTATTCATCTCTGGGAAAGTCAACATATGTTTGCAATTTGCACAGCTGGTACAAGAAGAAATCAGTTTTCTCGAAAAAGCATGAGAATTTTATAAGGCTTGGAAAAAGTTGCAAAATGCTTGAGTGCATGCAAAACTTGCGGTCGGCACGCGAAAGGTTTTAAATGACCAACAGGACAACAAATAACACAGTGCATGCACCTTTCACGTATTACAGGGTATTTTGTTGTGAAGCGCGAGTGTGAGAGTGATGGTGAAGGCAGTGAGAGCGGTAGGAAAGCTGCTGGTCTCTCTGGAAGCTGAGCTGCAAACGCTCGACGGCAGGTGATTATTGGAGGCATTGTAAGGGGCTTGAGAAAAACACTCCGATGCAGCCTTGTCACACTTGCAAATGAACATGTCACACTCATCGTTGCTGTCTGAAAGAGGAAAGGGGAGATTGTATAAAGGAGTGTGTTTCATTTTAATAAATATGCACTTTAGCTCTTGCATATAATACAACACCGTTTAATAACACACTTATGCACCCAACAAATATGATGTGTTCTAAAGATCTTTTGTGTAAGGAATAATTGACTCGGGGCCATTGAATTATTAGGAAAATAATGGTAATACGGCCGTTACACCTCAGGTGTGCATCATTTTTCTAATAATTCAACAGCCTGGAGTCAATTTGTCGACCACACATCAAGACATGATATATTTGATATAATAATAAGCTTGAGTCAGAGTCTGAGGATCTCTGTGTTCGTCTAAAACAGTGATACTTTGTGTTTTTTTCTTCACTAACAACATATATATATATATATATATATATATATATATATATATATATATATATATATATATATATATATATATATATATATATATATATATATATATATTTTTTTTTTTTTTTTTTTTTTTTTAAATATATATATAATATTTATGATTATTGTGATTTTATTGTGTTAGCTGTATTTCTTTTATTTTCAACCTAATCAAAATAACTGCAGTCTGACTGATATTAATTTGGAATGAAAAAAACATTTTTTTTTTTTTTTTTTTTAAATTGTTAAAAGGTTTTTCACTTCAATTTGTGGTATGTTTGCTACACATTACATGTATTTAGTATACTTATAATAACGATAACTTATGCATAATTACATGCAAGTAAACCCTAAGCCAACTCTAATCCTAACCTTATAATAAGCAGTTAATTATTATTACTCAGTACATTACACTGTAATGAGCACACTTTAAAATCAAGCACCAAAAGTAGCGTTAATTATGAAATTACATGCATGTCCTACCTTAGTGGCTCAAAAAACTAATTGTGTTTAATACAGTTTTTAACGCTAATACATTTGTATTTAATTTTAATTAACATACAATAATTTGTCTGCAAAATGTAGCTTTTTCTTACTCTTTAAATATGCCCAGCCTATATTTTAATCAAGTTACGTACATTGATTCATTCAGAAAAGAAATGCAGGCTTGCAACGGTTCGGTTAATGCAGCAGTCTTGAAACAATTTCTGATTTATTGATTTTTTTTTTTTTACTCACCCAGACACGTGATGGTTTTGGTATTCTTGTCGCACGTGTAGTCATACGTGTTTGTGTACGGACTGTCAAACACCGATGAACAGGATGGAAGGGTCTTTGCTGTGCCGTAGCAGCCATCATGGGTAAAACAACACCTACCAAACAACATTAATAATACAGAATGACAGCGTGGAAAACACGAATGCATTTTAATGGAATATAATCAAAAATAAACTAACCGGTCGAGCTGGTCAACAGGCGTCCCCGAACCACCTAAACCACAAAAACAGCCATAGTCGGCGAAATCCAGCAGCGGTGTGCTGTCCGGTAGTCTGCACTCAATCATGTCCTGGAACTGCAGCAGGTTTTTTAAGATGTTCGTGTGAGCTGCATAAAAGATATTGGTGAACTCAAAACGTTTTGAAGGAGTGAACAAGAAAAAAAGCAAAGGCCTCCAGTAGCGTGGTCGGGAAACACTGCATTAAGCTGTATTGATGAAATGTGCTAATTATGTTTAAATCAGTTCACGTGTAATGAATCAGTAGGCTATTGTATTCCTGAGCTAATAATATGTTTAACGATACTTACATGTTGGCATAGTCACAGTAAGGATCAAGAATGTGAGACAGACGGCCATGCCACTGCAAGAAGCAAATGACTTCATATTATTGTATGCCTATTAATGTTGTTTTTGGCGTGTATATGCTATCTGATGGGTAGGATTAGAGTTGTCGGGTAGATGCACCAACGAATTATGAATCATGTGCACACGAAAACAATACATGAAAAGTAAAACATACTAAACGAAAAAATTTTTACTAGCTGTTTTGCACAGCGTTATTGTAAACTTCACACCCTTTACAGCCGTTTACCTCTAACAATAGGTACATGTATTCTTGGGCGCAATGTTTGCGTTGTGTAGTTTTCTTCCTCACTTGTCATCATGTTTAAGTGTCTTCTGAATAAATAAAGGCATGTTGAAGAACTTAGTCTTGTTGGGTGTGACACGCCAACTAAAACACACCTTTCTCTCAATGCAGTAAAACACAATGAAAAAAACGACCTAAGCTATACGATGCGAAACATTAAGACCCCACGAGCATGAATATTCAACCTGCTTTAAACAAACACATACTGTATTTTATCTATTTAGAAATAGAGTATGTATATCTGTTACGTAATCCACATATAGCCATATAGAGAGCTTTTCAGTCACAGCAAACTCTTTCCTTTACCTTAGTTTTATTAAAATGACTAAAATAATAACAGCTTATCTTACTCTATACAGTGCTTAATAACTCATAAATAATTATGTGATACCTTTGCATCCTCCTCGCATTTAATCATAATGTCTTTAATGGAAAAATCAATATAATAAATAAATTAAACAACACCTTCACCTTTTTTTTTTATCTTACCTCCAATATCCAAAGGCTTCCTCTCTGGTCAAATGACTTGAGCAATAAACGCTTTTTCAAACGCGGTAGTTCTACTATTGCGCTAAAGCACTGCCTATCACTATGACTTGCAACATATCACTGTCTCTTCTCGAATCGGCAGGCTTCCTTTTGTATTTTTTTTCTTAGTTGTACATGTGAGCAGCTTAAGTCAAGCCATCATGTCTGTTGACTGGTTTGGTGCATTACATACTCTGCATTCTTCATTAAACCTGCACATACCTTTAGGACTGAGAAAAAAAAAAGTCTATTAATTAACCACATCTCAAAGCAAGAGAGATTAAAGCACGCCGCTAGTAAATTTATCAGGCAATTTTTCTTAGACCTTTTGGTAACAGCTGACATTTTCCTCTCTGCCTATATGCTTCACTTTTGACATAAAAACCAAGGTTGTACTGAAACTGTTGAATATAAATGCATTCTGACTTTTTCCTTCTATTGGATTTTGTACCATAAAATGATCCTACTGAGATCAAATAAGAATATTTAATGTCTTGCTGAATATTGTGTAATGGCAGTTTTGTGTAATGTAATGTTTTGTATTGTGTAAGTGTCTTATTGAGAACTACCATCTTAAAGATCTATTTTTTCTGTTTTGAGAAAACCTGAAAAAAAAATTCCTGTGTGATGTCCTGTGTGGGATTTTCATAATATAGACTTGCTTATAGAAACCATCTTTATCTGCAAGAGAACCTTTAATTAACAAAATGTGACAAAGCAAACCTTACAAAAAACAAACAATACAGAAATAAATTTTAGTGTGCATTTTATTAGCACAATGGTCCATTCATACACAGTTATAATTTTATTTGCAGATCATTCTAAATCCAGAGCATCGCGATGGGAATGTTCCCACTAAATGTCAAACGTCTTTTAGTGACATCCCCAGCCTGTTACAAAGTGATATTTTTACATTCGGCAAGCTCATTACATTATTTGTGCAAACGTTGTTAGATACTGGTTTATGGATCGGAAGCTGAGAAACACAAATAAAGCCGACAGAGGAATGAAGTTGGTCCCCTTCTTGGATGAATGTGAGTATTATGAGGCAGAAAGCAGAGAGATTAGTGATGGAGATCATATAGGCTTGTACAGCAGTGTGGTCACATACTTCTTTTTGTAGCGGTGTGTTGCGCTAAGGACCATCACACCGTCCTGTGCGAGGAAAGCAAACACACAAACATCAGTGAAATCAATCGAAAACGCTGGTCATCCACCATATGCAAAATAAAAACGATAAAAGAGATCCTGAGATGTATATTTCATACTTTTATGGTGCTTTTGTTATTTTTGGAGCCCATTAGCTTTTCACTGTCTAAAAACAACAGCACTGTCATTCTGTTAAATATCTGCTTCTGTGTTAAACGTCACACAGGTTTTGACTGAAATTAGGTTTATTAAATTGCAAAAGATTCATATTTGGGTGAACTATCACTGAAGGTGTGGACTTTCTTGTGTGAGTGTCCTTCTAAAGTGTGTGTGTGTGTGTGTGTGTGTGTGTGTGTGTGTGTGTAGTTCACTGTCAGACCTTGATGGAAAGGGCGTACAGGTGGTTGAGCATCACATGGTTTGGTTCAGGCAGCAGGGTTGGGTCACACTGTTAAAAGCAGATATGAGAGCGAGTTAGGGAAAGTCTCCGCTTTCTAAAATTACCCACACTCAGCAATTCCAACCATAGCTCTTTATCTTCTCTTATCTCTTTAAGCCCAAAAAGGAACCGCTTTAACTGTGAGTTCACCTCCTCTCAAATCACTTGCTTGGTTTCCGTCAGATTTTTTCCTCACTTTTTTGAAAGAAACTGATATTTTAATTCTGCATGGATGTGTTAAATTGATAAGCGACAGACTTTTGCTGTCGGAAAAGATTTCCATTTTGAACAAACGCTGCTCCTTTTTAACTTTTTATTCATCTAAGAAACCTGCAGAAGATATTCGAAACCATATTAGTCAGCGCAACGGTTTTCAGCAGCTCATTTTAATGTTCACCTTCATATTTGCGATCACGTAAATGCAGCCTAAGAGACTCCTTTAAAAACAGCGAGCAGCTGTGACATGAGATTGGCCGATCAAGTTAATGTATACGAGCGGTACTTACAGAGATCCCGGTGTCTTTGTTGAGGAGCACCTGCAGCAGGTGTGGAGGGAGTATGGGAGGAGAGCGCAGTCTGTCTTCTGATTTGGCCGAGTAGGGATCCTGATGGTACGGTCCAGGCGGGGAGCTGGATAAGTCTGATGAGAAAAAAAAAAAAAGGGCAGAAGATCGTGAACGTTGCAGCACATTTCAATTGCTTATCAGCGAACGTATTTTTATTTACCTGACATGTCGGCACATTTCTCTGAGTCTGTCTTCAGCGCATCAAAAACCTCAAAGTCCGTTTTCCTTACTTTGATGACATTATTCACCACACCTGACTTATTGGTCACAACAGGCTAGAAGGAAATAGAATTAATTAAACATATCGCAAGGATAGGTTTCAAAATGCACAGCTGAATGAGGAGTGTCAGATAACCAAACAATATATAAAAAAACCACTTTCCCACCTCTTTGGGGTCTAATATCCAGTGTCCGTCCACGTAGAACTTATACTGGTGCTCACCTTCTGGCAGGTCAATTATGGCCACAAAATTATTATGACTGTTAAAATGAGATGAGAGAACAAAACAGTGAGGGAAAGCAAGTGGAAGGTTCTTGCATCTTTCCACTCATGATGCAAGGGGCACATTCTGGAAGCTGCTTCCAGCATAAGATCACCAGTGTGATTGTTGTTGTTTTTTCCCTCCGCTTTCTTGTAAGCGCATACTGACTCCTAGTGTTGAACATAAAAAGCACAGCCAGTGCTGTTTTAATTACGTAGTTTTAGTGGTTTAAAAATAATACAATATGAGGGAGTGTGCTAAAGCTACATTAACACAAAGAAGGGTTTTCTTTTCACTTCTGGAATGCGTGAGGTTAGACAATTATGTACAATAATGCAGTGCAATAATGCAACTAAAATAATTTAAACTATTGTTCAAATGTTTGGAATCTGTAAGATTTTCTACAATGGGTTTGAAGATCCATTGTGTTTGTTTACTAAAAATACACTAAAAGCTAATATTGCCATTTTTTTTAATATCGTAATCTTTATCTATTTTAATATATATATTATTAATACAGCATTTCTCCAGCCTTCACGGTCACATGATCGTTCTGAAATCATTTGAACATGCTGAACTGCTTATATTTTTTCAGCATTCCCTGATGAATACAACATTAGACACAAATAGACATTATTAGAATCTTTAGTGTCACGTTTGATTAATTCAATGTCTCCTTCCTGAATAAAAGCATTAATAAAAGATCTGAAAAGCAGCGTACATTAAATTATTTTCTCATCTCTTTAGTTTGTGGTTTTAGGTATTACTCAGATTCATTTTTGTGCAAATCAACATAATATGGGTTACTCTAATAAATGCATTTAACCTCTCATTTTCCCCTGCTGCCCGTGAGTCTATCTGAACTATGGCCCACTATCAAGCACCAGCTGACCTGCAACACCTTGCAGCTCAGCTTTATCATTTTTAAGATGATGCAAATACCTCCTTGCGCTAACACAGTGTGACATGCCGTGCTAATGATGTGTCAGCACTCACCTTTTAGTCAAGGGGATTTTGCTGGCCCAGTTGTTGAAGGAGCCAGACAAGTAGATCTCTTTCCCCGGACCATTCCAGCGGAACACAGTGGGCCTTTCCTCCGGAGGGGCTTTAGTATCTGATTCCTGATCTTGTCGCCAGGCTAGAAACTCCTAGTAAGAGACACAAAGATGCATGAGGTGCGTACAGCTAACAGAAGCAGAGCGGTCACATATCGCAGCTATAAATTAATTAAGGATCGTGTTTTTGAGGTTAATGTTTCGCTGTGACCACGACACCTTAGCATCGTCCGTCTGGAAGAGGTCTCCGTCCTCCGCACTGTCCATCAGGATTTTGGGTCGAGCGCCATCTTTGCCACCCCGGCTCTCTCGCCGCTGCGTCTTCTCCGCTCCGCTTCTCTCACTGCTGGTGTTGCCCATGCTGCTCCTTGTTTGCATGCATGTTAATGAGACTTACAATACTGAACAAGAGCTTTCTTCACATTTCATCACTTAAAAGTATATAGTACACATACTAACACCGTTCACGTGGGGTCTTAAAATTTTATGTAAAATTTAACAACCTAAATATTGTACATCTTGTCATCTTTTACTCACCCTCAAGTTGCTCCAAAGTAGGCCTATGTTTCTTTCTTCAGTTAAATACAAAATAAGATATTTTAAATAATGTTAATCGGCTACTAAACAGTCGATGGTAGCCATTGACTTACATAGCATGAAAAACACCGGTTGTCAGTCGTTGTCAATCAACCGTCACCGATATTCTTCAAAATATCTTTTTTTGTGATTAGTAATAGAAGAAACATACAAAGTTTGAAAGAACTTAAAGGGTGAGGACTCATTACTAGTAAACGATGACAAACAATTTGGGGTGAATTATACCTTTAATGGTTTTTTTTCCATGCAAGAACATATAGTTTTCCAAAAGTAACGATAAAAGCA
The DNA here is from genome assembly GCF_018831695.1 of Puntigrus tetrazona. Lineage (NCBI taxonomy): Eukaryota > Metazoa > Chordata > Actinopteri > Cypriniformes > Cyprinidae > Puntigrus > Puntigrus tetrazona. Next base: position 18,063,462 of record NC_056706.1, on the reverse strand, counting down.
CTATTAATAATTATTACTTTTAAAACAGACAGTAATGACCGAAGCAGCGTTCATCAGGTAACCATAACAACCATACGGATGTTAGCGAACGGAGACAAGAAACGTTCAGTTTATTTATAGATTCACTTCTTACATACATACACACTTTATACATACGATAAATATGAGAATAATAATAATAATACCCCCCCGCCCGACGTTTAGCCCAAATGTGCTAGAGGCGTTTGCTTTCCACGAGACAAACTGCAAGATGGCAGGAAAAACTACCTTTATATGTAAACGGTGTGTAAGTCCTTTAAATAAAACGTTGTTAAAATGCGCGCACGGTTCACTGGCGACGCAAAACAAGCGAGTACAGAGCAACCCAACCTTTGTTCGCCGTTTACACGGTTTTGAAAATGACCTAAACGCATTTTTACCAGCCACACGGGGTTGTCGCGCAGTTTTAGCTGTTTGGAGATTCCTGAACAGTTGAAAAGGCTAACCCCAGCAACACCGAGGAAGTAAAACCGGGGTGTTGCCGCTTCGGTCGTATTTTTGTCATCGTTTTTTTCTTTGTTTCCCGTTCTTGCGCGTTAAGTCTCGCCCACGGCGTGTCTCCGCTCCGCGGTGATTTCCCTTACGAGAAAATATCTTACCTCTGAAAACTTTATCTGCCCGAAGCCCGCGACTACGTTACTTTTCATAACGCCATTTTCACATTGCCTCACAAAAAGGTTAAATGTTAAGCACACCTCTTCCGCCTGCAGCTCGGGACGAGGGAAACAACCAGCGAGCCCGGCTCGAAGTTAAACGGGCGGAGGAGTAACTCAACTCTCCGCTTCTCTAACACGGCGACTGTCTCCAACTCGTATATCTTAGTCACATATCAGTTATGTGCTACCGATTAAAGCAGTGTAATTGACTACTTATTCATAAACTGCGTAAAAAGTCATGTCTCGACCGTACCCGTGAGGTTTTGCTTTATTCCATTTTAATTATTATTTGAAACGTGGGTCATATATATATGTATGTATGTATGTATGTATATATATATATATATATATATATATATATATATATATATATATATATATATATATATATATATATATATATATATATATTAGTAATTTTAGTGGTATGTTTCATATTTATTTGTTTGTTTATTTCATAGGGTGTGTCCTGTGATGGAGTGCGCCAGCTGTGTTTGAGAGTCCACACACATGTTCATCAGAAGCTTGCCACATTCTCACGGCTGTTCAGTTTCGCAGTGTCATGACATGACCGGCAATGAGGTACCGGGATGAGTGGAACCGTATCCGTCAAGCGCACTTCAACAAACACAGACACGGGTGGCGACAGTAGACATTAGTAGGGTCCCACCAGCGCATCTTGAAAAAACATTAGTTAGTAACTCAAGTGAGATTGATGGCAGTGACACACTGATTGCTATTACTATAATCCCCCGTACATCGAAGCACACTGAAAACTTGTCAATGAAACGCTTAAAGTAAATACTACCAGCGGTATACCATTGCAAATGTCGCTTGTTTGCTTGTGATTGCCAAGGCTAGAGACCGATTTAGCTATATTTAACTTTAGCTGGCTATAATATTACATATCAAAATACAGGATACTCCAAACGTTGCAGATTGCGTTGGGTGTGAAGTTGGGAGAGGGAGTGTCTAGCGGTGCTATAATCCATTATATAACCGTTACAGACACTGGCGCGTTTAGTGTATCGAGTCGTTTCATACATCGCACATTTATTCGTATTCATACAAAATGGTCATACTTCTTGTAGTTTTACATTCGTCCAAAAACATACAGTGGTTTTCGTTCCGTAAAAGCGTTAGCTATTTGGGCTCAGGCATCCTTTTTGGTATGCTCTAGGACAAATACAATGTATACCTCTAAACTAGACATTTACAGTATTTGACAAATACAGACGTACGAATGCAGTCGTACTGCCTGCGGAAATAAACAACATCATTCTGAGATGCTATGAATATTAAATGACTTTTAGTGTAAGATTTCCTGTAGTTTGGATTCTTGGCCATGCTTTGAGCAAATCAGACCCACTTATACATTCCATTTGAAAATATTGATTACTTATAAACCCGGGATGGTTCGAGCTCATGTTGCCACCACAATGAAACCACGCTCTGGGTGTAGCTCGCAGTGTCCTCCCGCATTCACTGGAACTGATCGCCACCAATTTACAGCGTATTCGTCCTGATGAACTGGCTTCTCCGTGATCAGATTGCATTCTGTTCAGGCGATATGAAAAAAGCACACAATATTTGAAGGGTTGATTTGCAAAATCGAAATGCAGAATTGGTTAAAGCTATCTGTTTTTTGCAAATAAACTCAATTTTCTTACTAAATGAGAGCACAAATGAATCAATCATGTTACTTAACAGGATGGGATTTAAAGGAATAGTTCACAGAAGAATTAATGCCCATGTTGCTGATTCTCATGTTGTTTAGAACACGTTTTTTTTTCTTGTAAAACAGATAAGGAGAACATCCGGTGAATAGGAGTTTTCGAGTCTCAAAAAATTCAAAAGCTCCCTAAAAGCAGCGAGTACGTCTGAAGCCACATAAAGGCTTTGTGTGAAGCGCGGACTGAAATTTAAGTTCGCTTATAATCTTCCCCTACAGTTGAATTTTAACCACTGCAATCGGACCATCAAGTCAGTACAAAAAAAAAAAGAAAGAAAGATCAGTCCAATTTGTTATCAATCCATTTTCACTGATTTTGTCAATTGGTTCATATTAAAGAACTTCAAATTTGACACTTTGTTCAAAAATTAAGCATTGCTGCTTCTGTAATGATTACTCCAAGATGTTCGGTGAGTTAAATTTCGGTCTGTTTCTCATAGAAAGCTATCGTGTAATTTCAGGACACTTAAAATATAGCGCGTGAGTCATAAGAACTACTTTTAGGATACTTTGATGGTGTTTTTTTTGTATTTTTGGCCAGTCCTTCACTTTCATTATACTCAAAAGAGTGGCTAGGATTTTCTCCAAAAGTTCTTACGGGGTTTGGCAAGACCGAGACATGAGTGAATAATAGCAGAATTTTTCATTTTTCACGTGAACTATTCTTTAAACGAACCGTATTTGTGATATATTCCAGTCAGCTTTGTGCAAATGAGTACCGTGGTGAAGTGTACAACAGAGAAGATGGTTATGATCACAAGGCCAATGGCTAAGGAAGCGATTCCCATGTGAAGAGCCTTTCTCCCCAACCGCTGAGCGCCCTCATAGTCTTCTGCATCATAACTGCTTTGAGACTGAATGAGAGAGAAACCATAACTGGACACAGTTTCACCAAATACATAATCCATTTAAATGCAAATTTGGATAGCAGCATCATTGACAGGACTCCAAGTAAGAAGTAGACCTCAGTATGTTGCTCATAAAGCAGACAGCAATAAGGGTCATAGTGTAGATGCCAGGCTCATTCCGTCTCTCTTAATAAGATCAGACAGCAAACTGAGACTGGGACATACAGCCCACTCTCAATAAATCACATTTACTGCGATGACAAAGATGAGCTGACTTCACTAAGCTGGTGCTCATATTAAAACCAGAATTTTCAGGGTTTGATGGCATTTGAGACAAAGAAGGTGGTCTTAACTCTTTACTAGTGGCAAACGTCACTACGTATTGTTAGATGTATGCCTAAAACACGGGAAAAAAAATTATGCATTGTAAGTAAATGTGTTTTAAAGATGACTCCTTTATAAATGAGCATTACGTTTAGTGAGAGAACATATATTTGAGGTATTTCCAGATTAAATCAGTACTGTAAAGATATAACGTGTTAACCACTTTTGACGGTTACAGTACGCATAAAACCTGCCAGTGTGTCAGAGGGCATTAAGCTGGGTTGCGTGATTTGCGATGCTCATCTAGTTTCTCGGAGGTGGTGTGGTGGCTTCTGCAGCTGCTGTAGTCAGTGAGCCCTAAAGTCTGAATGCGTAGCAGCGGTGGAGTCAACTTGAAACTGGAGGTATTGCTCTCCACAGCAAGCCCCTTGCACTTTACCCCATCTCTCGTCTGCTGGCGGCATTTGAAAACACAGATTTGATTGCTGAATGAGGGGAAAGGTATGACAGGAATGGGCAGCTGGGGAAAATGATTCATTTTTTTATGATGCAGTGAATCACATTTATGCTATGAATCACTGTACCTTACAAAAATATACAAATGAGCGTATGCTACATCTATTTTGTCTCGATACGTACCCCTAGATTCATTACACTGTAAATCACCAACGTATTATTCAGTGTCTAAAACCGTAAAGCAGAAATTATTACTTATTTTTGTTAGGCTAATACAAAAGTGTTAACCTAACAATTGAATTTTCTGTTAATTCTGCAGTTTTGTTTTTTTACCCCTAGTAGCAATTTTTATTGATTAAAATAATATTATTTAAAAATAATTTAAATGTCAGTTTACATTTCTAATGCAATTAAATAATAAAATGTATATTATATAAAGCTTTATTTTGAAATACCATATATATATGTACACAATATACATAATTCTTTTACATTAGCATTATATATAATAATTTGTAAATACTTTTTTATTGAACATTTACCATTATCTATCTATCTATCTATCTATCTATCTATATATATATATATATATATATATATATATATATATATATATATATATATATATATATATATATATATATATATATATAATATAAAATTGATAATATTATTCTTATATATATATATATATATCTATATATATCTATCTATCTATATCTATATATATATATATATATATATATATATATATATATATATATATATATATATATATATAAATTTTAATTATAAAATTGATAATATTATTGACTGCAATAATACACAGGCCTCAAGTATTTGCCTCAACACTTACAATTATATGTATTTTACATTTACATGTATAAAATATGTATAGTATTAATGTTGAGCCATATTGATGGTGTCATGGCCTTAAGATCAAATAAGACAAAAAATAAATAAATAAACACTGCTTTTTAATATGTATTAAATTGAAGGCAAAAGTAACTTTTTTATTTTTATTGACATGAAAAGAAAATGAATTATGTGTTAGTGGTCAGAGTGTAAGACTGTGTCTCTCTTTCTGAGGTCAAGGTGTGAAAAGTCAGGTAGAAAACCACTGAAAAAACTTTCCTCTTCATCTAGAGAACAACAGCTTGAGAAAGTTCATCATCACGTTATCCACCTTTCACGTGCCTTGTGCAAATGAGCACATCTGCAGGCTGTCGTGTGAATGTTCGAGCAGGGGAAAGGGTGTGTGTGTGTGTGTGTGTGTGAAAGAGTGTATGCAGTCTTGCTTGCAAGTGTGGGAGTGCTACAAAAGTGAACTGCTCAGATACTTGAGGCCTGTCTATTTATAACACTTATATGTCTATCTGGACCATAAGAACATTAGGTTTAGTCAGATTTCAAAGCCTCACGTATAACACAGCCCCAAGTGCAAAACTATAAACACACAAAAACAACTCTACAGAAATACACAAGACCAAAGATATACTGTATGTTATGACCGGTGAATGTAATTTAAAAGAATATCTTTCCAAAAAACTCTTGTGTCAGATTCTGTCATTGTTTACTCCCGTGTCATTGCAGGCCTGTACTATTTGACTTTCTTTTTTTCTGTGAAACACAAAAGAAGACATTTTGAAGAATGTTGGAAACCATCTCTTTTTTTTTCATCGTTGACTTGCATTGCGTGAATGGAAGAATTCTCGAAATATACATTCATGTTGATCCACAAATTATGACAGAATTTTTATTTTTTAAATGAACTGTCCTTTTAAAAAAGCAGCCTATGAATATGCAACACTCCAGGTAGATACGCTTGATATTATAATAAAAACAAGTCTTTTCTACTCACCATTAGAGAAAAAACCAACGCCACAATGTTAATAGGCCATGCTGGACAAAAGCAAGTGAAAATAGTCAAAAATATATAATTTTTCAGTGGTGGTGCCCCCTGCGCCTCAGCGCACCTTCCAAAACTGTGGTCCGAGCTGCCATCGATAGAGCGGTTGGTCTTTTCATCCGACCGTTGAAGACCAGGACTCATGATGCAGGAGTAGCAAGCAGAGAGAGTTAGCAAGGATCAGGAGATCCTGAGAACATTTACAGGAGCCTTGCAGAAAAGATCAGGAAACTGAATGGAAGACCGGAGGAGAAACAAGAAGGCAAGAGCTCATGAAGACACTCATGGGGATGTCAGATGATTGGGTAAGTGTGAAAGGCGATGGATGAGACGTTGAGTGAGTCAGAGATGGCTTATGACCTAATTACCACCCGGCTTGAACACTATCCCACTTCAGAGAGGGAGAGAGAGAGAATGTGTGCAGGACGCTGAAGCAATGTAAGATGTAAGATGTAAGATGTAAGAGGAGAGGCAAGCAGAGGAAAAAAAATCTGTCTGCTTGCCCATATTACCATTATCTGTCAAAGGGAGAAGGGAGCGTTAAAGTTACAACTGATACAGCCATATGGATAATGGCCCCAAAATCACATTACAAGGCTGCCAAGAAATGCACACTGGCAATTTTCCCACGGTTTTTGCATAGTACTACAAGTGGGGAGGCAGCAAATAGCACAGCTTAGAGGACAAACGCTGTATTGCGCATTACATGCACAACAGAACACGGCTCGTTACCTTGTTCTTGTTACACATGCCTTATAGTAAAAACAAAACAGTAAATTATAGCAATTACAGTAAGTACTCATTTAATATTGCTTAGCGCGTGTTACAATTTTATTTAAATTATTTCCAAAATGTAATATTTTTTTTAAAACATTTTTTTCAAGGATGAAATATATTTCAATCCTTTTTTCTTTTGAAGAAATTCTGGCTTTTTTCTCGATTTTTTTTTTTTTTTTTTTGAGAGCAGTTAAATTTTTTGACCTAATGCACCCAACAAATCTTTAAATTTGCTTTAATACAGAAACTAAAAGCGCGCCCTAAGCGCATTGAAGTTTTTTGCGATATGAATTGCATTTCGAAACGTTCTTGAACAAATCAATTTGTTAAATAAATCGTGCGCATTTGACAAAAAAAAAAGTCACTGACTCAGGCTGTGGTGTGAGCCCGAGTGGCCTATCTGTGGGTGTTACCGTATCGTGTGAGTTCGTGCAGATAAGGTGACGCTTTGTTTCAAACGGCAGGATACACCACACAGGAAAAATGAAAAACAGCTGCCTCTGCTGACGCGAGAAACCCGCCGTCTCTGCAGCTTAAATAAAATGACGCTCACAGCTCTCTTTGCTCTCTTCACAACCGTTTGTTTCGCAGGTAATATCACGCTTTCCTCCTCGACAGCACGATTTAATGTCAAGATGCTGTCAGAGTTGCAAAAACTGTAATTATCAACTTTCTTTTTCTTTTCAGGTCTGGTACCTGGAGATGCAGCATGGAGCACGTCTGTGTGTCAGATACCCGAGATTGCGACAAAAGAAGGAGCAGATGTTACAATCACCTGTCATATTAAAACTAATTCAAGCGTGCAGAGAGTCATGGTTAAGTGGTTGCGAGATAATCAAGCAGTGAGCAAAACTGTTTTGTCTGCTTTTCCATCTCCTGTAAATGGATCTGTGTTTTTTAACGCAACGCTGCAGCTGCAGTCAGTGCGTCTACATCACAGTGGCATCTATTACTGCACAGCTCAGTCGGATATACCTACACTTGGATCTGTTGAATATGGAAATGGGACGTATTTATATGTGGGTGAGCTTTATCTTGCACTTGGTTTATCATTTTCATTCTATACGATTTTTATGCAACAGTCATTGCATCCAACAATATCTGGAACTTAAAAAGTTGTAATGACAATCCAAAAGATAAACACGTATACTTCTCTCTCACGGCAGAAGCAGTGAAAACACCAGATCTCACACCTGGGACACTTCCACCAATCGCATATAATTCAGACACAGTAAGGTGGTCGGTGCTTTCAGGGTTGGCTTTTATTTTGCTGGTCATCTGCACTGCCTGCGTTATTCACATACGTTCTAAAGGTAAGAACAACTGTCAAACTTTAATGTTTATCACAGTGTGCTTGTCTCACCGTTTTTTATTTTGAGTAGGACGCAGCAGAATAGAACCTAGAGCGAAAGAAGCCCTGGTGAGCGAAGTTAAAATATTTCCAGTTGCTTGTGAATATTGGCAGAGGTGATGGTTATTGAGAAAAGTAGCATTGTAGTTTTCAAACAAGTTATTTAATTGTTAGGTCGACGCTACCGGCGGATCACAGTGCCCGGACACTCATGTTGTTTATGCAGCATTAAAGATTCCTCGAGACGGCGTGAAATCAAGAAATGAGGTAAATGACGTCCATTAGGAGCCTTCAGTATTTAATTCATGCTTGGTTAATTGTTGCATGTTAAAAATTCAGAAAGCAAATACAGTTTTGTTTTCTCCACTTCATACGTAACCACGTGCCATTATTATTTGATTGTGTTATGACTTTGTTTCAGAACTGTCCAGCTGTGACACTCACTTCAGTGATCTGCACCGAGGAATCAGTCACATACTCTGAGGTCCACATAAAGAAAGGACCAAAAGATGAAGGTTAAGCAGTATTTGACTGAATTCTATTCACACTGTAATCTCTTTTACCTTGCTTATGACTGTCATCAACGGTCTTTTATTGGCACTTCAAGCTTTTTGTCCTCTCCGGCCCAGTTCAGTAAATGCATTTCAGTAAAAGTGCATTTTTCTTTGTTTCTTCATGTAACGCTTGTGAAGATAAATGTTAAATGCTGTGGGCTCAAAGTGCATGCGTATAGTTTTTTTTCATTCTTCAAAAGGTGACGGTCAAACCCACGTGCAACCTCGCAAAAATGCATGAATTATGTTTCGCGAGTTTATTTGCCAGTAGTTGAATTTTTAATACTATAAGTGCACCGAATAGATACTGTTATAGTATGAAATTACTTTATAGGAAACAAACTGATAAAACGAAATTTAAAAAGAGAGAAAATGTAATGCGTGCAAAGTTTTATTTCCATTTTTTAACCTTCGTATCACACACACAAAACAATATTTGACTGAAAATATTGACGCCTAAATTAACATCCAAGTCAAAAATATTAAAGTCACTTAATCAAATAAATTATTTATATCAATAAAACTATATTTTGTGTGTTAAAATATCTCTTTAAGGTTACCGCGACAGTGTTGATAGCACGTTTTGTAGCAATAATCGAGAAATTACAAGAATTTAACTCTTTAATAAACAGAAGGGATGTTTTTTTTTAGCAAAGATAGATAAGTTTTGCTGCCTACGCAACCCCATTCAGGGACTTGACGGTAAAAGCCCTAGTCATATGCTTTAACAACAAGATAACGCTGTTTCATCCTGAGCAAAATCTTTAGTTTCAGTATATTTTCACAAATGTCCCTTGAAAACAGATTTCTGTGTGGGGGAGTTCAGCGCTTGCTCTCAGAAGACAGAATCAGTAGCTCCGTAGGCGATTTGACATGATCTGAACCCACAGGTGAACCAAAAAAGACGTGACTCATGCCGTTTTATATCACGTAGGAGTCTTGCAATTTGAAATAATTGAATCGGCATTCCCCAAATTGACTTTGAAATTTTTTTTATTTCATTTTTCAGAGGGTCAAGCTTCAAACGAGAAACATTAAAACTTTCAATTAATAACAGCCATACTGTTTACTTCGTAAAAAGTGTTATATTAGTGTTGCTACTTTTTTTTTTTTTCTCACCGGTACCAGAATCTTCAGTTAATTGAAGCGTATTTATATTCCAATGAACACTTTAAACCTCTAAAAGAGATTAAAGGAATCGTGTTATGAATATAAACTTGGTAAAAGCAACATAACAGCGTGGAAATAGGGGTTACAATTCACATTTTAAAACATCTTACTGAAGATAATACATTAGATCATGACAGCACCGGACATGCTTTCACTCTCAAACACACACACACACACACACACACACACACACACACACACACACACTCACTCAACAGTAGCATCATTCACATTTCCTTCTGTCACCAAAAAAAAAAAAAAAAAAAAAAAAAAAAAAAAAAAAGTTCAAGTTCATCAAATCATGAAACAAAAGCATTTTTGGACACACAGAATATCACGTGTTTGCGTTCTTGAGTGTAAAAATCTCTCTTAATCATGCTGACAGATCTCTCCAGATCAAAAAGATAGTATGTACAATATTTTACACAAACAAGGTTGAATCTAAGTCTGAGAAATATGTTCTCCTTATAATTACCGCTATTTTCACGATCAATGCGATGAATCCAGTTGCAAAACTAACAAAATATACATTTCGACATCCCGTCGCACTATATTCTTCAGTAGAAAATGTACCAAATGTGTCTGAAATACGCTACAAAGATCCAAATGGTTTTGACACATATTATTGCTCTTATGCTTTTAAAATGAAAACGCTTTTCTAGAGTTACAAACCTACATGTACATAATGCCGTCGCAAAAAAAAAAGGACAAAACTTTGAACAAGAACTGAGAGAGAAAAATAAAACTAAGACAAAAATACACTTAAGTTGTTAGCGTTTTAAACCGAGAAATGAACTAGTTATTTACAGGTTTAGCTCTATATAAGAGGAGCAGGAGGTTAGTTTAAAGACCGATGTGACAGTAATTCATAAAACAGGAAATATGTCACATCACATTAATAGTGTTGCAGCCGACATTCCAGCAGTTTAGGGTCGATTCATCTAAAACCATTCAAAAACAGAGCGCTTGAGAAAATAACAAAACCCTGCGGCACGTAGAGTGCATCCGTTATATTCGATTGAAATCACCACGTACTTCAAAAACCCTTCCTTAAGATGTAGGGAAGACGTCAGAACCGTGAATACTATTGTACCTCTCACTCATTTCAATGGTAGCCGTTAGTAAATGCTGTGGCAATCAGAGGGCCCTGTAAACAGAAAAAAATGCATTTTAATGCAGCATTAAAAAACTAACAGGAATAACTTGCTTATTTTGATCTAACAAAAGTTATTAAATTTCTTTCATCCTTTTTTAAATTAAAAATCGACTAAAATGCAATTCAGATGTGCAATGACTTGAACGCGCTTCTTACATGAAAATTGTGTTTTTAATTACAATTGAATTACAAATATTTATAACAACTTATAATAAATAACAGTAAGTATTATTACCTAGAACTATGACTAATAATATTTGAAAATTTGCCTTCTAGATACTCATGACTGTGTATGGTTACACCACAGGATGTTTTTAGAGTCATTCAGTTAATGGGTTTTTTTTGTTTTTGTTTTTTTGAAAATGTTTTTTTTACTTTTTGTTTTTAAACCTTACGGATACCAAGAGAACATTTCAAAATGTATTTTTTCACTTCAGTGTTATTTTGTCATTATTTATAGGACTAATATAGTACTTGTTAGCTTTAATTTTTATATTATCAGTTTTCATTTTAAAATGTGGTTTAAGCAATTTTGCCATGTGTTATCACATATGTTATTTACCACATAAAATATGTTTGTTAACTTTTTCCTCAAATAAATTCTTAATTTGCTGCTTATTCGTTAGTAAGGTAGTGGTTAAGTTTAGTTATTGGATTAGGGATGTAGAATAAGGCATTAATATGTGCTTAATTAACACTAATAAATGGCTATTATGCATGTGAGTAATAAGCGAATAATAGGTGTAACCGTAAAATAAAGTGTTACTATTATTATTTTTCTAATACTTTATTTTTAGTTATTGTACTTTAGCTTCAACTGATTTATGAAGTTATTTGCCAAAGCAACATTTCACTGACCGAAAGTGTTTTTGCTAGTTTTTGGCGTGTTAGTTAACTGACTCACCCCGAGGCTGTGGCTGAATCCGGTGCTGGGGGCGGGGCTTGCAGCGCTGATGTAGCTACTGACGGCTGAGTCCTGATTGGCCGTCCCGTACAGGTCTGCCATCGGCCCAGGGCTGCTGGTACCTAAAAACCCAGCTGAGCGAGAAGGAGTTGAGCCTACAGAACAAATCAACATGAAATTCCACAATCGCTTCTCACTAAAAGGAAATCTCAAAGCTATATAGGCCATCCACCGGAGCGTGTTTTCTTATGAGAGCGGGGCATGTGTGGGATGTAGAAAAAAACAAAACTGTCGCACCTCTGACCACAGCTGCTGCTGCTGCGGCTGCCGCCATGGGGTTGTACGCCGTCAGAGGAATGGCTGCGAAAAACATCCGCGTGCACGAAGAGCAAGCAAAACAAACAGGAAAGAGAGCTTAATCAGTGTCAAGAAGGAAAAGTGCCTGCGTCACGCACTGATTAAGAACTGACGCTCTGATAATGCGCCTGTTGTGCAGGATTTCCTGGGTGCTGTTGTCACAGACGCGAGATAACGGCGCACAGATCACACTGCGCCGCGTGCATTAGCTGCTTGTAAAGCTCATAGAGGAACTAACCTGTGAGCTCAGGGGGGTGGGGTGATGTCAGAAGGGGGGTCCTCTCTAAGTGGAATTCTAGAATAGAGATAAACACAGAAAGCCGTTTAAACATACACACAAGTGCTGCTCACGCTGCGCACATGGACGGGCGCTACTTAGACCGCCTCTCTGAGATTTACAAGCAGCCGCGGGTCTCTATGGGTTTTTGCGCCCTCACAAAAGCAACAAGCGGTATTGACAGTGATGAGAAAATGTTAACTGAGCAGCAAATCGACACGTTAGAATGATTTCTGAGGGGCTGTGTGTGGAAATTCAGCTTTGTCATCACAGGAATACAGTCTATTCAAAAAAAATTGTTTTAAACGGTTATAATATTTCGCATTATTACTGGTGTGCATGCATTTTTTTTGGATCAAATAAATGCAGCCTCGGGGGGCATTAAAGACTTCTAAGCATTTTAAAATAGCGCCGACCCCCAAAACGGTGCTGTACATACAATATAATGCAATATATGAGACCATGGACAACAAAACCAGTCATGAGGGTCAGGTTTTTGAAAGTGAGATTTCTAAATCATTATAAATAAAGCTTTACAGTGAAGTATTGTGTGTTAGGATAATATTTGGCCTAGATTAACTGAGCTCTTTGAAAATCTATAATCTGAGGGTGCAAAAAATCTAAATAATGAGAAAATCGCATTAAAGTGCTTAGGAATTAAAACGTTTTTAGGAAATTTAATGGAACACGATCTTCTGACTGGTTTTGTGGTGCTGTATCACTAAAATCTAATTAAATCACAGTATTTCAATTACAATTAATGACTTTTAATATGAACTGCCTGAATCCACTATAAGTCACAAATGCAGTTTTACCATTTTAGTTAGTCATGAATATAGTTCTGTGATGTTGCTTATTTATAAACTGCTAAACAGTCCTTTCCTGATTCAAAAACCCAATGTTTAATAATATCTGAGTATCTGCAAAAAATGCTTCAACGTGTGAAAAGGACCCACAGAGTGCATGAGCTGGACATGGAGTCTTACCGGGGAACTGATACGTGTATCCTGGTGTGAGACTAGTATAGCTGCGACCAGCATATGTTGCTGCCTGGAACCCTGGGTAACCTGGGAAAAAAAAATACGACACAAATTAATGTCTATTGATAAAGTATTGTGAGTAAATAACAAAGCTATATAACAATTATACGAGTAAAATAAATAATTGATTATTTAAATATTATTAACGGTCATATGATAACTCAAACTGATATCAGTTAGTGTAGTAGAATGAAAGTGTAGCGTTTGTGTGTTTGTGGATTTTTATTGAATGCATTTTTGACTCTGAACAGCAGAGGGCGGAAGAGCCCCTTCTATGCTTTAAACTCTAATCATCTTCGTAATCTAGACTCTTACCCAGCATTCCTATGCCGAGCATAAAGGCGTCCATCCCATAGGGCATGACACGAGCACGACCTCTTGAAGAGCCTGTGGGCGACATCACTTCCTTGGGCTGGGCCTTCTTACACTCCACCTGGAAGTTATCGGGTCGATCAAACGCAGGCTGTAGCAGTGCGTCTTAAACGGTGTCTCAGGATAAGAATTCTTACCATCTTGTTGTTGATTTCGTGGAAGTGGATCTCGCAGACTTTCTCCACCACGTCTTCATTCTCAAAGGTCACAAATCCGAACCCTGAAGCAATAAAGAGTCCAGACCGTGGTTTACATTCGGGTTTCCACTTCAGCCATCATTATAAACAATATCTAAAGTGCGTGTGCTTCAGTTGGGCTTCAGGTGAAGCAAATTCTACTTCCCTTTTCACTGACCTTGTAGTAAATACCGGAACGATATCACTAAATACAATGATACTATAATAAATATCAAAGCGCCTTCTGATATAATCACCACCACCTTTAAATATTTTTTGTAACATTAATTTGTAATTATTTGTAAAATTCAGATACATTCTTATTGAATAAAATAATTGTATATATATATATATATAATATATATATATATATATATATATATATATATATATATATATATATATATATATACATATATATATATATATATATATATATATATATATATATATATATATACATAAAATTAATAGAAATTTATATAAAAACTAAAATGTTATATATATATATATATGGTTTGGAAAAACTAATTTAATGTGCTTTTTTTTGTTCCTGTACCCTCTCCGTTTGGAAGTTAAATATTTGTGAATGTCCTTGCGTCCTTAAGGTTCACCCTTAATACTGTAATTAAACAGATTTCCTGTGACCTGTACTCTTTTTTAAACCTTAGAAGTCACGTCACCGCAAACAGTGCTGGATTTTCTCAGCAAAACGATCCGCTAGTTTTTTTTGTTTTTTTTTTTTAATAAAACTTGCTTCTCTCTTCTCAAGTCTCCTGTCTGTCTCTCCATGTGTCTCATCTCCTCCACCTCTCCGCTGGGTTGAAAGGCTTCGGGTAAAGCCATGCAAGCTGTCATAATCGATGCGCTGCCGAACCAGCGAGGGGGAGGGAAGGGCGCTTAACGAGGTTTTAGCCTAAACCCTGATTAACGAACACGCTAATTACTCAATCTCTCTCCTCACCTACCGCTTATCCTACAGAGTACAGGATGGAGGGCCATGGAGAAGAGGCCGAGACAGATTGGAGCAGGTTTAGGAAGAAAGGAGACTGTCTGCGCGGTTTTTCAACGAAATAAAGAGAAAGGGCGATTTACCTCTGTGTCTGTTGGTGGTTTTGTCAAACATAAGCATGGCGTCATCCACCTGTAGGAGAGGAAGAGAAATAAATTACTTGTTATCTACCGCTTTAGTCAGTTTCAATCTTGTATGACGTATATCCTGCTGAAACAGGATGTCTGAGGGAACATTAAAGGACATTGTCTCTCTTTTTTAAGACGGCCAATAAGCCAATAAGCTTTAGCTACATCATGTTTGAAGTGCAGGATGAGTAATCTTTGATTTAATTTAGATTTTTAGAGAAGTGAAGCTGGGAGGGAGTCTTTAACATTTAGCTTTTTACCCAGCTTACTGTAGCCACCGTCTTCCACAGTATGGAAAATAAATACTATGGAAACCAATTCCCGCTTTTAAAAGAAGAAAGAAAATCATACAGGTTTGGAACAGCTCGAAGATACATTTTTCAGTGAGCTATCCCTTTAAGCGTGTTAAGAAATAGTCTCTCTTAAAACACACTTAAGCTGTCTTGTATTTCAGTAATACTTTGGCCGATGTTTGAAGTACACTACAAGTGCACATTTAAAACAGTGCCAACTAGTTAATTCGTTGGAATGCTAACTGCAATATCGCTGGATTAGGAAGGGAGTAGGAAGGGAGAAAGTGTATTTGTCTTGTGTTTATGCGTGCAAAAAAAGTGCATCGGTGTGAGCACACCGACAAGCTTTAACCTCAAGTTCAAAGGTGAAGGTCAAACTTCGAGGTCTTTGTGTCAACAAGGAAGAGAGGATGAAAACTGTTTTATATTCAGCATAGAAGATGAAACAGAAATGGACAGCCTGACCAATCAACACTTGATGTGTGCACACGCTCACAGTCTCTTGGTGAAGACCAACTAAAAGACCAATAACACTCTCTGTGTCCTTTTTCCATTTCCTTTTACTCATGTGCCTGGAAAAACTCTATCTAATAGTGTAGTATAGGGTATAAGTTAGCGATATATCAAAAATATTATTTTTGCCTTCATTTAATTGAAAACCAGAACAAAAAAAAACTGTTCATTATATACTATTATATTATATTATACTATATATTTATTTTCCGTTGCTAAAATTTTGGTGGATCACGTTATAAAATAGTTAATATTGTTTAAAATTAAGTGTTTATGTAATTTAATGCATTTCATGCACATTTAATTTTCTGTCACTCGTCACTGTTGTAGTAGTGTTGGACGTAAAGAAAAAAAAACCTTCAAGTTACCAATATTATAGCAGAAATGTGAATCTGAAGTAAACATTTATGAATTCTCAATTTAGTTTGATCAATTTTACATTGTTTTCCGTCATTCAGCATTATGTTGTGTTTTCCTATATGGCAGTCTTGAAACATAAAAAAAAAAAATCACACATTTAAGTTACCGATATTATTGTAAAAATGTGAATTTAAAGAATATAGTTTATAGTTTATTCAATTTCATTGATGTTCAATTAATATTGTCAGCATTATCATTGTGTTGTGTTTGCTACATGCAACACTTTTTCACAAAAACCAACGGTTTACGTTACCAATATTACTGCAAAAATGTGATTTTCAGCAATAACATTTCACGTGAATTCCTGAATCCCTGCAGCTCAGCGATGCCAGGGACAAAGATCTGATTCCCATGGAGAGCAAGCGCTGATAAAATGTTTACCTTGAGTGCAACGCAAGTTCCTTTGGATTAAAGTGGCTACCTAATTGTGACGAGAGGCACAGCATTAAACCAAACATAAGTCTGGCCTCGTGATACAAATAAAGCAGCTGTTATTGACTATAGTCTTCATCTCATGCAGGCGTACGTGAATTGTTAAACATGTTAACGTTTTCAAAAGCAACGTGAGGGAAATTCCCGAGCGCACCTTTAAAGGTCAGATCAAGTAAAAATCGGAGAGCTTTTCTCACTTTTGACGAAAATATTTAATAACCTTTCAAATCTCAACTGGCGTCTTTTTTTTTAATAGAGTTACAAATGGAGTCCCTTCTTGTTCTGTGTGCTTCTTATCGTGGTGTCTGTTTTTCTCTCTCCGTCGCTCCCTCTCTCCATCCCTTGTTCAAACCAGGCCAGAACACAAAGTGACCAGTGAGGCAAACTAATCTGCAACTTCCCCGGGTGGCTGCGACTATCATCTCTCTCTCTCTTTTTCTCTCTCTGTCTGCATTCCACACTCAAGTACGGCTCAAGGATGATGAATTATTTTCTGCCCGGGTTTCGCACCGACAATGTGCGACTGAAGTGCGACGCAAAGAAGCATCAGATGATCTATTACAGAAGCCCGTCAGATTTTGGGATGCATTGTTGTGTTACTTCAGTTATGAACGTCCGTCCTCCCCCTAAACACACACTCTCTCCCTCGTTTTCTCTCTTACACACACACACACCCCAAACACAAAACCTTTTGCCCGCTAAATTACTTGGGGACAATGGATGGGCAGGGTCACCGTGGTAACCGGGCAGGAGGGGGGGCTGAGGGCAGGAGCAGCTGTTCCATCAAATTAATTCAGATTCAAGTAATCTCCCCCACCTTCCCCTGCAAACAAAACTCACCCCTTCAAACTCTCAAACTCTACCCCAACTCCTTCTCTCATTCTCCCTGAGCCTTTCTTCTTCCCTCTTTCATGCTTCCTCACCAAACCCGGCTCAGATTTCAGTCAGCACACCTCTGTCGAACCCTCAGAATTATTACTTGATTACATTTTTTCTGTTTGTATTGATATTGAAAAAATATTCTTTCCTACTGTTTGGATTGGATGAGTCACGTTTGATGTTGTAAAAATAAAAAAGAAATAATAAAAGACACCGGTGACTGTGTACTTGGCACTACCGTTCCAAACGTTTAACGGTCAAGTAAGATGATTCATGTAAAAAAAAATTAAAGCATTAAATTAAAGTAAAAATAAACAAATTCTGAATTTTACTTTTTTTTTTTTTTTTTTATAAGGCTAATGAAAAAAATGTTTCTTGAGCAGAAAATCAGTATAATAGAATGATTTCCGGAAAAATCATGTCACACTAAAGACATTAAAAGTTCTGCATTACCATCACAGGAATTTTTAAAATACATTAAAATATAAAAATGAATTACAATTTTAATCATGTTTTGCAAATTTACTGTATTTTTGATCAAATAAATGCAGCCTTGGTGAGCATAGAATACTTTTTAGAATACAAAATGATATTGCATTCAAAAAGTAACTTTTGTATTGATTATATATATATATATATATATATATATATATATATATATATATATATATATATATATATATATATATATTTGTATTTATTCATATTTATTCATATCCCTTTTATAAGCCTAGTAAAAAGTGCTATATATATATATATATATATATATATTTTTTTCATGCTAAGTACAGTTCAAATCTTTTGACATACAGACATCACTTGAGACTTAGATAGAAAAATTATACTTAAACTTTTCTGGAGTTAAACTTGTTGACAATACACACTTCTTAATATTAAACCTAAAACGTATTTTAATGTCACTATTGGTGAGCATTGTATGATTTTTAAATAATATTGCCTTAAAATTCAAGACATTTCAAGTGTACCTAAAGTATATTTGCAATAGCATCTTTAGATTGACTTCTGCACTGCTTCTGCACAATGAAAGTGCATTAAGTGTAAAGTTAGGCTGGTTGTTCTAATTTAGCAGACATTAAGTACACCAGTATACACCAAAAGGGCAATTGTGGGGTATTTTCATTAAGTATATATATAATGTATTTGGAGCATTCAGGTAATTAGCATGACATAAATGTATTTTAAAAGCGTTTTAGTATATTTATTTTTCACTGGGGTACTCTCATGGCTTATCATTTTATTTCATCACCCTGCTACCCCCTTCGATTGTTTTACAGAAAGATGACTTACCTTTCCGAACTGGTCGAAGTACTGCTTTACATCTTCAATAGTAGTGTTCACCGACAGGCCTCCAACAAAGATTTTCTTTGTCCGAGTCACCAACTGAAAAACGGCGAGAGAGAATGACGAGATGATCTTCAAAAATAACAAAAAGCTGGATAAAATCAAGCATCTTGACCAAGTGGACCAGTCGGGCACATACCTTAGGCTGGGCTCGTCGCGGGAAGGCAACTTTCGGGTCAATCTAGAGAAGAGTTTGAGAGGAGAAGGTCTAGTTTAGAAATTCTGGAGAAAGAGGAAGATTGACACCAACACACCCAGGACTATAAATGAGAACATCGGTGAGAAGCTCACATCCTCTGAGCTCTGGTTTCGGTTGGTGTCTCTCTGCGCTTGCAGGGACATCTGCCTCTGTGTTTTAAAGGCTCTGACTGCACCCTGCATTAACTTTACTGTCTGAGAATGATGGTACATTCATACATGCAGAGTTCAGAGTTCAGAGAAGGACAAGAGTGATGAGAAATGTAAAAGAAATGGAGATCCATCTAAAGAGAGAACTGACTATTAAGAAGAGAATGATGCTCCATTCACACTGACAGTGATTTCATTGCTAGATGTTGCCAGGTTGTTGTATTATTGGTCACTTGCAGAAGTTCCTATTATTACTGGTTGCCTGCGCAATTGGCTGTAGTTTTTGAACACCTGATAACAGATAAATATGTAAAAAAAGACTATAGAAAAAATACTATATGCAGCATTAAACTGAAATAGACTTAATATGTATTATTTTGTACAATTAATAATAATCATTTTTAAATCATTTTTCATTTATTTATCTTCAGTTGTTCAGTTTGTTTATGCAAAAAAAGACTTATTTTGGAAGTGAAAGTGCTATACAAACTGAGCATATAAGCATATAAATAAACACTGAGATTAAGGGTTTGGTACAATGCTTTTACAAAGAAGTCTTTTAAGACTTAAGAAGGCTGCATGCAGCTGCGAAAAGGTAGCAATATTGTGAAATATTATTGCAATTCAAAAATGCAATTTATCCCTGTGATAGCAAAACTGGATTTTTAGCATCATATCTCCAATATTCAGTGTGGCATGATCTGTCAGAAATCGTTCTAATGCAATTTATTAAATGATTAGAACAATATTACATTATAACGATTCTTTAATATTACTGATTTTAAAAACAGTAGTGTTGCTTAATATTGTAGTATTTTTAGGATACGTCGCTGAACAAAAATATAAATACTTTGTAACATTATAAGTGTCTTTAATGTCTTTTTTGATCAATGTAAAGTCTTTCCTCAAAGCCAGTATTAATAAAAAGATTTGTTAGTCTTCGCCAGCGGTCAGTGCCGCTCATGTGACCGGCATACTTGGGAGTCGCTTTGTTGCTGTCAGTGTGAACACCCCTTAAATCAGAGAGTGTGACGTTCGCAGAGAAACAGGGAGAAAAGTTTACAGGTTTCTATGAGAGGCAAATGGAAACGGATGAGTACGACTAGACAGGAGAGGCTGTCATGGCCACCTGTGACTGGACAAGAGAAGGGTCAGCTTTCCTGTAAACATCACTGGATGACATGAAAAACACTCGGAAACACCACAACCGTGTTTCCTTGGAAGAAGAGTGGCCGGAAAACAAAAGAAGGCACAGAAACTCGAGACGAAAAGCATCCTTGACCCACACACTCTTTTGACAGCCAAACAAAATATTTTGTTTGTTTGTGTTTGTTTGTTTTTGCATGTCTATTTCTTTTCTTTCTTTCTAAAAATCTGAATATTGCTTATAGGTGTCTACTTCCGGAAAACGAGCTGTGAAAAATTCAAAATAGCATCCAGCTCCTTGATATATTTGCACTTAAAACACAGTTAAAGTTGCTAAAAGGCTAAACTTGTGTAAATGTAGCAACAACAGTTTAATATGCCATTGGATTGTTTTATTATTATGAACCGTGTGAAAAAATTCGATGTTGATTAGCACCCATTGCCACAGCAGACAAACTAGATTACAGATACTCAAGATACTCTATATTAGTCTATGGTCTAGTCCATCTATTTATCAAACGCTAGTCTACTTCATGCTGTACTGAGGTTAAATTCTAGAAGACAGTGAAGGCAGTACAGCGCTAGCAGCAATAATGATTAGTCTGTCCGAGAGAGGGTTCGAAATAGAGCTACGCTAAAAGAGCTAGCAGCTCTGAGGTAAACTGCGGCAGTTCACCAGAGTCGCCCGTTTGTTTTCATACAACAGACTACAAGTAAGAGAGTTTCTTTGTGAATCTAGAGAGTAAAATGAAGAAGCTAAGCTAATCTGAACAGAGATCTGATGCAGAGGCTACGGTTTACAGTATGTCTATAGTTTCTAGACTACTCTGATAGTCACCTCCGGTCCACAACATTGCTGAGGCCGCACCACTCCTGTGCACAATCAAAAACAAACAAACAGACACACACACAAACAAACAAAATCAACATACAGCCAACGACGCACATGAGAGGAAAGCTGAGGATAAAATGTATGGTCACATAAAACAGATTATTGTCAATAGAGTTGGTTTTGACCAAGTGGAGAGTGGAGAGACACTGAAAGGTAATGGATTCAGTAGGGGCTTGTACGTTTAACCACCAGAGACACGGAATACATTCACATTAGCGGTCGGTCTTAAAACCAGCAAACTCGTTCTTGGTCTTGAATCTTTCGCATTTTATCACACAGTGGTTCAAAGAAATGGCAGTTGCTATTTGTCCGTTAATTATTAGATAAAATGCATACAATGGATATGAAATGTGAGTATGTATTTTTACATACAATGGATTGTAAGTTTAACCACTACAGACTTTTTTACAGATTACTTTTAGACATGAGGTTACACCTCTTCAACTTCTACATGTTTTGGTTCTTCATTTGTTTAAGTCAGTATTAAACAGTAAAATGTGATTTATACAATTATTAGACCATTTCTACTGTAAGCACGGTTTTAATTTCTTAAAATATATACCGGGGCGATACACCTGTCCAGATATCATAATGAAGAAAACAAAAATAGAAATTTAATTTTTTCTTTTTTTTTCACATTTTCATTATTATTACTATTATTTACATTACATTTTGAGAAATCTGCTTCACTGCTCGTTTAAAATGTTTAAAAAGCTTATCCGCTAAATTAAAGGTAAATAAATAAATAAATAAAAACTTAAATACTTTAAATACTTTTTTTCAATACTGATTAAGATGTGTATATTCACACGTATTGAAGATGTCAGAAAAATACTTGGAGAGCATTTTCTAAACTGGGGTAGAAATTTGTATTTTTAAATCGAAACTTATGTTAAACTTAAGTTAAAAAAAAAGTATTTTAAAACCATCTGAAAGCGAAATGAACAGAAAGACTACCTTTCTAAGAACCTATATTTTTTTATCTTGGAAACTGATATGTACTCTTTTTGTATTCTTATTTGACCCAAAGTTCGATATTACAGTCAAAACCTCTTTTTAAGTTTGACTCCCAGCGCAATACACTTCAGTACTAAAGTGTGCACAGCAGATGCACACTTTGTATTGATATTCTGATATTCGTGTTTACTTTAAGGGTGTTTTCAGACGCTGTCAATACTTCTCTGTGGCTTTGGGAATAACACTTTGATTCACAAAATTTCCATCTTGGGCAAACACGAACGCATGACACAGCTTTCTTTAAAAATAAAAACACGTGCATCATTTCTGAAACGCAATAAAAAGCATAGGTCTAATTAGTATCAGACCGCGCCGTGTCCTTAAACAGTCAAAATTACCACCCCTGTCAAAACTATTTTAAGTCAATGGACTTATCTAACCAGGTCAATCCTTAAGGGTCAATCGGCAGAACGCTGGCGGTGTGTATCAATCACATACATTCAAACACGCAAGCACACAGAACGCCCGCTCCGTCCACGAGAGCGCTTAACAGCGCGTCCCAAGACCACTGACTTAAAATTGTGATTTTTATGAGTTGCGCCGCACACGTTTCTCTCTCTTTCCTGGCCTCCCCTCCTCCACCGCCCCATCGCTGAGCTCGTTAAGCTAATCTCCAGTTTAAAGTCGGCCCAGGCGAGCAGCCATAAGGCACCTTCACAGGGGCACAGTCATAGAGGTAAAGCAGGACAAAGGCCTCCATGTTCCCCTGGCTCTGCCTGCCTCTCTCTCAGGGGGGAGGCACTTAGAAAACAGCACAAGCGGCCAGGCTGTGGAAGACTGGAGCTGAGAGACACTTTCTAAACGCTTGCTGTAGTTTCATTGAGTCCGATGGGCTTTTCCAGTCCCTTTCCTTCAGTGTTGAGGACTTTATTGAGCACAGAAACACACAGTTTCGTTGTGGTTTGCCGCGTACTACCTGTTGCCATAGTGAGAGGTGCTTTTTCACCCAAACGAGGAACTGGTGCAAACTTTCAGAAGAGGGAGAGAGACAGAGAGAGAGACAGAGAGAGAGAGAGAGAGAGAGAAACAGAGAGAGAGAGAGAGAGAGAGAGAGAGAGAGAAAGAGAGATGAGAAAGTTTTTTTCTTCTCCTTCGGGCCTCATGCTCCCTCCCCACTGACCCCCTGTGGGGTGACTCCACTGTCGTCATGGTAACCAACGGGCACCATTGTCCCAGGACCCGCCTGCTCTGCACAGCGACAAAGACTCTCACAAATAGATGCACCGCAACACAAAACCTCGCCTCAAAGTTTCCTATTTCTAGCACTCTTGCCGAATCTACTAATCCGTTTTGTTGCAAAATCACGGCTATTTCATTCATCCGATGAATGTCATTCATAAACAAGGCCTAAAAATCCTTGTACACCTGTTAGAAAAACAGCACCGAAGCATCACAGGATTCTAGGACTCGTTTCCACTGGGGGAAAAAAAATCTGAATTCCGCTTGAGTCCAATGTGTTTGGTGAGCACTCTTGAGACAAGGCACCACAAAGGCTTCCCAGCAACTCCCAGCATACCCTGTTCGGGTCCCCTAGTTACCATAGCAATTGACACAGAATAGGAATGCTTCCCTGACAACCTCATTGAGGAACGGCTGAGATGGGAACTTTTTCTCGCTCTCTCTCTCTCTCTCCAAATCTTCCCGAATTGTTTGACCAAAACCCTACGTGAAGAGGCATGAAACCTCACAAGCATCTGCGATTTCGAACAATTATTTATTTGAAACTGCACTAAAACCCCTTAAAGCTACATAAACTAAATGAAAATGTGTATCTGAAGCGGTTTTAGTCAACGCAACCCCGGGAGACGCAGTTAGATGATGATAAAAACTCACGGTTTTCGAGTCCAGCTCATGTCTGGACTGGGCCAGGACTTTGTCCACACCAGCTTGGTCAACAAACGTGACAAATCCGAAACCCCTAATGGAAAGAGAGATGAAAATTACAACACCTCCACCCATTTGTGGAAAACGGACAATACGGTCAATAATAAAAGCTTTTGTATGTTTGTTGTCGCTTCCCAGTCAGGTCGGCTGTTCCCTTACCTCGAGCGTTTTGTAACCGGATCTCTCATCACCATACTCTCTTTCACTTCACCAAACTTGCAGAAGTAGTCCTTCAAACCCTCTGAGAAAGCAAGAGAAGGTGAATTATTTCAGAACGTCAAAGGCGAGGAGCCAAACAAGATTACGGAAAACCAAGATTATTCATTGATGGCATCAACACTGAATGGATGACATCATCAGTGGAGATGATCTAAGAAGTTGTTGTGAAATACAAGGTGAGGTCATCATCACGTAGTGCAATATACAAGGCTTTTTATGTAAATTTAGATGATCTGCTTTGTTTTAAAAACTCTAAAATTAAGGCTAACAGATATTAGCGACAGATGCGGTCTTTAGTTACAGAAAGCCAGTGCCCGCCAAGCTGATAAAGTCTAATGAAAATGCTCATCTATTAAATGATCATAATAGCTGGCAGAATCAGATGACAGGAAGGCTATTAGGAGTTCTGTGCCGTGAACAATACCTCAGCGTAATTCAAAACAACAATGTGTCCTACATACTGGGGACAGCCTACAGCATGACAGCAGTTGGTGAAACTTTCTCCATTCACTCAACTAAACCTGTTGTATAGGCTTTGCACAAAGGATCAAGCCAAATTACAGAGCAACCCAGCAGAGGGGTTTTTTTTTTTTTTCATTCAGAGCTACTTGCTTATTAGTTGCACGCAGTGAAACACTATGCATACATGTCTAAATCTTCATACCATCTTAAATCTTCCCCAATTGTTAGCCGTTTCTCACATTTCCGCTCGATTTGAAGGAATCTCAGAGAGATCTTATTGAACTGCATGGGATCGGCAGGTTGTAAGTTTACCGTAGACTCTGTAGCTGCTTGAAAATGCCTTTGGGATTCATTTAGACCGTAAGCAGGCGGCAATTCAGTGTTTTATGCGAATCAGATCCGTCTCTCCGTCTGACATGTGCAGATACTTATGCTAGTAAAGCGTTACTCACCTTGCGTAGTCTGCCAGCTCAGACCACCGATGAACATTTTACTGTGAAAACAATACAAACAAGTGATCAACAAGTGCCGCGCGTCCGCGTACGAATCATAAAGAGCGAAAAGACGCAGCGGAGCCGCGTCAAGAAGATCTCCCGAGACCCAAATAACGGCAGAGATTCTCAGTGAAACTCATCCGAGTGGATGAGAGGTGCGCTGGACACCGCCAAAACGCGTTTCCCTCTTTGTTGAGCTACTTTTTAAAAAAATTGATTTCGACCTGGCGCTCTTAAATGTAAGTTTTGAGACCGGAGGAAGGTTCTTTACCAGGGGTCGTGCGGCGAGTCCGAGGAGGACAGGTTACTTTGGCTGCCTTCCGACTCCATTGCGCGGCTGTGTATCCCGTCCGAGTACGGTGCGAGAAAGGAGGCAGAAAGTGTGGAGAGGGGGATTGGCATGGGGTGAGTTAGAGCTCAAAGCCCAAAGACTCCACCTCTCTCTTGGTCCAGTCCCGGCGTGAAACACGGGAGCCCTCGAGAACTGACCGGGAGTCAGTGGATTACCTTCCTCCGTGACACGAGGACGACATCAGAACCGAAACGATCGCGTTAACCGTTAAAGATGACGACCCGCGTCTGTTTGAGGGATCGACTGATCATTTAATTATTGTTTATTTACCTGTGAAAATTGCTTTATTTGTCGAACATTCATTTTTATTAAAGAGCATTGCTTTATTTATCTTGTCATTTGTTTTTGTCACACGAAGTTTATTGCATGCAAAATTATTAAAGAATCAATACCCAGCGTGTCAGACAAAAGTTGCAATGATACAATAAAAACAGAGCAGGCCTACCGTGAATAATAATAACAACGATGAGGATGATGATTGTGGTGGCGATGATGAAAAACAACATAACAATAGTAGCAATAATAATAGCAGGCTGCTAGCAGCTGATAAATACTTGCACACATACATAAATGAATGAATTCATTCATTTTCAGCAGGCATTAATGAACATCAAGGGACAATAATCAGAATGAAAATAAAGTTAAAATAAAATCGTGTAGGACTGCCTTTCCGCTGCAGCACCTGCATCTGATTTCTGACAGTTCACGAAAATTAAAAAGCATTTTCCCAACGTTATCACAACAAAGTTGGACTTTTGCAGCATCCCCGGTGTCTTCCATTTTGAAGCCATGTTTCTACGTGCTTGGTTTTTCCTACGAGGGTCTGTCTCTAAACCTTCTGTTTAGTTTCCCAGTAGCATTCCAGGTTCCTCTGATTTGCGCTTTCATTTTCATAGTTTTTTTTTTTTAGCGATTCGGGTTATGTTCGACAAATCTGCCCTGAACCCGATCTGTCCCTCTCTGTGCCATGTTCTCTCTCCTGACACCTGTTGATGAAAGCGCTCCGACCCGCTCTCCAGGGGAGGCCCATATCAGCACAGCATATCACCATCGCTATAACAACAATTTCACAAATAGAGGTGCGGCAAAGCGGGAGTTCTCACCTTTTACGGATTCTCAGTCCGAAAAGAGATCATTTTCTGCCTTAAAATGGCACGAAACGCGCATCGTTTCTACTTCCTGTTATTTGAAACCAGCACATGGTTTTAAAACACATTTGATTGGTTTGGTGGGATTTCAGTTCTCCATATAAGACACGGTAGTAATCTTTTCAAATTGTCCCGTATCCATGTGTTCTTTCGTGAATAAGTCATAAACGCTGACTGTGTGCAGCGTGAGCAGGTGGTTGTTGGGGGGGCCCGTCTTAGATCAATACAGATTTATCTGGCCGTATGGCCTAATTTGACATGTATGAGAGGTGGTAAAAGGCCACTGCACATTGCCAAGTGGCTCTCTACGACTAGCCAGATCTTCTGGAGATTTATATGTCATAATAGGATTGTGGGTAAGCGGTGCTTGGCTGTGTGAATTTATGTGCCTGATTCGTCTGCCCCACTCATAGCACTCATTCTATCTAATTCACACACTTAAGGGCCTGCAGTGGACAAATGTAATTAGAGCGGAACATAAACATATGGTACCAACATTGTGAATTTAAGACATTAATCCTCACCCGTTGCATACAGTTGGTACAGTTCTGTGCATCGATGCCGCGTTTATTTGTGTTTTATCTCAGAGGGTCAGCCCGAGATGAATATACGCTGTCAGCATTTGCTCGCTTTCGTGTCAGTTTTTCTTTCCACCCTGGAATAAGAAATGTCGTTTTTTTGCTGCCGTTTTCCATGCAACGAAAGTAAATGAGGACCAGGGCCGAAACCACCAACTAAAAGCACCGCTAAATAATATTATAAAAGTAACATATTAGCAATCTTAACACAATATTCCAAGCATTTTGAAGCCAAAACTGAATGTAAATAAAAATAAAATAAAAAAATGCTCTGGTTGCCGTTCACTGTCGGTCTATGAAAAAGAATAACTTAAAAAAATCTCAAATTATATTTAAAAACAAAAATCTTTAATGATGTTTATTGATGTGGTGAATTTTACAGAATAAAAATGGATAAGTAATGTTTGGAGGAGTAATAAGACGGTAATAATTAAAGGATGTGTAGAGTTTTAGGAACGTCTCTTCTAATTAAATTATTGTTAAGTGCTTTTGGGACAGAGCGTATGGTTAATTATGAAGAATGTTAGACATGGTCTGGAATATCAAATTGTTAAGGTGTTTTTGGGCAAAAGAAAGATTTATTTAGAAAAAAATATATAATTCCACATTTATATTTCAGTCCTTAAAGGAACTTAAAAATGAGCTTTTAATTTATCAGTTATTGCATATTATATATATATATATATATATATATATATATATATATATATATATATATATATATATATATATATATATATTGCTTGTTTGTTGTTTGAAAAGGTTGAGTATTAAAGTATATTTTGAAATGGAAAAATATAACTATTAACTTAATTCGAAATACATGCAAATGCTATTTGGGAATTCTCTTGTCCTTCGACCCACATGAATTTGCATAATATACAAATAAACCGATGTTAATATTTGAATGGGATATGATTTCATAGCTATTGCTGTTTTCTTCACATAGTCTCAAAGCGTTGCTGAGGTTTTAGTCAGCATGTTCACTGCTTATGGCTGAGTCTTAAGTATTTAATTAGTGCCAGCCATGGCTAATCTCTCTCAGCACACACACACACACACATATAAACGCACACACACCTCAGCATGTGACCCCATCACCGATCACTACAGGATTACCCAACCTCTCTAGCGCGCTCAACCACATGGTAGCCTAGCGTACAGAGGAGGACTTGTACGAGCCACAGTACTGCTTAAAATATATAGTGCACTGTAGCTCTGAACAGTGCTGTTCTCTGTGCATGTAAAAAGGCCACCACTGTACACCATATATTTATAATATAGCTAATTTCTACGCATAAAGATAAACATAGGCTGTAACCTGTGCACGCATGGACTTAAAATCCTAATTATTAAAAAAAAAGAAGAAAGTCTACATGTTTGTTGAACTTGGACATTTAAAATTGAAAGGACGTGTGTTTTTAATCAATGGTTTTCAGTCACAGGGGTCTTAAATACCTACTAAATTATAGTGTATTTGCGTTGATATCAGTGGATACCGCTTTGTTTCTATCCTCTCTTCCACTAGAGGGCAACAACGAGGTGCTGTTGTAGGAATTCATTAGGCATGCATGCATTGCTTATATATTTGTCAAAAGCCACACTTATACGATTACTTAAGACATACTTCTGAAAGGTTTGTTCTATCAGTTGCCTAAAATGGCAGAGGAGAGAGAGAGAGAGAGAGAGAGAGAGAGAGAGAGACACTTAGAGAATGTGAGTGCGCCATCTAGTGGAAGACTTGAACAGGAAGAAACACCTGAATGAAAAGAACTACGTATCCCAATAATAAGGCTAAGCTATGTTGCGCCTTCGGTACAAAGCACTTTTAACTTTTTATCAACATGGTGCTTACAGGAGCACTTTATGAAGCTACATTAACCCTAGAAACACAGAATACTAAAAATGCACATCTCAAACAAACGATAAAGGCTACACCAATAAAGGCTGCACAATGCACGTTGTGGGTCAAAATAAGCAAACACGTATAATAATAATGAATAATAATCATAATGATGATGACGAGGAGGATAGTTATGATAATATTATTATTATTATTATTATAATAATAATAATAATAATAATAATAATAAATATGATTAAGCAAATAATATCTACAACAATGATCCTAATAATAATAATAATAATAATAATAATAATAATAATAATAATGATGCATTTTTGTTGCAACTTTATTCATTCATTTTACATGACACCCCTCCAGGTCGGCTACAAAACGGATAAATGATAAAAGTCATGATAGTAGGCAGGCGGAAGCAACATTTGAGTGAAAGCTTCCCGCCTCAGATTCGGCGGCAGGTTTGGATTCCGTCCAGCTGAAGAGGAGACGAGGAGGAACGGGACGGTAGGCGATCACTTCAGAGAAGCTGCTCAGTCTTATTTCCCACCTCATACATTAATGCAAAAGGATTTGGGCTCATTTTAGGATTTCTTCCTTTGATTTCGTCCATCGGTTGCGCACGGCAGCGGGCTGGACTGCAGCTGCGTTTACAAATCTTGTGCTTTCATCTCGTTTCTTGCCTTTGGAGGAGATTTATCCAATACGATTCTCAGACTGGGCCTGTGTAATGATAGAGGTTTGCCACAAGAGGGCGACACCGCACTGTTAATTACATCTTTATACGCTTTATTTAGCTATTTAATGAAAATAAATGCTGTAGGCAAAATTCTCATTATCATCAACTAATTCAATTGAACTTATAATTGCGTTATATATGTATAATGCACTTTACACTGAATAGCATTGAAGATGCTTTTTGAGTTGATATGTTGAGATGATATTTCTCTTTATTCTCTCTAGTAGCACAGGAATGCCAAGAACAGGATCAAATGCAACAGAGGAGGTTATTTTTCTTGTCTGACTTACTCACATGTGTTGCATATCGATGTCGTCACTGGCTCTAGCAGTTATTGCCTTTACCAACCAAATATTGCAAAAAAAGATACTGTGCCGCACGTCACTCGATGAACTATAAAATAACTGAAAACCAGCTGAAACGGTATTCAGAAAAAAAATTCTTAATTTATTTCATTAAAATAAATAGGGAATATATAACATACAGGCATTCAAATGCATCTAGAGGCAGCCTTACACCCCACGACCACCCTGCGCCATCAATAATATGATTATCAGTTTGTTTCTATCAAATCGAAACTCTACGGATGATAACTCACAAGGCAGCTTTTTGGGAGCCTTTGTATGATGAAACGTTGGGTAACAAATTTGCGCGATGGAAGAAAAAAAAAGGAAACAGTGTCAGTGCTGCCCACCTCAGTCTTTCTGTTTGCCATTTTAAGCAGCATTGCTAGGAAAGTTCTCCCGTGAATGGTTAGGTACAGTATTGTGTTACATCTAAGCGCTGAAGGAGAACACACTACTACCGTTCTCGCCGTCTTGTTTCATCACCTGCTCTTCTGCAGTAGAACCTCTGTATAACAGACCGGCGGACTGTGAGGCTTCCAGCTAGATACGTCAGCGTTCTGCAATGATAACTAATGAAAATTCAGTATTCGTTGTATTCACTAAAAACCAAACAAAACGTAAAAGCAGTCCACGTGAGCTATGTTCAAGATCTTCACAAGTCATGCAGTTGTCTTACTTAAAGAATAGACCAAAATTGAAGCCTTTGTTCACTGATAATCTCCCCATACACTGCAGCAAATGCTTCTCTTACTTAGATTTTTTATTGTCTTGTTTCCGGCATTGAGTTTTTCTATAGAACAAGCAAAATAATCTTATTTCAAACAAGAAAACAAGATTATTTTGCTTACCCCATTGGCAGATTATTTTACTTGTTTCAAGCGAAAACTCCCTTCATTTTGACTTGCTTTATTTTTGAAAACAAGACAATAGTTTTTACTTTATTTTTATATACTATATGATATTTTGGCCAGAAACAAGACGGTGTACAAATCGCTCGAATTTCATTCATGCTTTTTTTTTCCAATTAGAAGAAAATAACGTTCTTAGATAAGTTGCGCAATGTTTGTCGTCGTGAAGCTCAACGGCGTTTCTCTCGTGTCATGTGAACAATCGAGAGGAGGGGAAAAAACAACAACTGAGGTTTGAGAGTTTTGACACAAAGAATAAAAGAGTGATCAACTTTTCCACTTTTCTTGAATGGCTTATTTTTTAAAAAAGAAAACAAAGTTATGCTTTGCTTTGAAAGATCGAATAAATCATAAAGGTTTCATTTCAAAATTATATATTCCTGTGGAACCAATGAGTGCGTGTGTGTGTGTGTGTCTGTGTGTGTGTGTGTCTGTGTGTGTGTCTGTGTGTGTGTGTGTGAGTGTTTAATTTAACCCTTGTTGTCCCACACACATGTCCTTCGAGTGAAAGAGACTTGACTTTAAAACCCCCCCCAAAAACTTAATGCCTAAGTACAGTACTTTTAAAAATATGAAAAGGAATTACTTTAGATTAACAATGAAATATGTATCTGGACATTTGTGAACTGTGCGTTTGCATTCATCATGGCATTATCTCACTGTATGAGCTATTATATTCCTGTACACAGATTGTTCAACCCGATCTCACAGCAATTCATCCATATTTTACGAAGTGGCTAATTTGTACAAATTTGTATGACCTCACTCATGCAAATGAATCAAATTTTTGCTAAATCGTACATATTACATGAGTTTGTATGAATTTGTACGACCGACCGACACCTAATCCCGCCCCTAAACCGCTCCTGGGGTTTAGACAAATAGAACAAAATTCGTATGAATTAGCCAACTCTTTAAATTGCATACGAATTGCTCATGAGACTGTGGATTGTTTCTTTGAGCCCGTCTGCCAGAACACAGGTGATAAAGATTCTTGTCATATAAAAAGGAAGAGAGAGTGCAAAACTAGCAATTACAGCAAATAAAACATTCACGTCACCCTGTTTTGAGACTCTACAACTGCGTGAGGTTTAGGCAAGAAGCACTGGATTGTTCGGATTATAGGGGGTAAGCATTTGGTTGGATGTGCAGAGATTAAAGGTGCTGTAAGCAATGTTAGCCATTCTGAAACTTCACTTGCACACTTTCCGTAACTATTGTCATCGGAGATTAGCAGGGAAACAGTAGCACACCTCATCGTTGCCAAGCTAAATGCTACCAAAATAGTACCCTTTCACGAACCAACAACAGGCAACTGCTTATGAAACTTAATATGGTTCTTAAATGGAATTATTTAAATTATTCAAGTCTTCAACTGCCACGCTCCCAGACACCTGCTTCCTATTCACTGGCTGCACTATGAATGCACAGAATGACTGACAGGCAGAAAATGCTTAAATGGCTAAACAAAGAATCTGACCGTGGTCAATTACTTGGAGTTTACAGAATTTACGGCTGCCACAGAGACAGATGTGATGTTACTGACGGAACATTAATTTAGTGTGATATCCCACGTAAGAGTGTAATTCCAATAAACAAATTTGCTTACGGCACCTTTAATAGGGACAAAAATGCACATGGATGACATCCTAAGATTTTAAGTTAAGTGGTAAATCTAAAAGGAGAAAGCTTTTGGTGATATGTACAAGTGATGCTATAATGCCAGCATCTTCTGACATCTTAAAATCTTATGTGACATCATGTTTCTTTCCTTTCAATTTTTGCTTTGTGTACATTCACCCTCTTAAGACCATTCGGTTAATCGTGAAAACATTCACCCTCCGACCTCATATCTCTGTGGCTACAATTTTTTCAAAGTTCAGGTCAGAGCTATGGCTGTCCATGTCCATCTCTGTCCGACTGTCCATCTCAGCCGTTAGCTCCCTCAGAATCTTTTCCAGGTCCTTGTTCTTTCTGTACATCTGTAGATAATTGTACTGCAACTGCTTTTGGTATCTAATTACTTTGTCTTTCTCTTTATTCCACGTTTGTCTCTCCTGTTGGAAGCTATTCATCATCTTGTGTTTCTTTTGCTTCTCTTCCTTCAGTTCCCCTCTCAGTCTCTCTACCTCCTTCTGTAGAGCATTCAAGTCTGCTGTCCCTCCATTATGATTCAGTGTTTTACTGGCACTTGTTCCATCCTGGGCTTTCGATTTGGCTTGACCAGTCCCAAAGGCCTCCATCCGGGCTTGGCTTATCTGCAGTTGCAGCTGTTGCTCCTCAACTTTGGCTCTCATGGTCATTAGCTGCTGTTGCTCCTCTTTGGCCATTGCTAAGTCCTGCTTCATGCCCTTAATGTCCGTTTCCAGCATGTTCACTTTTTCCCTGAGGAGGTCAGCTTCATTCTTCTTTCTTTGAAACTCATTTTTAGATACCTTTTTTTTTTTTAATAAAAAGAGAGATACCATAGTCAGGCAAATGTGGTGGTATAGCATGTAGCAACAACTGTAAGTCAATATAATATCAACAAAAACTGACCTCGACCTCAGCACTCCGCTGGTGAAGTGCTTCCTCGTACTCCTTGATCTTCTTTTCCAGTTCTTCCAGCTTGCATCTGGACTCCTTCAGAGATGCTTTGAGACTAACAATCTCACTCAGTTTGTTTCCAACATCGGCCTGGGAGTCTCTAAGCTGCTGCTTTAGCAGAGAAATCTCTCCTGACTTCTGGCACACCTACAAAAATGACAAAAATCATGAACTGTTCAGCTTTTAAACTGACCTCTTTATCAAACACAGACCATTTGTCATTATACAAAGATACAAGTCTTATTAACTAACCTCCCACTGAGTTTCTTCTAGAGTGGGTACTAGGTTTTTCTGGCTCTCATAGATTTGAAGACGGCTTTCTGCAGTGTCCCGGTCACGATTAAGTTGGTCCACCTCCTCCTGCAGACGTTCCTTGTCCTGTTGAAGTTGTATTACCTGAAGCTGCAATAACTGTTGGGCTCTCAAAGCCCTCTGAGACACCTGCAGGTTACACAAATCATCAATAAATCTGCCTAGAAAAAGGTGAATACTGTACTTGGTTGATCTTCAAAGTAAGGTGGTTTTATTTGTTTTGTAGTTACACTAAACATTAAATTAGTTTCAAACCTTTGAATATTGTAAGCAACTTACTTGACGTAGTTTTGTAGAACAGCGTTGTTTCAACCCCTCCATCTCCTCAGCACAGTATCTTTGCTTTTCTTCAAATAAATGACATGTGTCTGACTCCTTCTCATCAAGGCTTGTTTGTAACTCCGCCAGCTCAGTTTCACGTTCTAGAAGTTTTCGCTCCAGCTGCTGTATCAGTGATTCATCCATTGAAATTGGTGATCGGACACAGCCCCCAGAAGATGATGGTTTTGTCGGGCTTTGCTCTGAAATCGTAAATCTATGTTCTAGAAGCAGTTCGTGGTTTCCAGAGAAATCCATCTTTGGCTCGGTGGATGAGACAGTCAGCGCTGCAGCAGTTATTTCTCTGTTCATACTTATTGCTGCTGCCACACTTTCACTTAAGACACCAATGGATCTTGTATTGCCATTCGTCAACTCATTGTTTCTGTTTGTTTCACAAAATCCATTGGCCCAGCCGTTTCCACTGTTAGTCCCACTACACATCCAACTGGATCCAGAGTTTCCATTCATCCCTGCCACACCCCCCTGTGGGTTCTTAGATGTGTCCATGTTTTGGGCAAGGACTGCATGGCGAGCCATGTGGTTAGTTGAAGTGCTTAAGTTATCCATCTGGCTGCTTCCACTGGTGCTGTGAGTGGGCAGACTGGACATAGAGTTCCTTCCAGAGTCAGTGAACGTACCAGAATTAGTTTCCAGCTTGGGGTCCTGAAGATCTTTTAGCCTGTCTATAGGACTAATTCTCTTGCCCAGGATAGTGCTCAAGTTGTTATGAGTTTCCACCGAGGAACTGCTGCTTCGAGGAAGAACCGGTTTGAAGGCAGTGGGTCGAATTAAAGCATTCTCTATACTCTAAAAGAGAAAGAACAAAAAAAGATAATTTAGTGTTTTTGGGATTTGAAGTGCAGTACAACCAATTGATCATTCCCTCATGTTTATGGCAGGACACAAATCCACCTTTAAACCTATTGATCAGATGCTCTCAAAGTAATTACTTGCAAAACTGCCAGGGCAATACAACAAACATTTTTCATAAGTGACTGATTCACATGAAAATCTCAAGAATCCTTTCCTTATTTTATTTCTCTCCCTTATTCCGTCACTTCCTCTAACTCATAGTAGCATGTTTTCCCCATGGTTTAGCATTAACTTCCTGACCTAGTGAAACTGTGCTTATTTTCCTATATCATGATTCTTCATAAATGAGGCTATTCAGAGAAAGAGGTGCTTGCCTGCTTGCAAGTGCCACACCGCCATTGGACCAAATCTCTGGAGAGATCAAGGCATTCTTACCTCGTCAATCTCAAGGTTTAATTAAATGGAGCAGACACTGCTAAGCTCTTAGTGAAAGTGTCAGGGGCTGGTGGGGATTACTTAACATCAACTATACTTGACTGTTGTTTGATTTCTGTGTGATAACAATGTTTGGGGGATGGGCCATCTTGTGGTTTTGGCTGCTTTAATCTGAACTGAACGTATCCTAAACAGACATTTTGGTTTGGGCAAAAGTTGTTACAAGAGTTTTATATGATTGAAATACTACACATCAGTAGGCAGTGAATAATTTAAACTCTTGATGATAAAAGAAAAAGAAAAAAAAACACTTATTTGTAGCCCATGCCTCGCTTTGTTTATTCTCTGACTAACTCTAGTTCTGTTACCTTTTCTAGTTTTCCAGACAGTGGAACTAATTCTGGTGGCCCTCCTCTCCTGTCCACCTCATTGTCCATCTCAGTTGTCCTTCCTTGACTGTCTTCAGCTGTATTAATGTTAGCAGTTCGGGGCTTGTTGCTGACCTTGATGTAAAAGAAGTCGTCATTTTTGCCTGAATGATAGCTGACTTTTGAGTTGTTGTTGGTGCTGCAATGGTCTTGAGAGAAGCCATACTTCAGAAGGCCATCCAAGCTACGGCCTGTTTTCTTAGTCTGAAGCCCCTTTTTGACTTTGTTTTCAGAGGCTTTGCAGTGTTTGCTGTGGAGGCTATGGCCTGATATCAAACTGCTGACACTACCCAT
Organism: Puntigrus tetrazona; assembly: GCF_018831695.1. NCBI lineage: Eukaryota > Metazoa > Chordata > Actinopteri > Cypriniformes > Cyprinidae > Puntigrus > Puntigrus tetrazona. The sequence continues at coordinate 18,026,744 of NC_056706.1, read as the reverse complement.
GTTTCCTGGGACATCTGGAGAAAGCAGGTGGTGGTCTTGGTGGCGGCAGGTGTGTAATTACAGAATTTTAATGATGGAGGAAGGTCTGATGGACTCATAGCCTTGTGTGGAGATCCTTCTTATTACCATTTGGGAAACCTGGTAAAACATGGATTTTAAGAAATGTAGTGAGATGACTCCTGTTGGCATAAGAGCAGTATAGTCTATGCAGAAGTTTCTTAATGTTTACTTTACTTAACGTTCACTAGGTCAGCAAACAGGAACTACTATTTTTTGTTGGCTCTTTGCCCACACGTGTTACAATGGGGTAGACCTAATGGCAGTTACCCTGAATATCCTGATTCACAGTATGGAGACCATAGTGAACGCTTGCTTTGAACAAGTACCAAGAACACCCTCCTCTTTGACAAACAAAGGAAAATGCAAGCTTGAAATTAGTGTGACCAGGTTAAACATCTCTTCGTCTTACTTGGTCAGTAGGTCAAAAGACCTGCCCATTACTTTTTTTCTTCTTGTCAGACTACCAGAAACAATGAGTATGTTTACATGCACTTTGAGTTTGACAATGTCTTTTTAAAATGTCATGTAAATGTGTGTGTGTGCGTGTGTGTGTGTGTATAAGCCTGCATATGCTGGACATAATATGTGGTCCCTTTAGGAACATGGGACCTGTCAATCACCTTAAAACAATTCAAGAGTTCAATAGTACCACAGATCTGTCACCAGCTACTCAACCTTCTTTTATGATTCATATATGCCTAAAGCATATATTACAGATCCATAATCAACACATCATGCCTTCCATCTGTCTTTCAGAGCAGATAGCGAGGGGCTTTACGAACAAAAGACCTGCCATGATCATCACACGTGGCTTTGTATAACTGGCCTAATTGTGATGGCTGATATGTTAAAGGCTTATTAGCTAGAAAGAACACAGAGAATATGCCAGCTGTTTCTTAATTATTAACATCGCATTATGAATTCATGCATTCCAAAGAAATTTTTCTTTTTTGTTATTTAGTTATAACTTTGTTGCCTCACAGCTGCTTTTAGATTAGAGAACCATATATGCAACTGCATTTGCGTTTATTTCTAATCTCTTTCTACTCCATAAATTGTTGTTTCAAGACAAAAAAAAAAGATATTGTAGAAACACGCATCAATGATCCCATAAACATTTATTCAACTGCTTGTACTCCATTACCATTGCCAGAAGGATGATATTCTACAAACAACTCAATTGTCATTCATGTGGTTTTCAAATAATTAAATAAGATTATTCAATACTACTTTTGCATTCTTATAAATAAATGCATCTGTTTCAGCAGAAGGACTCAGTGGCTCCAGGCAGCCCTTTGGCAGTCCCTTCCAATGAAAAGCGATCTCATCAGCGTCTTTGTTTAAGAGAGTCACACATATTTTGTCCTCGAGGCATGCCAAGCAATGATGTAATGCTAATACCCTTCTTTTATGCAGCTCTGCAAATTAATCGCGATGCTTGACATTATCATCAATTCACACATTGTTACAACAACTCATGCGTAGCTGTCATAAATGAAAAATGCAACAAACCCATTTCAAGCAAACTGTTTTTGTCAGCCCACAGAGGGTATATGAGTTTGCACTTTGAATTTTGTATGCTGTATAATAACAAACACGAAAACCGGGACATTCACGAAAAGCAATGTTTAACGCACCGCATGTTATTATTATCGCATCATTTGTTCGTTTTTAAGGTGCAAACCATTCAGCAAAGCTCAAGTCGCGTTTTGACACATGCTCAGACATCACTTCCCAACATGTGCTGCAGGTAAACAATCTCAGTTGGAGAGTCTCAGTGTCTGTCTGGCATCTGTAACCCGAAATCACCTCTTTACTATCAAGTTCAAAGGCTTACCGGAATAAAATGGATGATAAAATGACACTTACTCTCCAAACAAATAAATCCACAGACGGCGTGTTTGTGAAATCGGAATCAAATCTCCTTCGCATGCTCTCCGTGGTGAGTCAGAATGTGTTTGTCCTTGAGTGAACCACTGAATACTCTATAGTCTGCCTGTAGACAAGAGTCTACCATGCAAAGGGGGCGGATCTTATCACCATTCACCAGTTTTTTTCCCTTCATATCTTTTTTTGGAATAACCGACATGCAAATGTTGCTGGGATACGGGACCCCAGTGTCCCCTGGGGTCCCTTGGGGCAAGGAGGGGGCAGAGACCATTACACCTCTTTACATAAGACGTGTGCCGCTAAAGAGATTAACTCACTGCTGCTTACAATGAGCTGCATGCCCCCCTCTGTCACACTCACTTTCTCTCCCGCTCTTTCTTACAACGTGACACAGTCAACAACGCTCACACACATATGCACAAGTTTGAGTAGCTTTTGTGACTCTCGCTCATTTTTTTATCGGTTATCTTTCACTGTTTTCTGTACAAACACACACACTTCTCCCAGTTGGCTCTCTTTGCCGCCCTCCCCTCCTCTCCAAACTGCCCTGCACCCACTCTGAACAAACACCCCTCCAGGAAAAGAAAGAAGAGCTTGATGTTCCCTCCCTCCGTCTGTGTCTTTGTCCACTGAAGTGTGCCTGTTTTGTGTGAGGTTCAGTGAGCTCGAACATTTATTTAGGCTGAGTGCTACATTTACACCATAAAATAAATGACTCCCTAACTACGTCTCAAAAAGAAGCGCGTTGCCGTAAAATGCAGAAGGTGTCTTTGTGCAGATGTTCCTGTTTGTAAAAACCAACATTAAAATGCCAAAGCAGTCAGATATTTTAATAGCTTCCAAAAGCAGTTGAACACATGTTTAAATGACCTTTTTGATACTTTCTTATTGTGGCAGTCAAACACAAGTGGCCCTTTGGCTAGGAAGGAGTAAGTGCTGCTGACACTGTAATAATACTCTCATAATCATATTTTTATTTAGTTTTTTTGTTTGTCTTTTTAAACTACTTTAAAACAAGATAATTTGTCTTTACTTGTGTATGTGTAAGTTAATAAAAAGTTTATCTATCCATCTATCCATCCATCCATCCATCCATCCATTTAAGGAAATAGGTTTTTTACAATATTTGTAAAGTTTACAAAGATTTGTCAGTTTTCAAAAAACAGGACAAAAACGAAGAATATTGACATCAAATGTTAATTATAGATTTGTACAATATAAATCGAACTCAGCACATTTGTTTTAGCTCTGTTTAGGTGTACATTTGGATGCTCTTTTTGTGACTGTACAAGGATTTTCAAGAAATTATCGTAAGCAGTTTTTCTCAACAATTGTTCTAAACTCTTGTTCTAAAGTCAACGCATAAGTGTCTCTGAAAATGATAAAAATATCTAAGAGTAAACCCAAAATGTCATAAAAAGCACTACACAGCTATTGCTCTGCACCCACGTTTCTGCATCTGTGTACATTCATCTGAAGCGCAAAATCAGCACCGTGGGGACCAGAACAAAGAAGGCAGACTTTCAGATAATCAATCTGGCTGTGAAACTCTATCCCAACTCTGCGGATGCATCCCTTTGTCCAAAACACCAAGGTTGAAAGAGTTGTGTTGTTTGGAGGGAATGTTACATTTAGGGTCAGCAAAACATTTTACATGCTAACCTTGAAGGGAATAGTGCTTTTATGAAAGCATTTGCATGCTTCCGTCACACCACATCCCTTCCGAGTATTCATTTCATCGCACCCCGACAAGATGTTATTTTGGGGGGTGAAGTTTGATTTGGCAAGACGGCAGCAGAAGGCACGGTATTGATTCTTCAGATGCTCTTTGTAAGTGCTTAGTGGAGGGATCAATGTAATCAATATGCAAAAACAGGCCGTAGCCGTGGACAATGGACTGGCACATTTGCAAAGTGTGCGAGGAATCAAAGGTCGCCCAGTCTACGGCTGTGGCCCCTCGGGACAGGGCGCCCAGACAGCACGCTGAATACGTTTCTTTAAATTATGAATGTGGATTTAAGTGTCTAGGAGTTCCCAGAGGAGTTGTTGTTTAATATGGTATCTGGCTATGAAAGTGAGAGGGCAACAGTGTAATAATGAGATATGCATGTATGCATAATGTCATAGGCCCTTATTGGTCACTTTAGAGTAGTACCACTTTTGATTTATGACATCCTTTAGTTGAATGCAGTTCTCAATCTCAGTCAGCGATGACTGGTGTCATATGTGCCAGATGACCGCTATGAACAGAAAACTCTGACTACCTGACTACAATAGTAGGTGTTAAACAATTATATGCATATATAATAAAATAAAATACAAAATATGGCATCCCTTTCAAGCTAAAAATAGAACATTTTATTACAAATCAGTGTTTATATCAACTTTGGGCCTCTGTAATAGTCTATCAACTATGATCTGTTTAGTTTTTTTTTTTAGTTTTGCCATTAATTATACATTTTTGTCAAAAACTTACATACAGCAGCTTTTAAATTAAAGGCTTTTATTGGATTTGATGGTTCCACGAAGAACCTTCAACATCCATAGAATCGTTCCATTTATAAAAAACATCTTATACTGGTTTCTTCGCACCCAGGAAATTCTGGTTCTTTCAATGAGTTTTTTGGCGGAGAACCCCAAATGGTTCTTCCATGGCATCACAGTGAAAACACCCTTTTGAAACCTTAGTTTTTAAAAGTACAATTAAAAGGTTCCACGGATATTAAAGGTTCTTTTTCATTAGACCAACCATGCCAACAAATAACTTTTATTGCGAGTTTCGCTGGAAGTTATGGTTTGTGAATTACATTTAATGTCTATATAATAACGAACACTTTGCCCTATAGATTAGATCTTTTGAGATTCTGGTCTTTGTAACCCTGGTGCTCATTCAGACTCTATTATAATCACCCAGCAGTGATTTACAGATTGTCGTAGAGTAGGTAATGCAGACTTTGGCTCTCGATGCTCTCGGCTGTTGTTTCATTGTTCTCAGAGACAGATGAGAACGATATGACCTAATCATACAGTCAATGAGCTGAGCTCAGCGGGAGCGCGACAGAGCAGCCGCGCGCATGTGTGTGTGTGTGTGTGTGTGTGTGTGTGTGTGTGTGCGCGGTGGGGCTTGCCGCTAATAGATGCTTAGATGTTATTGAGGTGGAAAGTCGAGCTGCTTTAATTGGCCATGAAAGACCTTTATCACAGACACTGGGCCTCTTTTGGGAGTATATGTGTGTGTGGTTTTGTTCTCCTCACACGTCCCACTTGTTTGTCAACCTATGTGGGACAAAGATGTCCTATGAGAAGTGTGGCCAGCAGACGTTAGCCAACGCATGGCCAATCCATTACTGCATGCGTGTATAAAGACTGGGTTTGGGCTGTTGTACTGTAGAAGATTTACTGCAGTCTAAACAAAGCGTACACTGCTGCACTTTACCACACCTGGGACTGCCAGATGGCACACATTACATCTGCACTGTTACAATTTATTTATTTACTTTTTTAACTTTAAATTGGCATTTTCATGGTACATGCGACCATTTTGTGTCACCTTGTGTGTGCTGCTAGATTTCATGCAGGAATCGAAATTGTGTGCAACAATTATATAGAAAAACTGTTTTAGGTTTTTGGTACCCTGTATGGTGCATTGCATGCAGATGCAGTTTTCAACTATTTGAGTTTGCTGGGGAGATCTTTTATTCAGGAGACAAAGCTGTACATTTTAAAAATAGAAAAAACATATGGTAAAATATTTACAAATGTATAAATATTATATGAAGTCACTTATGCTCATCAAGTCTGAATTTTGAATTTATTTGATAAAATACAACGAAAACAGTAATATTGTGAAATTTATTTATCATAAAATATAATATATTATAATATAAGTAATATGTCTTCTTATTATCAATGTTAGAAACACATGCTGCTTAATATTTTTGTGGAACAAATATTCACCTCAAAGTTCTGAATGTGTTTGTATTGTATGAATATAAAAATATATTTTAAACATAACTACCTAACTTTGCATAGGATTTATTCAAATTTTGTCTCAAACGTTTACCTTTTGACACCTGAAAAAAAGCCCTTATCAAGATGATATTGATGCATTGAAAATGACAATAGTGAGACTGTACCTAAACATGCAAACAGCACTTTTAGTTGCAATTTTAATGTTAGATTACAAGATTGTAGTCACTGATGCCTGTATACATTGATGCCTATCATTTATCAAAGAAGCTAACTCATTAAAAAAGAAATAAATATAGCCAGAAATAGCAACAAATTCATATCGATAATCAAAAAAAGTTACGTGACACTTAAAAAAAATTCAATAAAATTACAAAAAAATGCAATAAAATAACACCAGAAACAATGCTGCAGTTCTGACAGGTCATTTCCAGGAAATTGTGAAATATTGTTACTTTTAAGGACTGATCAGACCTGTCTAAGGAGTTGTTCGTGGCGGGTGTGAATATAGTATCTATTCTGGAGAGCAGCCAGGCTTCGGTGTCCCGTGGGAATAATGTTTCTCAGTCACACAATCTGCTATGTGACATAAGATCATTATATTTCTGCTTCCTCCCAGCGCTCCGTACGAGAACATGTGCTAATTAGCTGAACTGATAGTAACTTCATTTCACTATGAATTCATGTGGTTCATTTACACAATTCCTGATGATCTCTTACGTGCAAAATGAGCCTCGGTTAAGTATTTGCAAATAATTAATAAGCAGGTTTTGAGCTAAAATAACAGTATTTATTTAGTAGATTGTTTATTTGTTCCAGTCTCCATCTGACATTTGTTTTATTCCATTTTAGTCTGTGTGTGTAATAAACTAATGTCATCATGCACGTTTTAAAACATCGGATGTGTGAGGTTGTCTTATGGATTCATCCATCATCTAGTCGGGGGTCTTAATCGGTGGTATATTGTGTGCAGCTGTGTAGGGTCTGTGGGGGAAAGTCTTGTTAGGCCCCTCTCTCTCTGTCCCTGTCCACCAGCAGATGCGATCTTATCATTCCTAATCAAGAAAAAAAACTGAGCACAATGACCATCTGGAGCAAGTCCCTTCATAGTATCCCAAGCTTTACACATCAAACAATGTGCCCCTGTTCGTTTTCTATCATTAGCTTGCAATTTGTGTGTAATCAGTAATTGGTTTAACGGCTTGTTTTTTATTTACGTGTTTTGCTTCGTTTTTTTTGTGTGGATGCAGCAAAAGTAGCTTTTATTAAATTCTGTCATCATTTACTAAATGCTATTATGATTTTTTTTCTTCAGTGAAAAAAATAAAATGTTTTGTTAGCAAAATACCCTTTCCTTTGAAAGTTGTCCAGCTTTGGAATGACTCGGTGGTGAGTAAATAATGTCAAAATGAGTTATTTATGGGTAAACCATCCCTTTAATGGTCAGATTCACTTGCTTGGTTCACTTGCTCGTGTTCTTTTTGCATGGACGTTAAATGCAGGGGAGCGTATTTTAATACTTTTAAACTCCTTTAAAATACTTTTAAAATGCTTTTAAATAAAACATGAATTCAGCCTTTTTGCTCGCATGCAATGCATCACTGTAGCTAAAAAAAAGGCAATTCAAGTCATTTCCAGGTAATAAATAAATAAAATGCATGAATAATGCAATGCTAATTGACATAACGTTTATTACAGAATAGAAACTATTGTTTTATTTTGTTTGTATGAACCAATCAGAGTTTGAAAACACAAATGAAAAATGAACAATAGTATATTTATTGGCATTAACCTGAATAAATAAGTGCTGTAAGTAACTTAGTGCCAGTAGCTAACTTACTAGCTATTAATAAGCAATAAATAATGAGTTTGAGGCAAAAGTTGTAGTTAATGGCTTGTTAATAGCGAGAACAGGACCTTAAAATAAAGTTTATAGTCCTTACACTTTACAGTTTATTTCAGCAGTCCACTTTAGACATTATACTAGTAATAAGTAAGTATGTTTAGTAAGACTGTGTGCTCAATATCTTCTAATGCTTCACTTTGATGAGTTTACAACAAACAACATACTTACCATAAGAAGCTTTGCAAGTATATGTCAATTTATTCTACTAACCCTAACCCAGTGTACTCTGAGAGTTAGCTGACATGTAGTTACAAAGTTACTTAGCAGAAAGTATAACATGGACTATCAAAAGTGTAACCAAAAATACTTTTATTTTAATAGGAAGTTCTCAAGCGAACTGATGAGGCTGAGCTTAGCAGAGGGTCAGTTGGCATAAATAATCCACGCAAAACCGTTTCCATCCAGAACATCTGTTAGGATTGGACAGTTTACTACTAAAATGCATTATGTATTCATCATAAGACTACAAGTCTCCATGGCAACAATAAAGGCTTTTGTAGGCCGGTATTGATGATTTAGAATTCCAGGCATTACCTCCTTTAATATCCACCCCAGCAGTGCTCTTATCCCATGCTGGAGGATCTGAGAGTCCTGAGAGAAGTAATTGAATTGTAGGTTACAGAGGGAGAAACATTTTAGCGGGACTTTTATATTAATTCTTAAATTGCACCGAGAGCGACGCACACATACAGTATGTGCAGCAATCGCATCGGTCATATTTTTCAAACTCAAGCTCTCAGTCACATCTGGAGCAGTAGAGAGCAAATGCACTCTTGAAATAAGAACTCTCCACGTGAAGGGAGATGCATTACAGTGATGGAGTGAATAATTCAAAGGGAAGGACATCTCTTCCTTCAGCATCACTCAGAGTCCTCTCCAACGCCCTCACAGCACTTTCTGAACCGCTCTCTTATGCACGCTGACCACTTAGAGGGCTTAAGTGATACGCCTTCCTTTGAAAGTTAAATTTCGGGTATAATTGGGCAGAGGAGTAATAAATCACAGCCATTATTTGCTCTTTCTCTTTGTTCTAATGACTTTAGACACTTTGTGTCTGATATTATTGTCAAATTATATATAAAAAATGTACCTAATGTAGTAGTATTTGTGGAGCCATGTCATAGATATTGTGAAATCACTGAATTACACAAAGTATTTTTATCATGGTGCAAATAGCAATGTATTCTGTTTACACTAGGTGAAAAGCTGCATTATTTCAGTGCAAATAGCATTTTCTGCTATAATGCTTATTGCAAGTGGCAATTATCTGCACCTCAGTATTGAAGTACATGTGTGATGTAAATGTTAATTTTGATTCAAATGATCAAACAGATGCTATTTCCCTACACCTACCCTAAACCTACCCAACTTTATTTTCAACCTTTTGATTAATTATTTCATTATGTTATTGTTGAACATAAATATAAATGCACCACTGAAAACGATATCAAGCAGTCGTCTCACACATTGGTGGGCGGAGTCAGTCTAAATAGCCACTGCCAACAAGGCGTGCTGTTTGCACTTAGTGTAAATAGACTCTCAGTTATAATATTCAGTGTGTTGTTTTATTAAACATAAGCTTATCAGTATTAGTGTTTTGTCAGGTATAACTGTTTTTTGGTGCCACAGGTGTTTTTTTTACTATACCATGTCAAATTATTAGTTAATAAAATTCAGAAATATGTATCTCAATACGTTTTGCTATATCGCAATGCTACGTATATTAGCAAGCAAAGTGGTATATTAAATTTTAAAACTTAGTTGACCAAATTAAATCTCTTTATCTCTGGGTTGATTTTTTTATGTGTGTGTGTGTGTGTATATATACACACATATACATTATATATATATATATATATATATATATATATATATATATATATATATATATATATATATATATATATATATATATATATATATATATATATATATATATATTAATAATTTTTTTTTTTATTTTATTTTTATTTTACTTTCAAAGTTAATGTATCATTTAATCTCATTTAACTAACATGAAATATTTAAAAATTATTTCTTAAAAATATTTCTTATTATTTCAAAATGATTAGTCACAATGCATCTAATTCGTGCAATTTTATTTTAAAATTAGTTTTAGAGTCATAATAAGTGTTTTTTTATTGGGAAAATTAATATAAATACATTTTAGTAATGACAATGGAACAAAACAAGTACTAAAAAACAGGTGCAGGTACCAGCAGTCCTAACACATGTGTGAGAGAAAAGAAAATAATGATATTGGGTTAAATAAGAGACCTCCACCAGTGGCCTTTGACCTTAGCTCTTTTGGATAAAGGTGTGTAGGAGACTGATTGAATAAAGGCAGAGGAGGGAATGATGGAGGGGGAGTTGGATCTGGAGTGAAATGAAGGGTGTGTAGGCTGGATAGAGTGAAAGCGAGCTCAGCTGATTAAACAACCCAACACTGTTGCCAGCAGCAGCACTGAAAATGAAACAAAGCTCTAAAGATGATCATAAGATTATTATCATTAACTGAAGTCATTACAAAAAAACAAACAAAACGGGAATTGAAATTTGTTTAGCTAAATAAAACAACAAAATGAGGAGAAATTATAAATGTGGAGTACAGTATTAATAAACACGTTGAAATTGTCGAGAAAATGACTTTGGTCTTAGTATTTTATTGAGTCAGTGCTGAATGAGCTTGTCTTTTATACGTATTCTGCTCATTACAGCCAGATGGTGCAGTTATGATATCAACCAGCAGGGGCTACTGGAGCCATGGTAACCAGACGACCCTTGACCCCTTGATTTATTCTGTCAAAAAAAGAGCAGTCCAATTAGACAGAAAGGGAGCATCGTGTAATTAGCATCATCACTGCTTGCAAAGGTCGACGGATAATTAGTTTTCTCGTAGCAGATTCCACACGGGCCTGCTGGTAACTTTCATTTTTAAAACAGTTCCATACTACTACTACTCATGAAGAAATGGCCTTATTTGATTTGAAGAATGCACAGAGGGGCATTAACAATTTATTTCTATTATCATATTTCTGCTTTGCTTGGATTGTCTTTGGGAAAGCGATCGGATGTCATCAAGCATCTAGACTCTCGTCTCTGATTGATCTCTGTTGTCTGGCTCCTGGTACGTCAAAGACTCCCTGAAAGCTTAGAAGCCTCTGGAATCTGTCCAAAAGAAGTTTTAGAGCCCAGTGTATCTGGGAAATATCCGCTCTATGTCATTTTCATGAAATATTAACTGATATGCTCTCCTCTGTGAACGAGCCCTGACAGATAGAGACAGTGCAATACCATTTCCATTTCTAGATATTTTTTTAAAAGAATCTGGTGGCGAACCTCTTGAAACTACGGAAACAGTCCATCTTAGGCCCCATCGCTGCTGTATCAAAGACCTAAGATCTGATTACATATACACAACTATATTGCCAAAATCAGCTTCTCAGTGGGTTTTCTGAATGAACTAATTAGGCTGATTAAGGTTATGTCCAGCAAACACCAAGTTTTTTTTGCAATAATTAGAGTCCTGTGTTTTCAACGAGACCTTTCTTTTAAGATTTTGAAATTCCCAAACAGGATAACGTGTGGAATTTTCTTCAAGACTATTTATTATACGGTTTCAAAGTTAGGGGGTCAATTCTCCATTACCATTTTGTTTTAAAATAAAATATAACCTTTTTTACAACAACAAAACCACCACTACTACTGATACCAACCATGTTTTTTTATTTAATTTTTTAGCCTATTATCATTTTACCTTTTCAGAATTCATGAAATTGATCAATTTTCGATGTAAAACGCAAGCTGGTCTTTTGGACTTTCTAATTATTTTTAATGACCAGCATATTAGAATGTTTACGAAGGGTCTTGATTAACGATGCTGAAAATTCAGCTTTGCCATCACACGTATATTAAAGAGTTATTTTCAATTGTACAATTTCACTATATTAAGTTTGTACGGTACTTAATGTGTTATTTTCATCAAATAAAGCATTAGCGATGAAGTACGTAGACAAATGTACATGTGTAGACATATATATGCATTTTTGGCAGATGCTTAAAACAAGTCAAAATGAATTTTCAAAAGTGCATCAAGGTATAACAGATAAAAGTTTTTACAGTACTGGCACCAAAACAAGCGTCCACTTTGCGAAAGATCAGCGTTTTGATCCCAAACCACCTTCTAATTCTTCTCTCAAAAGAACGTCACTGCATGACACCTTGCTCAGTGCCAGTGCTCCACACCCGACTGCATCTCTCACCCACTCAAGATTTCATAAGCAAACATGAGTAATTTCTGGAGGCAGGAGAGAACACGTCTCTCTCTCTTCAAAGGATTAACTGTGTACATAGGAAAGGCCAGCTCTAATACCTCTGAATGTTTTGAATACTTAGAGGTGCCAAACTGGAACAAAATCCCGCATGAGGTCATAATATGTTCTAACCGTCTGCGTAGAAGATACAAGACTGTCAAAAACAGTTAACTGGGAAGAGCTGAGCACCATCTTGAGTTATTGATCTTTTTGGAGGGAAACAGGTGTTTACGTGACCTTTAGCTGAATGTCTGGCATGAGGATAGGGGAGTGAAACGTCTTGGACTTCCAGCGAACTGGAAAATAAGTGGCTCTCTGTTAAAACTGGATGATAAACTTGTCTGTTGAGGGTGAAGTCGTACACCAACTGTTCCTCCCACGTGCAGAGACAGTGAGAGAGGCTAAAATACAGGAAAACAGGAAGCTTCGTTTTATACGGTTAGGAATACGATCAAGTTACACACAGCTTTTGTCTTGCGTGTGTGTCACAGCGGAAAGCCAAATAAAAATAGTTTAAAGGCCATAAATTATTAATTCGTAAATATCATATTTGCGTGGATTCGCACCGCATTATATTTTATAACCGGAACTAACCTGCCTTGTCAAGTTATCTTATAACCGAAGAGACGGATATCAACCAGAACAATTTTAGAATACTATTTAGTATTTTATTCTTATTTTGAGTAAGCTTTTATTTTTTAAATGTAGCATTTTCATTTTAGTCTAAAAGACTAGTTTTAATATTTTACTTTGAATGTGTATCCTTTGAGTTATTTTTTTTATCCAAATAGATTAGCATCATATCGCTTGCTCATCAGTGGATTCTCTTGCAGTGGATGGGTGCCGTCAGAATGAAAGTCCAAACAGCTGATAAAAACCAAATATAATCTTTTTAACTTTAAACTGTTGCTTCTGGCCAAAAAAACCCATCCATAGTTTCCTGCAGTGAAAAACAAAATCAACAGACATATTTGTATAGAACTTCACCGCTATTGCATATTTCTCTCCTGATTCAGACGAGACAACTGCATCGGAGGAAGTGTTACAGTGGATTATAGACTATTTTAGCCATAAGTAATGGTTTAAAGCAAAAGAACATTTTAATGATGGATTTGTTTCGCACAAACATGCAGCTTTGCACTTTAATTGATGGACTGGAGTCGTGTGTGTGTGTGTGTGTGTCAGTGTGTGTGTGTGTAAACACATATCTTTACACACATTCACACACCCACTCTCTAAAACTTGCCTGTGCAGATGTCCTGCTAAACCCTTACCAACGACAGCAAATCTATGTATCTGTTTCCCTGTCTTTTCTAAGCTCAAAGATTCTCAATAAATGAACTGGTTTGAAGTGAAAGATCCTGCGCTCCCACATGTCTTCAAGTACTCGTGTATTGTCTGAACTTGTCTTGGCATGTAACAGGCTCTTGTGTTCAGATTGTTATTCTCTTCAGACAGCATTACCTTCCCCAAGTCTGAAGTTTCTTTGAAACCCAGAAGGCAGGATGGGACATGCTCTTTTACCTTATGTTATCATCATCATCATCATCATCATCACTGGCTTTTAACTTGATAATTGCAATGTGCAAAAGCTAAACGATATTGCTAACTGGTTTATGACATCTTTATGTATTTTTAAAAGAGGCAAGTTTGTGCTGTAAAATTATAATTTATGATAAATGGTTACCTAACAATAACAGCCAAAGCCACAAGGAGATAAAAAGTATGCAAGTATGCATTTTTAAACATAATTCATTGTTCTCTGTGTGATCATGTTTATTTCAAGCTGTGGTATAATTGTTTTCATTTTTGTCTCTGGAGGCTTTGCTCATGCGTGCTCATGAGTTGCATGAGATTCCTATTCATATTATATTAGATTTATATCCTCACAACAGAATATTTATCATATTTTGTCCTGTTATGCTTCATTTTCCCCATAAAAACACATATGGTCATACTGTCACATGCATGGAAGTTCAGTTATGGTCACACTTTATTTTAAGGTTCATTTTAAGGTTGCTATTAACAAAATAATAGCTATGACATTTGTCTCAATAAGCTTCTAATGCTTATTATTAGTTAGTAAGATAGTTGTTATGTTTAGTTATCGGGTAGGAATAGAGTTGTAGAAAAGGGTCGTGCAGAATATGAGCGTTATAAGTATTAATAAACAGCCAATATGTTAATAATAAGTATGCTAATAAGCAACTATAGTTAAAATTGCTCTTAATATATAGCGTTGCCCAAATTCTTACAGGCTTAGTATTAAACAACTGCCCTACACTTAAAAAAAAAAACTAAAAACTGCAAAAAAACTTCACTTTTTTAATTTATATGGCTTGTTTACAGATAGTTAAATATATGTTTTGCATTTTGCATTATTAAATAATACGTTTATATATGCTTAAAAGGGTAAAAAAAGTAGTTACATACTGCTATAATAACGTTAATAAAGCAATAAAGTGATTTTTTTTACAGTGAAATTGAAAAATAAAGACAACAACATTTTAAATCCTCCAAAAGCCACAATAAATATAAAAGGAGTAGTGACTCACCACGTTTCCCTCGGCGTGTTTATTGTTTTTGCTGTTTATGCGCTGTATTAAGTGCCCAGGGTCTGCTCGTGTTTTAACGGAGAACAGGAGGTTACAAGCTTTATCTCTCTGGTCTCTCCTCTCCCGATCTTTCCTTCTTCTGTACTGTGGGTTGAGTCTCCACAGACTGCCATGATGTGGGTGTTTTGTATAATACCCACAAGCGCGCAAACCCTCCCTCTCCTTTCCTTCCCTTTTTCGGTTTATCTCTTTCGACTAGTTCCTGTTTGCAAAAATTGCTGCCGCATTTCTGTTTTAATATCAGCGATGGATCTTTTATAATTTCGCAGAATACTCGTATCACCCCATGCATGCATGCTGTGGATGCTGTCCTATCATGCCATCTACAGTGTGTGGGCTGTAATCTCTATAAGGCAGCGTACTCGTGTGCATTCAACTGCATGTGCATTTCTCCAGCTCTGACAGATGGTGATCGAACGTAAAACAAGCTGCGTTAACACGAACCTCAGGAATCCCAGCATAAGCACTCGGGGGATGGGATCACATCCGCCCTACATAAGGGCAGTGACAGTTAAGAGGGATATGATACTTCAGACCTCCCAAGGGCTGGCTTTTAATGGGGCCATTCCAGCTCTTGAGCCCAGTCTATTACAGCTGTGACCTCCAAAGGATGTGAATGGTGTAGAGGATACTCTTTCTAAAACATCTGTGTCCTCAGCGTTGATGCTTTCTTCATTAACGTGAATCGTTTTCACCTATTACCCCACAGGTCTTTGTTATTTCACTCACTTAAAATATATAATGATTTAACCCTTACGTATAAAGTAATTAACAAAATTCAAATTCAGATATTACGATGACATCTCTTTTAAATTATTTATGTATTTCTTTGGAAAATATAGTACAGAATTGTATTTTTTTTTTTAAGGAAAATAATTGTCTTTTTAATTATTCATAATAATAGTGAAAATAATTATCCAGATCTGTATCGTTAATAATGATGCAGTCCCTAAGTATTATAAATTGTTTATTAAGTCTAAATCATAAACAAACATTTTTTTTTTAATTCATTCATTCATTAACAATTTAAACATCATATTATTATTCAGTTGAATCACGTAATCATTTATAATGATCATTATGATCATTTTTATACCCATTTAACTGATTTGTTTATTGATTAGTCATTTATATTATATTATATTGTTGTTTTTTATAATAGTTTTCCATTGTCTGAGCCATTTCCATAGTCTGAGCACTGAAACATACACAACTAAGACTGTTCAATAAACTCCTTTTTATCATCGCCACTTCTGCGTTTCTCTGGCTCTTTCCTCTGCTTCTTGGCTGATAAAAGACTAGCCGTTAGCAGGTTTTGGGTATTAGTCTACTTTGCTGATGAGTTGTGCTGGTACCAGTCAAAACTGATATTTTCTGAGGGGATCTGGCATCCGGGGCTGGGTCTTACTTACAGTATCTGCCGTGGAGATGAAAATATATTATTTTTACTTCGCAATACTGATGTTTTATGGTATTTTTGAACAAATAAATGCAGCTTTGATGAGTCACAATACGGAAAACAGGACTTTAGATTATATAAGAATTCATAAATGTATGAGAGAGCCGTCTTTGCCTTACTCCTGTACAGTCTCTGGGTCAACTGTTGTTAAATAAGCTGAGTGTATCAGTCGCTGGTGTAATCAGATGTGTGAAGTGGTGATGTTTAGCGTTGAATTAAGCGAGTTAATGCCGCGTTCTACTGGGAAGTGGAAAGGGGTGATGCACATTAAACTATATTGCACTTGACGGGCAGACACTTGTCAAAAGACCCCCTTGTGTTGCTGGTAGAGAGTCCATGATGTTATTTATTCATTTTCTCTCGTGTCTGTGTGCTTTATAAACCTGCAAAGAGTTTGATGTTTACCCATGTCCTTCTGTTTCTCTTTTATTTGTCTCCATCCTACACTTGTTTCTTGCTCCCTCAGCCCATAGTTACGCAACGGAGCGACTGAATTAATGATCAGTGTTGATGCAGGGCAGACAGAACAACACTGTCGTCTCTGATGCAAACATCTGAAACGACGCTGGAAAGCGCAGCAGGCTACCGTGCGCTCAGAAGGGTGACGTGAAGCCTTTAAATCACTTTTAGTGCATATTGACGTACGATCATGTTTTCATGCTTTTTTAATATAATAATAGTTGAATACTTCATTTAATCTGTAACATTAATTCAGAGTGCACTGTGGGAAAAGCATTTATGGCAAATGTTTATCCACCGTAATCTCAAAAGAAAGGGTACGTGTGCAAATGTGTGTTGAGTTTATGAACATATTGTTTTTGGTTCTAGTCATGTAGGAACTTGTAGATACAGCTACAGGGAAGGTTTTTTTTTTTATTAACGTTTTTAGTATTTTGACCAAGTTGGAAAAAAAATATGACAAGCCAGAATATCACCCGTCACCTGTTTGGTTGTGCAATTATAGAAGAAAAAGTTATTTTATTAAAAATATTTTTACTAGATATTTTCACTAAAAGGTTCTTTGGGGAAATAGATCTTCTTTAGAAACCCTTATTTTATTTTAAATGTTTTTTTTTTAATGATAAAATGATTAAAATGACATTTTTGTTTAATAAAGCAAAAAGCTAAAGTCAGTCACTGTAATTGATTTTAGGCATAGTATTATATTGAAAAACGTAAAAATAGGAGTAATAAGCTTGTAGAGTTATTGTATGGAAAAAAAAATCTAAATGTAAAAATAGGAGTAATAAGCTTGCAGAGTTATTGTATGGAAAAAAAAACCCTAGTCTAACTGAGACTTGCTATAGTGCTTGCATGTTGTTTTTTGTTGGTTTTAATTGCTTCTATTGTCTTCATTTGTTAAGTCGCTTTGGATAAAGTGTCTTAAATGTAAAGGTAACGTTGCAGTGAGTGGCCCGACATCCTTGTGTGCCCTTATTTGTATTTGTGTGCATGTACAAGGTTATACCTGAAAACTGATTATTTTAAACCTTTAGACAGGATGACCTAATCAAGGCATGTGCTCACCTTCAAGAAGTACGTGCGACTTTCTCTGTGTCTCTCCCTGTTGTTCGCAGGGTCTTTTATTATCTGTTTGGCAGTGACACACACCGGCCCACCTCATTCCCATCTGCTCTCCCCTTAATGCAGCGCACAGTGTTGGGGGAGAGAGGGAAGTGACCCCCGCTCACCTCTACTCGATACTCTACAAACATCCACGCTCCTGACCACATCCTCCCGCAGAACAACCCCAGGGGACGCACACTGAGCCGAAGGCCACATCAGGTCAAATAACTGCTGATCTAGAGCCAGTGTGATGCTCCCTGCCACAGATTCAAAGACCTTTAGCACTGCCAAATTCAGTTCATGTCCCTCTGCTGAGGTTAATACACAGCTGATTCACTGCTAGCGGAGAGAATCAACTGTGATCACGGATCAAGGATAGCAATAGGAAATCTGAACTGATGTCTGAAAGATTGTGGTGACGTTTTGAGGTGAAGCGAGTTTGGAAGAAGCATGTTTGTTTATTTTTTTCGATGCACATTATCTTCCACAATGATAAGATACATTTTCGTGTAGTAATACTCAACATTTTAGATTCGAACATCATTTTTTTAATAGAAAATAATATGCATACATATTATTAAACTTATAGTAAAAACCTTTTTACATATACATAATGTGAATATATATAATGCGTGTGTGTAGTTATGTATACATAAATATACCATATACAGAGCACACACGTATTATGCCAACAAAATAATTTTATTTTGGATTTTTAATCACGATTAATCGTATGACAGAAGTAATTCAAATCAATAAAGTGACAGTAAAGACCTTGATAATACTATAAAGCTTTTATATGTAAAATATATGTCATTTTTATCTTTTTTTTTTAAATCAAATAATCCTAGAAAAAGTAATCATAGTTTCAACAACAATTTTAAGCAGCACGTTGAAAATATTAACCCATGCTACCCAAGTATAATTCAGCATATAAAAATGATTTCTGAAGGAACATGTATCTGAAGACAGGAGTAATGGTGGTGAAACTTCAGCTTTGCATCATGGGATAAAATACAATTTTTAAATGGATTCAAATATTGTTTTTTAAAAGTGTAATATTTTACAACATTACTGCTCTTAAAATATTTTTGATCAAATAAATGATTATAAGAGACTTTAAAAGCCCAAACTGTATTTAAAAGTAGTTTGAACTTTCTTTTTTTTTTTTTTTTTTTTTTTTTTTTTTTTGGGACAGTTTTTGTACAGCCAATCAGCACCTGTGGGTCGAAGCAGTTAGTCACATGACTTATTCAACTCGTATGACTTCAACAGAACTAGATGCCCATATACAGTATGGTGACTTGAGTTTGAAATTGATGGTTGTGATCGTGGATGATGTAAAAAGTGGCTTTAGAAATAATGCAGAAGTCTTGAAAGGGTTTCTGATTCTTTTATTATTGGTACGTATTTTGTATGATACAGTGAACTTCACCTTAACGCCACAGTTCCAAACATTCGGGGTAATAAGAGAACTCAGCCTCCACTCAGACGCTGATTATTTCATAAGAATGCCACCGTTGTCTTGTCAAGATGAAACGTCCTCTAGCTATGTGTGTGAGCTGATGCTGAGTGTGTGAACCTGTACAGATGCAGATAAACCACCCGGATGGGCAAAGATTCCCCACTGAACTCTGTGACTCTAGTTTTGCCTGGCGGCAGGCATTAGGACATGATCTGGATCTCTATTGATTCCCTCTCTCTTTCTCTCCCCTCAGGACACATGTGGTATTGAGTTCCCCTGTGAAGGGATCAGACAGCGGGCAGAGAGTCAGCTCAGGAAGCATATGGGTGAGTTTCTAATTACTTTACTCCATATTAGCATTGTGTTTGCCCAAAATCTACAGGCCTCCAATTTTTCAGGTCCCGCCCTTTTGTCTGTTTGCTTCCTAATTTCTAGATTATTAAAAATCAAATCACAGCTAAGCACTTTCAGTTACTTTAACGGAATTCAATAAATAAAAATAAGTAATATGAAAAATTATTTTACTCATTTATTAGCGAAGAAGTGGTGAATTATGATAAAACGCTGCCTCCTTGTGGTGACACTGTGTAAACAGGACTGACTAACCGCTGCAGCTACATTCATATTATTTAAAATATATCTGAATTTAATGTCTTAATGTTTGATAATATAACATAACTATGTAAAATATATTTTATAACTCGTCTATTTTATTGTTGATTGCCAGATAGCCTTGTAGTACTTTAAATATTAATATTAATATTAATAAAACAAAACAGGCAGTCATTATTCAGTAGGATTCAGTCATCTGTAGTCAAGTATTACTAACCAAATCAGGTATCATACTGAAATACTGTATGTACAGATCATCAGATGTTTTTTTTTCTAGCTGGTCTCTTGTCATAAACGTACCTGGGTGCACTTTTTAGTGAGGCACGAAATACGTACCACCAAATACATAATACTGCGGTTTCCAAAAGAAATTCACCTCAAACGACACCTTTTATTCCTTTTCACAATTACTTGAATATTGTGTTATCACACATAACCAGCTTCACGTCTATGGGTATGTTTGTTCGGTAGCTCACGGAGTACAGAGATGCACTTAAGAGGCGAGGAGCTCTGGTTTGAATCCCCAGCAACTATAATTCGACGAAACAGTTCAAATCGGTGTAAAAGGAAGTTGAAATGGCACGGTTGCATCAACAAATGGCAGTTTTGCAGGTTAGGGTTGGATTTGGTGTTTTCATGCTTTTAGCGACTGTCCCTGACTTTTGAGTTCTTAACCGTCTCAATACGTACCTGAAGCCACGTAATAAAAACACAGCAATACATACCTATATCAACGTAATAAAAATACGCCAGGGTTCACATATTGACATGTAATGTGTGTTTTAGTGTCACTCAGTGGACATTTCTCATCGAAACGTGAAAACGGTGTTAGGCAAAAAGTGCACAGAGGTACGTATTTGTATGAGACCGGGTTGTGTTTATCTTCACATCCTTCTGCCGCGTGTTAAAAACCGTCAATAAGTCGTTCTTGACAGATGGTCTGCATTTCCTGTTTAGCGCTTCTCTGGCAGCACGATGACTAACTAACTCTCAGCAAGTAACAGAGCACTTCTTTGAATTCATTTGTTTTTCTGAATCAACAGGTTGTTTAAACCGTTTAATTCCTCCCGATGGAGAATAACTTTAAACGAATAGATTATTAATGATAAATACGTACAGCACAGTACTTTTCACAGTACTGTATGCATGTTTAAGTATTGCTGTTATGTGATATAGAATATATTTTGAATATATCTCCCACAGACCTCCTAGCACCACCTTGTGGCTTCACAGTCGAAAGTCGCTGGTCTAAAAATAGCAATGTAATGTTTATGATACAATATATCAACAATGCGGGGCAATAACAGCCAAGCACCTGTCAATCTCTCTCACTCTCTTTGTAATTCAGAAACTATTTTATTTTCGTTAGTTAATAGTTAATCGATTATTATTCAGTGAAGAAGTGAAGACTCCTATTGTGATGTCAAGAAAATTGATGGGCATTCCCAGTT
Organism: Puntigrus tetrazona; assembly: GCF_018831695.1. Taxonomy (NCBI): domain Eukaryota; kingdom Metazoa; phylum Chordata; class Actinopteri; order Cypriniformes; family Cyprinidae; genus Puntigrus; species Puntigrus tetrazona. The sequence goes on along the minus strand of NC_056706.1, from coordinate 18,005,438 downwards.
ACTGTCATTACATACTAGAAAGGCAATAGTTTCAGTGTCAGTGTGTACAAAATATCATTTACAAAATGATTGATGGGGCACCCTGGACTTTTAGGTATAGATTTCACAGCATATTTTCTAAAATATGTCAGTGGCCTGCTGAAGTATTCTGAATGACCACTAAGAGGCGCTGTTGATCTTTTTTTCTGTTAAGGAGAAGGAAAATCTAAGAAAAACACATTGGTGCACTTCAGCAAATTCAACAGTATGTGATTTTTAAATGGAGAGGCCATTAAAAGGCAACCTGCCGTTTACTTGTTGTGTTAAAAGTAGCTTTACTGAAGGATAAAGACTGGTGATCGAACTTCAGATGCAGCTAGCAATTAGATGACGGCATCTAAAACGCTTTTCTTCCCACGAAAGCCATTGAATGCAATTATGAAGAAATCTGCTGCAACAGGCGCCATTAAACTCATGTATGCTCACACATGCACAGCTTTGCATTTAAACCTGTATGGGCGCATTGCCACGTTTAAACTATATCCACGTTATCCAGAAAATCTCTAACATGCTAAAAAGTGCCTTTTGTACTATAAACAGATTTTCATTCAGACTCTCATTCAGACTGCCTAACAGCACACCCACGTCACCTTCACCGAAGACATCACTGCAATCAGTGATGATAATAAAAAGCACATACAATTTGAAGATTAGACAAGCCGCAGACACACAATCAGCACCTTGGCCCTGAATGTCAGCAAGGGAAACTGAATGCTTTCTGGCTGAATAGAAAAGCGCTTACAGAGACAAACTCACACAGCAGTGCTGATGATGTAACGGTGGAAATGGCTAGCTGCTTCAGATTCCTTGGTCTACTGATCTCAAAACCACACTGAAAAAGGTGTTGTGACAGCTCCGCTTTAGGTGCTGTTTGGGAACGTGTGTGTGATTTTGACAAAAAATTGTGAAGCACTATCGCTGAAAACACTCTTACCCGTGCTTTTCGCTGTTATCTACTAAGTGAGGGAGGAAGAACACTTGTGGGTAGCCGCTACAGAACATTTAAAGGGATAGCTCACCCAGAAATGCAAATTCTGTTATTAATCACTCACCCTCATGTCGTTCCAGCCAAGACCTTTGTCTTTTATAAGACAATTTAAAATGTTTCTGTGGAAATCGAAAGCTTTCTGGCAAGCAACTATCACATTCAAGACCTAGAAAGATAGCAAGGACATCATTATAATAGTCCGTGCGACATCAGTCATTCAAACATATTCTTATGTAGCAACGAGAATACTGTTTGTGCACAAAAAAGTCTGCCATTCGCAAGAGCATGCGCTGTGCCTCGTTAACAAGCTGAGAAATGCACGCATATGGATTGTGGTACTCGTGAATTATTGAACGAAGTCTTTGCACTTTGCACAAAGTTTTTTTTCCGTAGCTTCATAAAATTAGGGTTGAATCGCTGATGTACTATTTTACTGGTGGACTATTTTGTAGCTTCACCAAAGTAAAAATCTGCATATCTGTGAGGTGGGATATATAACAAATGCGAGATTTCATCCAGTATTTGGGCCAGATTGCAGCCATCTGGTGTAAACAGAAAAGTAAATGGACTTTTTGTCAAGTCAAAACCATGTTATGACGATGATGGCCAATAGATGTGGTGAAATGTTTGATGCATCCACCCACTGCACAAGAATTCTTAATTTTATGCTCAGAAAATAAACATTTCGATATTATCCAACTATTATTTGTCAAAGTTTGGACACGTCTATAAATCATTTTGAGACATAATCTGTGCAAAAATTCTTACAGTCATAAACTCCCATTCTTTCCACTCTTGTCTGTCAGTAAGAGCATGTGTGCAGATGGGTGTGAATCGTTTGCATTCTAGACATCAACCCTTCATTTCTGAGTGCGCTAAAAATGATAGGAAATATATATTTTATTAAGCATTTCTTCAGTTGAATTATTATATAGTTGGTCGACTTTGAGCGCGAACAGCCAAGTTGTGGCCTTTTTTTTCGGAGATCCCTACAAAGTATACAGCAGACTCATCATAAGAGCACAAACAGCTGCTAAAAACATCCACAAAATAAATAGAAATAATATCAGACCATCAGTTAGCATCTAATAAAGCGAAAAGCTGTGTAAAGCAAATCAGTCAATAAGATGCTTTTTACTTAAAACTTTCGCTTACGGCTAAAATAAGAGTCCTCCATCCATAATCTTTTAGAGAAATACGCACGGATCAAGCATCATCAAGCGTTTAAACATTTCTAAACAAATGTGTATTTGGGTTTTGATGTGAGAGGACGACTGGAGGAAGCATCACTATCAATTATGCGATGATATTTTGGTCGGATGCGACAGTTTAAAAAGAAAAGGCCTTTATTATGAATTTGTTTTATTACAAACACACAGATTCTGCCTCCATAAGGTTAACTGATGTATTCAGTTGGATTATTTTTGGGACGTGTAGGTTAATGCGATGTTTTTATCAGCAGTTTGGACTCTCATTCCGATGGCACCCATTCACTGCATGGGATCCATATTTTGAGCGAGTAATGTAATACGGCATTTTCGAATTTTCTTCTGTTCTGACGAAGAAACAACCTCACCTCTTACAGCTAGAGCGAAAGGAGACCTGAAATGTGAAGAACTCTTTCCAAACAGAAAGTTATTACATTTTGATTAAAGTTTATAAAGAATATATGCACCAATGAATCATTCATTGTGGATGTGTGTTCAGAAAGAAAACAGGGTCGATTTTCCTTTTCCTGACTGAAAACATTACGAAAAAGCAACCAGCTGCTCTAATTTTGATAAGCTGACAGTCACTCAGTGTCTATTACAGTTTACGCCACCATGGGGTGGTATTGCGTATAATGTACTCAGTATCTCATAAGCATATTACATTTTTATGCTATTTTGATTGTACCCTGTTCTGCATAATGTGTTATTCCACATAACTCTAACTGTAATTGTAACTCTCTCACAATATTACAGTCCCCCTGAGCACTCTACAAAGGTTTTATTCATTATTGGCAAACCCATGTCCTTCCCCGCGAGCATGCCATTGTGGTTTGCATTTAATAGAAGCAAACTTATCTGGCTGAATGAAATGAGCTTGTGGTAAGAGAGGGAACACTGCATGTTTATCTGTGAAAGAGACTCCCACCAGGGACATTATATGCAGAGGGTGAACTGGATGAGGTAAACTGAGCTAAGTTGCTGTTGGCACTTTTAGCACAAATTGTACTGTTTATCTGTATTTTTGGTCTCAGTGCTCTGAACTCCTGCATGATTTAGTCTCGCTAAGCGCCTTATAAACTATTAAAAGTCAATATTTTCATTGTCGTCTCGCTAAATTCGATGTTTTAAAAAGAGAATTAATTATTTATGCATACTTGAATTTATAATTTAATTACGTTTAATTAAAGAAATAGTTCACCCAAAAATATTTTAATGACCCCGAAGCCATCCTAGGTGTTATTTATGTTATAAATTTTAAAACTAGAAATATTTTTAGGCTAGTTTTAACGCGCAGTACTTGCAGATACATCCGATTGACGGACCTTTAATATAATGGCCGCTGCTACGTCGGTTTGAACCCGTCTTCTGACAAGAAATTTTCTCACTTTTTACATTTCAGGTCACAAAAGCATTTATTTTTAATAATTAAGGAAATAATAAAAAAGTTGAAAATAAAGTATTGGGTAGGGTTAGGGTAGGTGAAGGGAGGGCTTTATTGTCCCAGTAAGGACTGTAGACTCCCCATGGACTGTAAAAAAAGATGGCCGACGTGACTCCACCTCCTTCCACTACAGAAAGTGACACCAAAACATTACCAGTATGGCCGCTGACGTCTATGAAAATTACGTCATTTGGACCCAGAGTCTGCACAATAGAAATTGAATCAAAGTCCCGCCCAAACTCCAGCAGACCCAATCGCAAGCTCACAATTATGACACCACACACTGTCTTTAAAAAAATATATATATATAAAATAAAATAGGGATACACAATTTATCGCATGTGATTGTCATGGGCATCTTATCTTGTCTTTTTCCATCACATGCTTTCAGATGGAGCAGCATCTAATACACAGAGCTGCAGATCACTGACAAGCTATGTGATATCACGTTCATATCCACAGATGAATCGCATTTGATTATGAATGTGATATCTCGTGGCTTGTCAGTGTTTTTACTAATGCCAATAATGTTTTTGTTATGTAGTATATAGCACTAGTGAACTAAATGAATGTAACGTGGCAGAGATGTTTTGGAAGTTGAATGTAAGGGAAATTTCATTTAGAATGAATAAGGCAGCACACACCAGCAGAAAGAGGGACAGAGCCAATCTAGTGTACGGGGACCGTTGGGAGGAGAGCCAGCCGAGGGAATTTGGCCAAGACACCAGGGTTACACCCCTACTCTTTACTATGAATGTCATGGGTTTTTTAATGACCACAGAGAGTCAGGACCTCGGTTTAACATCTCATCTGGAAGACAGTGATCTTTTGACATTACACTGTCCCCATCACTATACTGGGGAGGAGGGCCCCACACAGCCCACAGGGAGAGCACCCCCTGCTGGCCTCTCTAACACCAGCCATAGTGTTCACAGGAGGTCTCCAATCCAGGTACTGACCAGACTTTATAGCATTAACATTAATTGATTCAGTGGATTTATTGCATTTCGTAAAAACAACATTACCCAAAGTTCTCTGTTAGCTGGGTATTTATTTACTATTATAACAGCTGTAGTTTTCAAGCGGATGCCTCCTCGAGGGCTGTTCCACGACCAGCCTGTAATGCATGTACGTAGGATACCACATGTATGATATTTTATGTGATTAATTCTACAGTGCTCAATTCCTGTCACTTCGAACATGCTTATCTTAAGCGTAACTCCTTATGTTTCAGAAAAGCTTCCATTTCTTACGAGAAATCTTTTTCTGCTTACATCCAACAGTCTTATTTGAATCAGAGCGACTGTAAACACTTCTGCTTGTTCTGGTGAAACGCTGCTGATTTCAGCCTCAGGCTGCGCTGCAGAGCACTGCAGTTTCACAATCGAGGTGGCTCCGACTGAGTTTGATTGAATTACAGTCAGCAATACAGTGGACAAGTCCCAGAGGACTACAGTAAATCTAATCACCTGCTTGTGGAAATGAAAAGGCATGGCACTACCTGCCAGTGTCTATGTGCGTGTGAGTGGGTGGGGGGTGAAAGAGAGAAAGGCCACCGCTGGTATAGTGTGTGTGCAGCAGGAACATAATAAATACAGGAGAACTGGAGCAGCGGGAAGGACAGGTGTTAAATGGACATCGAGGGATTTGAGAAAGGGAAGAAAAGAGAGTGACAGAAGTATAATAGAATAAGGAAAGCCGAGGAAGGAAGCCTAGAATAAGGCAGAAGGACAGAATGAAGCTTGAGTGGGTGAGCGGGGATAAGAATGAGTGGCACGTTGGCCGTATGTTCACTGAGAGAGACCGCATATACAGAACCTAAAATCATTATCTCTCACCTGTAAAGAGGAATCACTGAAATAAATAATGAATAATTTAAGGTTGCTGGTGGAACGGGGGAAGCAGCAAAAAGCTGTTTGTCTGTAAACAACCTGATCTCATAAAAATATGTACCTCTGAGCACTTTCTGTGCAGCACCGTTTTTATGTGCCTTACTCCACCGAGTGACACTAAAACACAGGTTCAATAAGCGAACCCTGGCATAGACCGTCGCTAAAAGTTAATGCTCTTTTGTGTTGGAAATATGCCCTAAACCAAATTCAAACCTAAACCTATAGCTTTAACAAATGCAGAACGGATTTGTTGAAGCAACCGTGACGTTTCAGCTTCCTTCTACACAGATTTTTGGACCATAGTTACACAGCATTCAAAACCGTAGCTCCTCGCCTCTCAAGTTCATCTCTGAACAAGCTACTGAACGAACTTGTCTATGAAAACCCACAGATATGAAGCTGGATATGTGTGATGCTAACACATGTTTTCAAATGTCCCAGAATGTTAATATTGTTTTGAAGTCATAACATGATATTCTTAAAGAATGGTAAAAAGTTTTCGAGAAAACTGTCACTGGTGTTCATTTCTTTTGGAAACAGAAATAAGTCTTGTTGGTACACATGATATTCTGAGATTTTAGCTAATTAAAATGAGATGGTGAAGATTTGACTGACATCTTTACAACTAAAAGGCTTAGATTGTTTTTTTCAAAACCATTTTCAAAACTTTTTATGGAGTTTTTCTCTACTTCTTTTTTGTTTGGAAAGATGTTTCAATTAGTATGTTATTAAACAACAGATCATTCCATTGAAAGCGTGTACTTCTGTTAAGCACTGCCCCATTTTGTTTTATAAAAAATTAAATATGCCGCTTGTCTGACTAAGACCTAACACAACAAGATAACAAGGAAAACCTAATACAGCTTCAAACACCAACAAGTGTTGCTTACTGTAAAACATAAAATCACGCTTGATGTCAAATGGAAGTCCCTTGCCCCTTATATTATTTTTATAGCTTGTGTAATAAATGGAATAAGTAAATTTCTCTTTCACAAATGTACATGGCTGGCACATAATTTAATTCAATTTATGCAATTTATTTAAGTAGTAATTAAATGTAAGAAAATATATATATACATATATTTCTGTGTTTTTGTTACATTAAATATCTTTTTATACCTACCTGATATAAAAAGCTGTATCTCTTTAAAACTGATATAAAAACATTTGTTTATGCAAACGTGCCATTTCAGCTTTCTTTTACACAGATTTGAACCGGAGCTCCTCGCCTCTCTGTACTCCGTAAGACACCAAACAAACCTACCGTCATGAAAGCCCATAGATATGAAGCTGGATATGTGTGACGATAACGTTCAAAAGCATCGATTTTCAAATATCCCAGCATATTAATATTGTTTTGAAGTCATGACATGACTTAAAATTGCACTTTATTATTCAAAACTCTGTAAATAAGAATAAAAGGTATCAGAGTTTTACTGTCTCTAGTGTTCATTTCTTTTGAAAACTGCAGTGATATGTACTTACTGGTACATATTTTGTGTCTCGCTAAAAAGTGCGCCAAGGTACGTTAATGCCATGAGACCAGGCAGTATTTTTCTTGTAACGGTTTAATTTCCTTACAATTATAGGAACTGTAATACATTTAGCTTTCAGGATTCCTTAGTGGCAATTTTTTCTTACTATGCTGTTGACTGCGACAAATAGTGTGTTTTATTTGCATATTATTTTTACTGTAATATTGTTTAATTAGCTTGTTTCGATTGGTCAGATGTGCTTATTCTTTTTTTTTTATTTTGGCCCTCACAGTACAACAACGACAATAATAATGATGACGATAATTTCCAAATTCGTAAAACATGAATTTACATTGAACTAAAGCAGAGTGAAATTGACAGTCCGAGTGTGTAGTCTGTAGAAGTGTGTGTGTGTGTGTGTGTGTGTGTGCTCAACGGACAGTTTCAGTTTGAGATAAAGCAGCTTATTATTTTGGCTTCAGTGGGTTGATTTAAATCTTGTCAATAGCGTTCTCTACTCTCTCCCTCTGTATTATTTATGCTCGGAGGCTGCATTGGCCCAGCACTGCCGTATTTTCTGCCTGTAAGTGTTTGTAGTAACCTACTCATTGAACCAGTAAATTGATCTGACAGATGCTGATGCTCTTATATTGTACGCCTTTAAGCAAAGTTTTGGCAGATAGCATCAGATTAGGCTCAGGCTGTGGACTGCCAATAAGCGGAGTCTGCAGTCTAACCATCTCTCAGGAGTCCGTCTGAGTGCTGCCGGTGGAGGCGTCATAAATCATGTGATTGATTTGTTCTTTTTGACTAGCGTAGCACCTTTGCTAATCTCCAATAGCATCTACTCAATGATCAGCGCAACACAAGTCTACATCTTGTTACATCTTATGCGTCAAGTGCATTTAAAGCAAGCCCTCCTAGATCTAAATCTGATTAGCACAGAAGTGCACTGTGAGTTATTCGAGATGTATCCACGCGGCACTTCTTTATGTATTTATTTATTTATAAAGTTACATATGTGTATTATCAACTTAATTTTCGATTAGTAGTATGCATTGCTTCACGACTTCATTTGGATAACTTTAAAAGGTGATTTTCTCAACATTTAGATTTTTTTGGACCCCTTAGATTTTTTTAAACAGTTGTCTCTTGGTCAAATATTATCCTTTCCTAACAAACATCAATGGAAAGCTTATTTATCTTTTAATTCTCAAAAAAAAGGCCAATGTGACTGATTTTGTGGTCCATGGTCAGATATTAAAATAGAAACCAGTTACTGTATATTATGGTATTTTTTACAGTACATTTTTACATACAGTATTTTGATCTAATAAATGCAGTCTTTGTGAAATTTTTCTTTTTAAACATTAAAGGGAATGCTACTGACCCAAACGTTTTGAACGGTGTGTGCCACTTATGGCCAATCCACTTAGATCTTACGGTAGTATGAGAACCACTCTCGTAGTTTACCCAGTTTCTAAAAATATGTTGTTCTGTGGGGGCTGCTGGTGAGCACTGTCTGGCGCGTGTAAATATATGTGCAGTGGATCACCTCTGGCAGATGACAATAGTAGCATGCATTTCTGCAGAACGCTGGCTTAGTCATTCTGTGCAAGACAGTCAGTCGGTTTGCTTTAGCCGTCTCTCTTTATTTGACAATTTCCAGCCACGGAATGTAAAGATTTGAAGCAGATCAGAGCTGCTTTCCATTTAAAAATCAGGACCTTAGCTGAACTGTGCCTTTTCAGCAGCTCCTGGGTGTTATTACGGACTAGATAATGTCTTGAAAATTGCGTGATAGTAACATCACCAATTGTATCTGTTTAAAGTTAATACATCCCGTGCGGCACGTATCGATTTCCAGGCTGCGATTTAAACCAGAAAATGACAAACACTAATAGGTCTTTCATGGCCTTGTTTAACCATCCCGAGTCTCACAAGCTTCCATTTTGTTTTGTTCCCAATTTCAGTCTGGCCCTAATGCAAATGCAGCCCTTCTGTCTGAACAGTTTGTGTGTGGAACCATCAGTTAACTGCTTTAGGCAGCTGAGTTGATGACAACACCATGCACTAGAATTGAAGAAATAACTGGAGGACAAACGCTGAGAATGACAGCTGCCTGCACTCAAGTAACTCAAGTAATGATTCCGCTTTCATATCCGTTTTCACAGAGCTAAAAGCTCTAATGTGCTAAATATCCTTAATTTTTTTCCGGGTGAATTGTGTCACCGTTTACTTACCATTTACCTTGTTTTAGGGAGGCGAAATGTTAAGATTTATGAAGAATGTTTTGACTGTTTTTGTCCATACGTTGAAAGTCAGTGGTGCTCAAAACAAAAATGTATTTAATATCTAGTTTCTAAGAAAGACAGAAAGAAAGAAAGAGAGAGAGAGATGCAGGTTTGTGGTTGAGTATTTGATTACTTTGAGTATGATAAGATAAGAGTATGATGACCAAGTATATGAAATATGATGAGACTTTTCATATTTTTGATGACCCTTTAATATCGACTGTTAGCTATTTTTTCAATAAACTTACAATATTTTTTTTAGCCATTCCTAGAGCCGCAATGGAAAATTTTCAACCTTGTTTTCCAATAAAAAAACAATATTTTTTTTCCAATAGCTATTAGAAACATGTAGTACTTTTTATTACATGAAAAACAACTTTTAATATCTAAAGACGACATGGGCTGTTATTAACATTCCAATCTATGTTTCTAAAGGCTACAAGGATAATTATAACTTGAGCTTATTAGATTCATAAACATAAACAAACTATATCTTCTCTATTTCCAGTATGTAACGTGGCTCATTCATTGCAACATTTAATCTGAGTCTCATGTTTAAGAATCTAAAATTAATTCTATTAAATCTATTAATGAAAAAATAATTGATGCTACTAGGCTACTGCCCTGACTTGGTTTTTTAAACCTACATCATTATCCAATTTATGAGCCATAAAACATTTAAAATGTAAGTCAGGAAAATCCAAAATCTGCGCATACTCCCCAGATCTCCAGTAAAATCATGTACAGTTGAATGTTATACAACTACAACATTTTTTCTTATCCAAAAACATTTAATTTGTGTTTAACAATTGGTAGGTCAAATTTAAATAATTACGTCCCATGACAATTTATCTATTATACACCGGGCTTCACTAAATATATAATTGGACTGATACAGATAAAAAGCTGCATTTGTCAGCTGATAATAATATCTTTTTTTTTTTGTTCCCCCCAGTGTAATTTAAGGAACTTTTTTTGTTGTTGTCAACGTCTTGTAAATCACTCTTTTCACTCAACGTGCAAGCGATCGTTTAAATTCAAGTCCCCTGATTGGTTTTTAAATGCGTCCCCATGGCAGTAGACGTTGAACAAATAGCATAAATTCTGTATTAACAGGTTTGCAGAGAGCATATAATAAGCATGACCGTTGCAGCGGAGTCTGATGAGATGTTTTTTGCTGTGCTCACACACAGTGTATTCCCCACAGCCTTTGTTTGGTTTTTCGCTGTGGCTCCAGCTTCATTTGTTCTGCTGGGCCTGGCTGCCTCTCACACCTCCACCCGGCTCTCTTTCTGTTGGGAACGCTATGAATGGCTGTGAATTTTAAACGCTGGATTAAAATCCCTGAGAGAGAAAGGCAGCGGGGAGTTTTACAGGCAGTATCGTGCTAATTTGTAATTTTCGAACACAAGCCCGACATATTCTCGCTGTAGGTCGGTCCTTCAACCCCAGAATGCCGATCTGCTGAGTTAAAGCCAAAATATTTGTGTGACAAACTATGAGTGAAAACACGAACAGATAAGTTTATAGATGTTCAAGAAATCGTTCATATTACGCTCCCCGTGGAGTAAATTCCCAGCCCTGAGATTAGTGTCAATCCCTGCTAATATGAGGCCAGTGCGTTTTGGTATTGAGGTTAAGCTTATGCATTCTAAATCCACTCTAAATCCCTTTTACAACACTGTAGCTCTGGTAATGGCCGTAAGCAGGGTTTGAAAATTAGTCAGGTCTGGATTGGGGAGGCAAGAATTATACCAAAAGAACAAATGCACAAGTTATCTAGAGGCAGACGTGGCTGTTCTTCTGAAATGGTATTTTTTAAGATTAAGTCTTTTATGTTCACAAAGGCTGCCTTTATTAGATCAAAAATACAGTGAAAATAATAGATTATGAAATATTGTTGCAATTTAAAATGTCTCTTTTTTCTACCTTAATATATTGCATTTCTGTTACGGCAAATATGCTGTTTTGCAGCAATTTTTAATTATTATTATGCGTATATAAAAGTATATTTTTTGTGGAAACGGTGATGTATTTTCTTTCAAAATATTTTTTTATAAATAAAATGTCACTTTTGATCAATTCAATGCTTCCTTACTGAATTAATGTATTCATTTTCTTTTTTTCCAAAAAAGTGTATATTGACTGTAATACCTCTACTGTAAAGGTAGTCACAACTACTTCTTCAGAATTGAATAGAAGCATAATTCATTATTCAATTTACTTTTTTTTTTAAATAATTACATTTTAATTACTAGTACTTTGATAAAAATAAACATTTATTGGTACTGTGCCCGTGCTCTTAGACGTCTCCAAACATACATGCCAATTTAATAAATCTATATTAGGTCTTATTAGAGCTTATTTTTTACTTCATTCCTAGACTTTCTGGAACCACTGCAAGCTTCCAGTTTGCAGCACTTCAGACAGTCAGTGGTGCTTCTCTCTAATTGGGTAACATTTGCCAACAGGGCCATTGTCTCACAGAGAATGAAGAATCCTCTGCTTACTCGCCAGTACATATTTAAACACAATATAGATTCAATATATGCATTGAAAAATACGAAACCTCATTATTTTAAGATTATTGACGTTCCAAGTGTGTATAAGGGCCATACGGTGGCGTATCACTTGAAGCGCTTGACACACTAATTAGGTGAACCAAAGCCAGACTTAATGATGGGATATGCCAGGATAAGTAGGGATCATTTTTGCTGTTTCTTTCAGTTTACACAAGGATGAGCAGGTAAAGTCATTACAGGGGTCTCATTTGGGCAGCAAGCTAAATCCTTTAATTCCAGCCCATATCATTTTGGGCAGTGTTGGGGAAAGTTACTTTTAAAAGTAATGCACTACAATACTGCACTACTCTGTAAAAGAGTCACTAATTGCTTTAATTGGTTACACTTTATATTAAATGATTTTATATGAACTACTACTTGCAAAAAAAAAAATAAAAATTGTGCAATGTTTTAATATTGTATTGCAAAACACTTTTTGCTATTGAGATGGGATATAGGTTAGGGACATGTTTGGTGGTATGGGTAGGTTGAAAGGTGGGTTAAAGTATAAGGGATGGGTCAGTGTAATTATACATTTAATTACAGATGTAATTACTTTGTACTTATATATAAAAAGAAAAACTATGTAAAAAATGAATTTAAACAATAAATGCATTATAAATTCAAATGATTAATTAAAATGTAAGTGCATGGTAGTTAAGGCCACTTAATATAAAATGGAAGCTGTTATTTTTACAGAAAGTACTTGCTTTTGCGCAATTATTATGTTTATGTAAAGTCGCTTTCGCTTATTAGCTTGCACTGGATCATCGAACGTCTGCAAAGATATAGTTAACATATCTAATTATTGCAGGTTTGCATAATATTTGTTTGCTTTGTTTTTATTCATTTTGAGGAATACTGACTTTATGTAAGATGTTCACATTTAGTCCAGAACTACAGTAACTAACATTGTGTACAAACATTGTGAGGCATTAATACTGAAAATAACGTTTTATTAAACATTTACATCTACAGGTGAAGAAGAAAAAAAACAGTGTCAGGGCTAGGCTGGGTTAAAAAAAGGCAAATCTTCTAGAAAATCTACATAACTCCTTACACATTTATACACATCAAGGACAAGCAATTCAATCTTCTAAAAAGAGATGATTCCTAAACCTTGTTTGCGCTACTCACAATGACATTGCTTCACAATATGGATACCGAGAGGTCCCATGTGCAGTCCATGAATATATTTCCAAAGGATTGACATATTGTGTCTTGGTTTGGTTAACATAAGTGGGTCTTTCCAAGGTTCCTAACAAATGGCACCCTGTGCGGAGAATAATAAAAAGGAATATTACTTGATTTACCTACCTCACTGAGCATACACCTGTAAGATGAAATTATTTAACCAACATCTGATCTGAATACAAACCACTACATGCATATGTAGAAGGTGCATTGAAGAGCAGATGCACAACGGGAAATGGAGATACTAATAAAAGTCAATAGATTCGAGAATCATTGTTTGGCTTCTTGCGTAAAAAAACATATTAATCAAACCGGCTACAATAGGCAAAGAGAGGAGCCCGGAATTCTAATTACAATTAAAAAGATAAGATTTTTTTATGCCTCCCTTTCTGCATTAGATGTAATTAACAGCATTGGCTTTTCGGACCTTATCCATGTAAAGGAAAATGTCTGTGGCTCTATAGATACGACAAGTCCAATTTATGATGGTGATAATGCCTAGAATATTATACATTTGTACTTGCTACAAAAAAGTTGCACGCTTTTCTCATTTACAAGTAATGTTAACGATAATTTGAGTATAGATAAATTAATGCATTAGTGCAAAATTAAACCAGCATTCATGCATTGATTTTTATGGGAAATTTTCAATTTGAACATGTTTGTTAAACAGAGCTGTGATTACTTCACTCCTATTCATGCCTGAAAACGTAATCAAATTAGCCAAAGCCGTTTATAAATTAGCATGCTCGTGTAGAGGCGGCTTTCAAACTCCTCGAAGATCTTTGAAAATGCATTCCTTGTAGGCCTGCGGATGTCGGTATGGCGCGGTTAATGATGAAGCAATGTTAAGCTGTTCTCACACAGACTGTCCGAGTCTGGCTTCGAGCTTAACTTTGAGCTTTAGGAATCCTTCTCTGCTCCCGTACATCCGGATTTGCACTTCCGCTCTTTCAACCATACACATCCTGTGCTAAGTTTGTGAACTATCCACAGACCCTTACGAATCTGCCAAAACTCATCACTGGAACAGGACTTAAAGTCGTGCTATTCTGTTCCTCAGCTGAACCTGAAGGTATGGCCCTCTTTCATGCAGTGCCCCTGCTGTCTAATGGGTAACAATGGACATGACAGGCAAGAAAGTGAAAGTAGAAGGTTGTGTAAGGTGTCATTCAAGGTGTCTAGCTGCCATTTTTTCACCGCTGTGCTGTGAATGTGCATGTCTGTACGTATTTCCTATCATAAAGTGTTCATATGCTGATAAGAAAAAAGTAAAAGCACGAACCATGCTGAACCCGTGTATGTGAATATTCTCACAGACAGCACTGTCGTAGTAAGACAAAGAACAAAGATTTACACAGCATTTGTTTAATTCGTTTAAAAGAGAAAACAACACATGGAACGGGGAATAAAAATCACTGCCACCTGATCGAAAGAGGTTTGTGTATTTCATTTAAATCATTTGAGAATTGATTTAAGGCTAAATGCAATAGAGCTACATTGGTTTATATTTCTGTAGTCTTTATTGTGCTCTTGTTAGTATGCAGTTCTCACTCCAACTAACATTTTTGTATCTCTCCTCAACAAAACCTGAGATGTTGGTATGGTTTGCAACACTGTGTTCAGGGTGAAAATGTTTTTTAGGCAATCGCCTTACTTCTACCTCTTCAATCTCGACTATTCATCTGAAGCAGCTTTTATTATTGAAATTTTAACCCTCTGGCAATATCCTCAAAGATTCTCTGTTTGTGGCTAAGCATGTGAGTTCAGAGAGCAACGTATGTTTTATTTGTTTCTTTATTGTAGATCTTCACAATGAAAAAACAAAAACAAAACTATGAATAGAAGATTTTCTTTTGGATTTTTTTTTTCATCCGTGTGTTTGATTTAGTATCGGGTGGGACACTGATATTTTAATTAAACTTGCAGGTGAATGATAGCACAGTTATAGCACAATTTACAACCTGATGTTTTTTTTATACATTTGCATAAAATTAATTATTTAAAATCACAAGCCAAATTTTAATTTACAGGTAACATAACAAAAGGTTTAAACTGAGAATTTTGTAAAATTTCATGCACAAAATTTTATACCTGCTAAAGGTCTCAAAACAGTTGAGATGGTGGCATGTTTACCATGGTGTAGCGTCTTCTCTTCTTTTTAAAACAGTTTGAAGACATTTGGTGTTGGAATTTGGTCCCATTCTTGCTTGATGTAGATTTTAAACTGCTGAAGAGTTCATGGTCATCTTTAACATGTTTGACATGATCTGGCAAATTCAGCACCAGGACTCTTCCATAAAGCCATGATATTGTAATATTTGCAGTATGTGGTTTGGCATTGTCCTGCTGAAATGCACAAAGCATCTGGAGGGCAGCATATGTTGCTCCTTTATATATCTTTCAGCGTTCATAGTCCCTTTCAAAATTATTCAAGCTGCCCATACCGCTTTTGAAATGAACGCTGATGACAAGCAGGAAGGTCTTCCTCCTCTTTAGCCCGGAGGACACAATATTCGTGATTTGGACTCATCTGACCATAGAAACAGTCTTTCCACTTTGAAACACTCTATTTTAAATTAACCTTGGCCCACAGGACATGATGGCGCTTCTGGACTATGTTCATATATGCCTTTTTTGCTTTTAGATGGATTGTGTTTACCGACAGTGGTTTCTGGAAGTATTCCTGGGCCCATTTAGTATCGTCAATGGCAGACTAAATGCGATGAGTGATGCAGTAGGGACACTCAAAACGCAATCATCTTTAGTCAAAGTAGTAATAGTAGTAGTAATTACAATAATCCGCAAGTAATCCACATGACTGAATGCAAATCAATGAATATCTTATGAAGTAAAAACCTGTGCATTTGTGAGAAACAAATCCATTAGTCCATCCATTGGTGTGGACTATTCCTTTAAGACAAATTTATACCTGAGACTTATATCATTTTAGGATGGACCAACAACTGTTTCCCATACAATGACACAGATTGCTTGTTATTCAGCAGACCTAAAGCACATTGTTACAGGACCTTTGAAAAACAGTCACATCAATCTAATAGCCTGCCTCTATTTATCAGGTAATAGGCCCAGTTTTGCTGCAAATGTGATACCGGTACATCTATAACTCCCAATTTAGAGTGTTTGCCTTAAAATTAGAAGGTATTATCATACTAATGAAGTATGAATATCATTTAGCAGTGAAAACTAACATATTTTGTGTTGTTTTGGAGAGATTAAGGCGGAAGTAGGTTTTGCTAGTGGAACAAATTACCTACAGATCAAGCCAAATTTGACTCCAGGCCTTTCTGGAGATAGTCAAAATGAATAATTTATGTGGAAGGACAGAAAGCTACTCATTGCTGTGCTCAGTCAAAATGAGGAGGGAAAAAAAACACAACCACTAGATGATTCAAGGTGGCACAAAATTGGGTTTTTAATTAAACGCTTGATTACCTCGTATTAATTGGACTTCATTTAAAATAAATGCCTGGGACTAATGTTTTAACCTCCCCAAAAGTGAGGTTCCCTGCAAACAATCTAGAATAAAACCACTTCATTTATATTTATGCATTATCTCTATTTAACTCTCATGTCAGAGTAGAAAACTGTTCTGCTTATGAAGGAAAGCTGATATTGACTTAAACCCTATAAAACTCAAATAATGTTCAAATAATGCAGTTTCCAGATTTCGCTAAATATGTGCTCTTATTTGATCTGTATTATATACCTCCATCTTTAGTGATATTGTTTTTTAAAGAACAAAAAGCATTCTTGTCTACTTTTGGTGTATTTTCCAAAACAGCACAAGCCAAACTTATTGTAGGGCTTGTGCTGTTTTTAACAAAATAGCCGATCGAGTGCAACAATGCTCATCCACTTATATTTTGCTAGTCTCATTAATTTTTAAAAATGAAAGGAAGGTCTTATGCTTGCTTCCATTCATATGTAACACGGCTTCAAGTCAATAATAAAATCCACCAAAGGCAAAAAAAAAAAAAAAGAATATGGATACACAGCAAATGAAAGTTTTTTGGGGTTTTTTCGCCTTTGGAGCATTCATTCATTCATTCATTTTTAACCATAGAGATTTCTAAATGTTATTCTTTAAAGAGTTTAAGACAAGAACAAGACCAGCTAGCTTTGATATCAGTCATAACACAACAAGCAAAAAAGTTGTTGTTGATCAAAAATACGCAGACATGACATTCGGGGGTGAAAACAACATTGTTGCCATGACTGAACTAAACAAGAGAACTAATTAATAAAACATGGCCACAAATTAATTTGTGGAAGTAAATTCTTAATTTGTGGCCATGATGTGCCACTGTAAGCTAACATGAACTAACAAGGAACGACTTTTTATGAACTGACGTTAACAAAGATTAATAATAAGCATAATAAATGCATTGATCATGTTACCAAATACACCTTGTTGAGTTTTTTTTACTACAGGTAACAACATGATTTTTAACGCTGATATATTGGTGTTGGTTCTCAGTTAAAACATCCTCATGGTAGTACTGTCTTAAAGGTTATTGTTTAAAAAATAAAAAATAAAAATTGTATGACATAGTGGACATCCTCATTCTGGAGTGCATATATACTATTAAAAAAAAAAAAAAAAAAAAAAAAAAATACTAAAAGCCAGAAATCTCCAAATTTAAATTTCATGAGATATTTACAGTAGACCTGAAACAGTTGATGTCCTGTATGTAATTTCACACAAGTTGTATATAACATCACAATCTAGCATTCAGATCAGCTGTTGCATATAAGATCAGTTTGGGACGTTTTCGTGAATTTATGTGATTCAAAACCCGGTTGTTTCCACCGAGACAGAGCTGACTTTGTAAGTGTTTGTGTGTGAACGTTTGTGTTTGTGCGATGCAGAAAAATGACTGGTTCCACCGAGACAGTACTGGCGGTTTATTGAGCTGATGATTTATGTGCTTGCTGCTGCCCTTTCCACATCCTGCGCTAAGAATGCAAAGCACAGGTAGGCTGCAGCTTTTTAAGGAGCTTTCGCAATGTGTTTGTGTGTGTTTCTGTGTGTGTGTTCACATCCTTGGCTGAAATTCTGATGCAACATTGCGCCTCGGGCAGTCAGGACTATGTTCTCAAATCCAGGCAGTTCATCACCGGCACCTTGGTAGACATCTTACCAGAGAAGTGCCCTGACACTTTGCATGTGCAGGGGCGAATGTGGCCTCGTATGTCCATCAGCATAAGTGTATTTATACAGCATGCATAGCATAATATGAAGGGATTTCTGTACGTGTCTCAATGCCCACCTATAGTAGATACATGTCCTGCGTAAGGTTCCTATTCATGTATTTCTGGTCTAGTTTCTCTAAAAAAAATTTTTTTTTTTAAGAATCCGTTTTTCACATATGTTGCCCTCAAAAGCAGGATTAATAGGCAAATAAAGTTTGGGCTCAGTAAGTTTTCCTTTTTCTTTTTTAGAAAACAATACTTTTATTCAGCAAGAATTTATTTAATATGAAAGTAAATATATTTCTATTGTTACAAAAAAAGGTTCAAATTAATGGTGTTATTTATTTATTTTTCCTTTCTATTCATCAAATAAACGTGAAAATATATTACACAAAAATATTAAGCAGTACAACTGTTTGCAACATTAATAAGATAAATGTAATGTGAAAATACAATTTAAATAAATATAAAAAAAGAGATTTGTGCACATAATATCATTCATATATATGTCTCCTCCTTTGAGGTTAGATTTTAACATTTTATCTGTCCATCCTGTTTTTTTTACATGTCTCTTGATTTGGAAACACTAATATTTTAATGTTATTTTAACTATTAATTAATGTATTTGGAATCAGAGATCCTGCAATGGAAAAAAAAGAGGATTAGAAATAAATGAATCCCAAAGCTTTGATATGTGAAGAATCCATGTGGCAAGTTTTTTTGGAAACTTTTTGGAATATTGATGGTGATGCGGTCTGTATCTGGCTATAACATTACAACATTTATGGGCCTTTTTTAAAATATTTTATATTCCAAGATGAAATCCGCAGATTTACAGAGAAAATCTTGCCTGAACAAGCAATGTTTTCAGGATAACTTCAAGACAATTTATTGTTATTATTTTAGAATAACATTACATTACACTGCTATACAGCAGGATGTCATATTTCAAATAATTATCAGGGCAAAGCCTGTAGTCTCATTCGTAGTTGAATTACAATACAGTACTTGCAGAAATGAAAAGATCTGTGAATCTGATACTCATATGATTCAGTGGCAGAACATTCAATACAGAAACAGCATTTTTCAACTTAATCAGAACTTTTGATACTTTTCTTACCAAAGCTGAATGCCAACTTTTTACTTTGTGCATTAAACTCTAAATTTCCTTTTGTCAGGTAGTTTTTCTATTTGTGCAGGCTATGCTTATTGAGAGCCAGGTCTTTGATATGCCCCTACATCGAGCTGTGCAATAAACAAACAAACAAAAAAAAATAATAATCTAATGAATACTCCGCATTTATACTGATGGAAAACCTCTACCAAGGGATTTATGAAGCCTATTGAAATTTGCATGATTTGCAAGGGGCCACGTTATGTGGAAAAAAATTCACACTATCGGCGCTTCAACCTTTGACTTTCTGTTAAAATATGGGTAAATTAATTAATTGATGGTGGACAGCGTTGGCTAAAAGATCAAAACATACGTCTTTCAAATATTTAAAAAGTGTATGCCTCCATTACATTAATGAGTCTGTGTGAAAGTGGCTGACTGAGGGGGAAAATGCTTTCTGAAATGACAGGGAAGGCAAAAAGTTTGAGTTGCTAAAGAGTTCTGTGCTGTTGCAGCATAAAAAGTGCATGTCGGAAAGTCACATGTCGGCAGGAAGTTTCTGCACTCTTGAAAATAAGCTTGTCGCTTTAATTTTTCACAGATGTGCAAATAGCAGAAATATAACTGAAAGCGACTGAATCAATACATTAGGATACAAACCGAAGTAGCTTTGGATGTCCCCAATATAAATGTGTTAATTGAGCGAAAAGAACACTAAATAGAATACATTATTATGAAACACTGTATACTAATCTACGCTATTTTAATGCATCTGTGGGACAATGTGAGAGACACCCATCCAATCCAATATATTATTGTATATATTATCAACCTTCTATTGACACCATGTAATTAGAATAGTATTTTTATAGCATTATTGTATGATATTATGCTAATTTAGCATGATAAGATGATAGAACTTTAATAGTAGCCATAAATGTATATTTGTTGACTTAACTTAGGACTGGTGGTGGTGCTTAAGATATTGTTTGTCATTTAGCGTTGCTATAAAAAAAGTGAAAAACCAAAAAATAAGTGTTATATCAAACAAAACAGTAATACTGTGAATTCTACTACTAATAACAATATAAAAACGCACTTGGATTAATGAGTTGCTGGGTTCATGAATATTAATCAGGCTGTCTGCGTTCACCCCAAATTGATTTGCCTGAATCAAAAGAGGGGAAACAATAGCTAGGAGCCAGCCAACAAGATTATCGTTAACGCATTATGTTCTGCCCACTACTAGAGAAAATGGCAGTTTTTATTTCTTCAGATTCTCTTTTCATGTTTTAGTTTGTAAATTTTCATGAAGGGTGTTAAGTGTACAGTATTGTGCCCTCGTATTTATTCATTTATTTCAAATCATTGTTTCAAATCAAATGTTTTGAATTGTCTGTAATTCTCAGAGTTGGTTGGTTTTTATCCTTTGAAATTAAAAAAATACCTGAAACCAAGCCTGCTGAAATAGTGGGCAGTTACTGATGCGCTTAACAGCCCTCTCAGGCATGAATATTAATCAGGTTGTCTGCGTTCGCCCAAACTGATTTGCCTAAATCAAAAGAGGGAAAACAATAGCTCAGTGCCAGCCAATAAGATTGTCGTTAACACGTTAAGTCCCGCCCACTACCAGAGAAACTGGCAGTTCTTAAAAGCTGAAGAATTCCAAAAGAACTTGCAACAGGAAATTGCAACAAAGATTATCATTTACATATATAATTCCGTATTTTATGTAAGACTCTCTAGCTCTGTTCCTTTCTTTGCGTGTGAGCCACAGCGTCGGAGACCTGTGCACCTTTGCACTAGAGTGTATAGTACGTCAAATACAGGTTTGTTATACTGCGCATCCATTAAGATGAACTGAGCCTATAAGAAATTATAGTAACACCGCATTTAATCTTCAGTAACTTGTTGTAATGGGGGAAACAGTAATTTGTTTGATTACTTGTTACTAAAAAATTATGCAGGTAATAACGCCATTTTTTTATAGCGCCGTTATTCCCATCACTGCATGCTACAAGATTCAGTTGTGCTGTGATCTCAAATTTGACCTGTGTACTAACAAGTTAATGCCAGGCTGATGAAACAAGCCGGCTTTTGCAACGAGACATTCACCTTCCTAGACTCTGTGCTTCAATGTGCTTAAAGCCCGAAATCCCATTCATTTTCTCAGTTTATTTGTCAAATCTTTCAAAACAGATTCACTATAAGCCTTGGCTTTGCCAAACAACGGCTAGGTTGGTTAAAAAAATGGTTTCATTGACAAATTCTCAGAAGAACTTCTATATACTACCTGAACTAATCAAAACAGACTATGGATTTTTTTTTCATGTTCTAGTTTGTAGTTCTCATGAAGGGTGTTAAGTGTACGGTATTGCGCCCTCGTGTTTATTTATTTATTTTTTTCAAATCATTGTTTCAAATCAAATGTTTTAAGAAATGTCTGTAATTCTCAGAGTTGGTTTTTATCCTTTGAAATGCATAGAAAAAAAAATACTTGAATTGGAAAAAAATACCTGAAAACCGAGCCTGCTGAAATAGTGGGCAGTTACTGATGCGCTTAACAGCCTTCTCAGGCACGTCTCAGTAGATGTTGTACCATTGAGTCCTAACCATGTGAAACACAATAGATCCTATGTTCTCCATGTTATTCCAAATTGTTACCCTGACCAACAATGTAGTAGTGATCAGCTCTCCATTGTTAGTGTGTTTGTTGTTTTGTGCTGTGTTTTTTCTTGTGTTACGTGCTTTGCCCACATAGTACATAGTCTACGTAGTTGCACATTAAGTATTTTCTGATTGGTTCAGATTTTGTTACTTTAGTTAACGCACAGTACGGTTTCAGTGCGGTTAAAATGGTGAAGTAAACTCAAATTAGAGTTATTGTATTACAAAATTAAAATGACCTTCATATTATTGGGATTTGCTTGATTTATTATTTCTTCCACTATTGTAGAACTGAAGATATGTTGTCAGTATCAGGACACTTAGCAAAATGATTTGGCTTTTTCTTGTTAGTGGTGTCCTTGAATATCTGTGGCACATTTCCAGAGTGACAGGAAAATGAAGTGTTATTTAACCCCATTTCAGTTTCTTATTTTCTGAGAATTCTTCATTGAAATTACAGCAAATGATGAGCGATGGGGCAAAACATTTTTAGAGATCTGGAACTATTAATTGAAAATGCTATATACTTAACAGCTTAGCTGTCAAGTGTTGAGTGGATATCGAAATGGCGGCTTTATGATGCAAAAGTGGTATTTACACAGAAATTTAATTTGCAAAAATATTATGAGATTATAGTAACATGAAATGATGCATGAAAACATGACAAATTTAATAAATGTAAAACAATATATAAAAATGGGGTCTTTTTATTTACACATGCCTAAAGCAACAACAACAAAATCACTTGTAGCATTACATTTCATACTGGTAAGGGTTTATCACAAAATTCACCACATTTAATTAACCACATTATATGTACATAAGTAGTTAAGCGATGACATTCACTCAAGCACCTTATTAAACTGTCTGGTTCAGCCTTATTTGCCATCTTGCAAATAAGCTGCCATCCAAACAAGACCCACTTATTAAATACCAACCCTCAAACTATTTATTTAAATAAATACATAAAATAAAAAAAATGTACAAACTAATAGGGATTTCACTCACTACCTTTTCCTACATATAAACATATGCTAATTTTACACTCATCTGTTCCATAACTGAATGTACACATATTTCAGTCGGATGCTTTCCCCCAAGGTAATTTGTTATATTATGCTACTGTTTTAACATGATAAGGCACATGCGACAATATTCAGACTTTTTGGTTTGTCAATGGGCTTGTGTAATTCAGTGAAAATGAATGCGCTTGGGCTAACAAGCATTGTTGTTGCTAGCACTCAAATGGAACACCACTAGCCCACGTTTGTATAGAGGTAATCATTCATGCTGAAGTTCTGTCAGTAGACAAACAAATAATTGGGTCCGTTCTAGAGCTCTGTGTCACAGGGTGAAACATGATTTAGAATGAATACTTACTGCTTTCGGTTTAGTTCTGCTGTGCCAAAATGCAAATACTGTACATTTGGTATATTCACTGAAAACTCTTACTTAGAAAACTAAGAAACACTAAGAAATGAAACATTCTGGTTCGTCATGGTAAGAGTTTAGTCTATTTAGAATCATTCTCCTTACAACAAGTTTTTTATTGGGTAACAGAAAGAAAATATTTTTCGTATTCTTAGATGATTGTAGTTTTTTTGGTCCCACTTTATTCTAAGTGTCCCTAATGCCTGTGTACTTATATATAACCATATATATATAACCCTAGTTACACACAGATTGGAACGCAGTATCTGTAGCTGTGATGTTTGTGTAATTGCAAGCATGTAACAACACACTGGATGGTATGTTTAAGTACAAATGTATAACAGGACTTACAGACCTTTTGGTAAAGGGTTACACTTTATATTAAGAGCAATTCCAATGGATTATCATGTAATTACCAGTAAGTTTGTGCATGTAAATTGTGGTTGGTGTCTTCAGAATGTTAGACTTTATTTTAAGTGAACACTTTACCATGCAAGTACACTGCAATTACAGTTGTGCTTTAACTCCACCAGAACTTCTCCCACTTTATATATACCTAAACCTACTCGTCTCCACCCGCTGCACCCCATTTCCTCACTTAAACGTACCCATCTCCACCCCGTGAATCAAATTGTTTCAATTACTCTTATACACATTGTTTTTACAAAATCTAGTTAGTCTTAGTGAAGTGAAAACATGTACTGTTACACATTTGTACATACACATACCATCTGAGGGTTGTTACTTTTGAGTAGTTACAAAAATACTGTAGCTACTATGCATCAATATGTTCTGTGGTTACATACACATACTATGTGATTAAAACAGGTGTTAGGGACAATATAAAGTGGAACCACTGTTATATACTTTATTACTATTAGTTTATGCTTATAAGTTGTATGTTATAGTTTTAGAAACCAAACAGCTACAATGGGCTTAACTCTAATCTATAATAGTTGGTTCAGCACCATCAATTTCCCTGCTGTAGCTATTCAATGCAATCCATTGTTAATTCACACAGAAGGAGACTTCTGATTAACAGAGTCCTTGCGGACCACCAAACTCCTCATACACTCATGCAGCTCTTTTTAATTAGGACACAACACTCAATGATACATTTCTCAGAAATTCATTAGAATTCAAGTGGCCTTGAGCCTGTGTCCCTATTCATTTCCAATAGGTGGCTTTACACCAGGGCAATCAATCCATTCAGAAGTAGGGAGCCTCTGCTGCTGCATGTGGCCAATCGCTGGGTTGGTAAGTGTGTGTGAAATGACAAATTGAACGGGTGCTTTTGTGGTCACTCTTTGTGTAATTTGCAATATTTGAAAGCAAAGTAGTCCCAGCGTCAGTTAACCTTAACATATCGACTACAGCAGTGCAGTTTACTTGGGCTGGGCTTAGTAATTTATGTTGAACACAAAGATATTTACAAATATATCGTTAATCGACCAGAAAAGGCATGGTCGACCAAGTGTTTATTAGTCACTTAGTTGCAGAAAAAAAATCCACAGTCCGCAGTCTAACGGTTCCTTAATGGCTAGTCTACGATAATACGGTTAGGACATCCAAACGCTCGCCTATTATTCACTGACATCAAATATGGCTTATCATCTGAAATATGTATGTATTAGCAATTTTACATGGCTGCTCAATCTAATGTTTACCCAGAGAAATGTGCACTATTGAACTGTCTGTGTGGAAAGTGAAGCTTGCTGCAGGACAGATGGAGGTGGTGGTGCGCTCACAATATAAAACAAATCACACTTTTGTGAAATAATGAAAGCAAACAGGATGTGCTTGCTGCCGTCCTGACACTGTAAAGTTGAGCACAAAACAGTGTATATCCTTGCTTTACAGGCATTAAATATAACCTTTAGAGAGTGAAATGTCTCCTTGATGAACCCTTCAAATGAAAAAACAAATATTCTCAGTGTGAAACATGCATTCAGGCGAATCTCTGCTGAAGAGATGACGAGTCGGTGGCGCCGACTTTAAAGAAATCATCGGTTTATTAAAATATTAAAATGTTAATGCAGCTTCCGTACCACACACACACACACACACACACACACACACACACACACATACATATATACATACATACATACATACATACATACATACATACTCCTTTTTTCCATACAATGAAAATTGGTTTCGGATCCAACTGGCTTTCGTGGTTTGGAGAAAAACTTTTGGAACCTTCTTCAGCTGTCTCTTGTCTGTCAGTCAATCAGTCATCACCATGTCAGTTCAGAAAATAAGTTGTTCCACAGAAGAATGTCTTACAGGTTTGGAATAACATGAGGGTACATACGATACTCTATACGATACAAACTATTTTTTTTTAAAAAGAAATAGCTGCTGTAGGAAAATGTGGCCTTGAAATTCTGGAAATGTCCTCCTGCACCTTTATAGTCGAGTGTATCCTCAGGATGTTGTCTCCTGCAATAGGACTGCTCCTTAAGGATAGTCCTTAGATGTCTGTCTTCTGTGAACAGTTTTGGCTAAAACGGATTAAATTCAGAAGTATTAAGTGTTAAAGGCTGTTGAGAAGTGATATGCAGGTGTTGTAGGCTACTTTCTGCTATCCAACATCAAAGACATCCTTCAATCCTTACCTTTTAGACAAGAACGTCTACATATTTACCTGACACGCAAGAGTAATGTGAGGCTGCTTTGATATTATTCCAACACAAATTGTGCATTTCTGTTTGTTGACATCTGCCAGTGGTAGGAACCTTCAGCGCGTAGTCGAGTCCAAAAGTCGTGACCACTAATGGAAAAAGAAATGCTTCTATCTTGGATTTCTTATAATTTAATACACCATATTTCATGCAATTACCATATAATATGAGTGAAAATTTGACTGACAAATTAACATGAATTTCTTAATGCCTGACATTATGTGTCAAAGCTGGGGTTGCATTTGTGAAACATTAAGTTAGGAAATAATATATAGTTATTAACTGACATTTTGTAACTTAATAATAAAGAATAAAGAACAGTTAGTAATAATAAAGAATGTTTAGCATTTCTGAAAACACTTCAGAAAAAAAAAACAGCAACAAATTAAATACAATTAAATTAATCCAAAATTAGGATAACCTCCAACTCAAAAATCATTAATAATATAAGATAATATGTAAAGGATAAATGATACACAAACACACACATCTTAAATGTCTCAATTGTCTTAAAAAAAAAAAAAAAAAAAAAAAAAAAAAAGTTATTTTTTTTCTGTTTTAATCTTTTTCTAAAAAACAATTGTTACATACAAGAATAAATGAATGAATGCATGAATAAATGAATGTATGCATGTATAAGTTTGCATTTTTCAACAGAGCAAAATCAGATTTTTTTTTTCACTGTACTGTACATGTTTCTCTTTTAAGCGTTTTTTCATTATAAGGCTTTGAGTTTACTTTTTAATAGGGTTTCAGATGTTTGGATTCCACCATCCTCATTACACAATATCTCTTCCTCTTCTTAATGCATTTGAGACTTTCCTCAGCAAATCAGTAAATGCAAAATGGTAGGAATCCGATCCTCTCCTCATGTCCATCCATACGTGGACATTTAATCTGCCCCTGTTGAGGCTTTCAGTATTGTACAAACACCAGAACATACCCACGGCTTACCAAGAAGACAATGAAAAATATGAGCTTATAGAGTTTTGGCTCAGTGAGTGATGAAAAGGAGGGAAAAGTGTGTGCGTGCACAGCTTCTCAGATGCCTGCGAGAGAAATCCGTCCACAGCATGGGATCAAAAAGAGTGAGAGAATAAGGAGGAAAGGTGAAAAAGCATAGGATGAATCTATCTCTCTGGTACACAGAGGAGATGAAACAATCGATCCTTTGCTCTTGAGCAGAGCCTGTTGATGATGATGAACCTTTACAGAACTTTCCTGCTGGCCACAGCACTGCGGCCCTGTTCATCCCAGTCCCCAAACCCAGCCGACTGCAACCCATCATTCTCTGACAGCCTGCCTCTACGCTGCTTACAGCCCACTCTCGCCTCTCGCTGCTCTCTGATATACAGGGCTGGAGAGAAACTGCAGGAGATGATCTCGCAATGTGCTTTTAAAAAGGGACTGTTTAGCCAGAAATGAAAATCCGTCTTCGATTTTTCCAAAGGAAGCGGAAAGGTCAAGCGTTGTTACTGTAGGGTAATCCTGAATTGCAGTCACAGCGTCATAGCTGAAAGCAGTGTTAAACATTTTGGATGCGATCTGGCACATTTGGTCTCGCTTCACTCGCCCAGAGAGATCATCTGATATGATAACGATGTAAATTGTGAATCAGTGGAGCCTGCATGGCTGATGTTACGATAAAAGTGTCCATTACTTTTCAAGTGTATGTCATAATTTTCTCAGAGGATGGTGTGAAATGAAAGGCTGCGCATGGCCAATGAAATTTAATCATGTTTTTGTAGCATTTAAATGATTTTCGTCCTTGTCATTTTAAAAGATTGTGTCTGCTTTTGAACCAGTAGGCCTCGTTGCTCAGTAGGTTCTGCAAGTTTTTCTTCTCTTTTCAAAATCACATTTATATTTCATTTTCACTTTCTGCAGGTGTGCACTGTGACAAATTTATTCCCTTTAGCTAAACTTTAATATATGTTTTCTGAGACACCCTCAAGGAACAAATACACAATCACACAGATTCACAAAGTTATTCCATGAATCACATTCTTGCAATAGTTTGTTTGTTCGGGGTTCCTGCTCTTATTTTGCAGAGCTTTTGCGTGACGGGGAATAGATTATCTATTTATTCGACTGACATTTATACCGTCATGCACCTTGTAGGGACATTTAAATATTGTCAAACAGAAGAAAACACTACAGTTTAAACAACTTAATCGTACGTGGTTATTCAAAACACTGCTTCATGAGATATATATATATATATATATATATATATATATATATATATATATATATATATATATATATATATATATATTACACACACACTAACAGGCCACTTTATTACTTTGTTACTCTACCTCAAAATGAACATTTTGTCATTAAATCACATGCATCCATGTCTCTCCAAACCTGTAAAAGCTTCAGCTCTGAACACAATTTAAGATATTTTGGTAAAAAACCGGGAAGCTTGGTACTGTCCCGTTGAATGTCAAGTAATGAACACTGTGAAGGTCCAGAAAAGTATGAGAGACATTTTCAGAATACTCCATCTGCCATCAGTGGTTCAACCGGGATGTTAAAAAAATACGAGAATACATTTTGTACAGAAAGAAAAGAAAGATAATGACTTTATTAAACAATTTGATCCCAGTAGCACCACTTATGATATACGCTGTTCTGTGTAAGCCTCACCACATGGATATGCCGTTTTCTTTGCTTACAAAAAGCATTCTCGTAGCTTCATAACATTACCGTTGAACCACTGATGGCAGAGGAAGTATTCTAAGTATTCTGAAATGTTACTGTTAATACGCAACTTTTTTTTTTCTATGGCAAAGCTGAATTTTCTACATAATTACCTCAGTCTTCGGTGTCACATGATTTTTCAGAAATCATTCTAAAATACAGATTTGCTGCTCAAGAAGCATTTTTGATTATTATCAATGCTGAAAACAGTTATGCTGCCTAAAACTTTAGTGAAGACTGGTGATAATGAATTAAATGTTTTGAAAGAAGCTTTTTATTTAATTTCATGCATGTGTATGTGTGTGTGTGTGTGTGACATGTACAGTACGTGTATGAAAACCTCAGCACCAGACGGCATTTATTTTAACGAGCAATTGCAACATTTCTATTGTAGTATTTACTAAATAAATAGATAAACAGCAACTGCCATACTAAATTAAGATTAAGAGCCAGATTTACCACCAGCTTGTTCTAGCGAAACAGTCTTTTGGCTTTAAAACAGCGGGATACGTACTAAAGAATTTACGAGAGCAACGCTTGTGCTCGTTAAATTACTGAAATTTGCACCATTATTTAATGCCCCAAAACATTGACGCTATTCAAACTTGACATTGCCTATTTACACAGTGTTCATAAAAATCGACTCGTATGCATTCAGCAGATCTGTCTTATCTTTCAGGTCAGTGAAGCAGTGTCTTGTCAGAGTCATGTCACCGCTAGCATGTCCGATAACCCTTTTGTGTCACAGCTGATGAATTCCAGCCAGAGAACTATATCAGAGTCAGGGTCTGTCAGATATTGATTGCAGATTATTGAAGCCCAATAGGCTTCCCCGAACTACACCAGAGAGAAATCGGAGCCTAAAGATTAATTTATTTTTCTTGTCAGTTTGGCAAGAGCTAGCATGTTTTATGAAGCCTGACATGTTGCGCTACAGAAAACACTTTATTGGTTGACAACAGCTCACATCTCATCAAGAATCCGAGTGCCAAACCTTACTTTGATTACATCGGGCGACAGCAAAACGAACAAGGCAAGAGAAACCCCACAACGGTATATTTTTAGACAAGACTAACCTTACAAAATTCATGAGGTACATCACAGCTGAACAACCCACTGTTGACATGTTTCTGTACAGCTTGTCATCAATTTCTGTCAGTCAACATACAAACTTGTTGTTTGACAAACAGCATAAGCTCATAGGTAATTAAAGCTGTATTCTAAATACGCTTTCGTTTTTTTGACGTGTCTGAAAATTAAACTATTTTATTCAGCTAGCGTTTTACTTTAAGCAAAGACAAGCTAGTCCCCATTTTCTTTTTTTTTTAATTTTCAGATATTCTGTCCAATATACATTGTTTAGGTAGGTGCCAAAACCTTCAGGAAACACATTTGAGTTTACAGTCCAATTTTGCTGCTTGCTTTATGTAAGGCAGTTGGATGTGAAATAAAGTGCTATTTAATCCACACTTAAACATACCAATCCACCACAACACTGCTTTCAGCCCACACCCAGACAATCAGACTTGAGGTCAGCACACACACACACACACACACACACACACACACACAAAGTAATCCCAGGCAGACAGTGTTGAGGAAGGCTTTGATAAAGGTAAACTGGGAAGCAGAGATAAAAGAACAGCAGGAGCTAAAGTCCACAGTAAAGCTTGTTCTAACAAAACACAAAAAAACACAGGCGTCTATTTGAAGATGAAAAAACATTGAAGAAAAAAAATGTATTTGGCCCTAAGAATAGAACACAGTGTACCCATCTTGTGATGGCTAGTAGGTGAACTTCTTCAACTAAACATTAATGAAATCTGTTGAAGTTCAATCCGAGCATCAGAATGGGAAGAAAGGTTATTTGAGTGGTTTAGAATGTGGCATGGTTGTTGGTGCCAACTGCTGATCTACTGGGATTTTCATGCACAACCATCTCTAGGGTTCATAGAGAATGGTCCTAAAACAGACAGAATATAATGGCCAGAGCACAATGTTGAGAATTGTTCAAGATGAAAGAAAAGCAGGTAAAAGTAAAGTAAAAGGCAGGTCCTATTACTTGTTATTTTAAAGTTGCATCGTTACATGCAAGTTACTCTAATCCTTACCCTAACCATATAGTAAGTACATATACCCCTGTTTCACAGACAAGGCTTAGGCCAAGTTCTAGCCTAAAATGTAAATCTAAGGTGTTACAACTGAAAGAAACTAGCACTGACTGATCTAAAAACACGTCAGTGCCTTTGTTTCGTCTTAAGATAACGTTAATGCAATTTCTTTGCCTAAATGAACTATATTAATGCAAATCATTCATGGTCGAGCTTCCTCTACAGAAGTAGTGAGTATTCGGATGCAAATCACCTTTCCTTATAATGTGGTTAGCCAGTCATTTAGCTACCCGTTTTAGCTACTTTCAATTAAAAGCAGTTGGCAACACTGGTTATAGACTTTTCATTAAGAACCTAAACAATCATATCATCTTGTGGACATCTTATTTTAACTGCATTTTTGAATCAAATAAATGTAGACTCTCAGCATAAGAGCCTTTGAGAACTTAGAGTACATTCTTTTAAGCTTTTTTTTTTATTTTTGGGGCTTTCTTCATCAAATATTAATTATGTGATTAATTCTGATAACTTTTGTTCAACATTTAATTAATGCATCAATCAGTTAATCAGCATATTGTGTAATTAATCCAATTACATTTCTGAATCAATTCAAAAGACCTGCTATTTTGTAATTTCCACCCAACCTTAAAAATGCAGTTTCAAGACAGAATGTTTCATTGATTTCTTAATGTCAATTTCCGACCCCACATTAATCCATTACTAATGAGCTGGAATGGCAGCAGTAAAGATGAGATTAGTTAACAAACCAGTCTAGGTGCACCTCCAGGTGTTCATTTGTTCATTAAACTTTTACAAGACCAGGGTTAAACAGTATTTTAGTGCACCATCAGTAAGATAAGGTGAATGCGGCTGGGCTACTTCCTCATCACCTCCCCCTCAGTAAAGTTTTGCTCTCCTCTGTGAATGAATGCACATGCACCTCCATTCCTCTCATTAATCAGAATTCAGCCCCTCTTCTCCAATCCAATTACAGGCTCTTGCAGGAGGGCCTGATCAGGGATGAAATCAGGCGCAGATTTGTTGAATTTCATTATCAGGAGTTTTCCCAGGCTTATTTTATTTATTTATTTATTACCAGGAGAAACTCTTCTTCAAACTTCTTCAATCATCCCTTCATATTTGTCTAGGTGCCTTTGGGTTATCACACATTTTTTCACGCCGTTTTTCTGTGAGAGATCAAATCACTGCAGGCTCAACTGTGATATGTTGTACTTCTGTCGAAGTTCTTCTACCATTTTCAAATATATTCACGAGACAGTAAGAAATAGTTCCTTCTCCTAGTGCTTCCATAAATCACACACAGACGGCAATACCAAACACCTACTATTTAAAAAAAAAAAACCTCCCGACCTCACAGCCATGAAACAATGAACGGCTGACAAATGACTAACCTTGAGGAGAGTGAAGCGCTAAGATGTGCGATAAGGGGCTTTTTTTTTGTTTTAATTAGTTTCATTTGAGAAGACCCTGTGTGGGAGGTGAACCTGACAGGGTGGCATTTAAACTTTGTTCAGCTGAGTGTTTGCTCTGCTCTTGAGCTGCTGCTGCTGCAGTGTCTTCACTTATTTAGCTGAGCCATTCATTATGTATCAGCTCAGCATGGGCTAATGCATACCTCTGGATCTACCTGCGAAGAACACAACCTGCTGCTGTTTGAGGCATAACAACAGTGAGATTCCATCAGAATGCTCTTAAAATAAGCGGTTCTCAATCGGTTTTGCCATCCCTGCGTATTAATGCCTAAAAAAGAATCTTAAATTGAATAATGTGGAGTGCCCCTCATGACAAGTCAAGAAGCCTCTTTTAACAGGACCAGTTATGACAAAGCAAGCTTGGTCCAATGTGTAATATGTCATGTGGTGCGACTCCCCCAAAATATTGTATTTGTGAATTAAAAATGCTAAATAAACCAATAAATACTGTTTACTTTGAGAAATGAGATATATTTTAAAACTTGAGTAATATTGTACATTAATATCACATATGTAATGTTATGGAGTACGACACATGACCATTTTAGTCATTAAATTGATTTACTTTTCAGTAAATTGTTTAGAACGTTCATGTTGTGTGACTCTCAAAACATTTGTAAAATAAATCTTCATAAGTCTATATATAAATTATTTAAATTCTGCATGTATCTGAAATACACTGCATTCAGTATATAATGGTTACACCGCATTACATTTTTAGATTCATTAAATTAAATGGTTTAAAAAGTTTTCAAAACCATATGAAACCAACATGAGTACACAGTACTAATTAAAAAAAAAAAAAATGTTTCAATCAATTGATATGATTGATGTGATTATTAAATTGATATGACAATAATAATAATAATGATATGATTGTGTGATTTATAATTAACCTGGTTGAATTTAGTGATGTTTGATAGATTTAAATAATCCATCTTGTCTACACCCTCATGATGTCAAATTTTGAATGACTGGTATATTGTAAATTTCAGATCCCACACAGGAGCATTAAATAAAAATGATCAAGTTCAGAATTCTTATTGCCAATACATTTGACAGGAGCTCAATGCAAAGACCATTTAGTAAATTGCTGAGGAGAGCCGCAGTTATACACGGCTGTACCGTCATCTCTTCTAAAACTATGTTTTCTGCTGCGGTGGCAGAACTGTACGGGGTGGGTTTATGTGCTGTCCGATCATAAAACAATAAACAAATATTATTAATGGCCACCATTGCAGGGCTTAACATTTCAGTAAGTCTGCAATTTTAGGAAATGCTCTGAGTCCAGACTCTTATGAAGTTCTTAACCTTTAAATGACTCGACCGCTCAGAGTCCATTATTCCACCCCAACCTCTTGTTTACTGCTTCAGGTTAGTGTAAGTGTTATAACTTTAGATCTGTATAGATGCAATGACAAGTAACTCAAATTTAAAACACGTCATTTGCCTTGGCTTTTCGTGAGTGCACGCATTACAGTCGCAAAAGCTGCAGACCTAATGAAATGTCATTTCCCTTCCTTCCGAGTCATTACCATTATTTGTGGGGTCTATTCATTTCAGTCTAAAAGCAACATGACCCAAAACCGAGGTCTCACAGTTCTGCTACAGCAGCAAAACTGGTGGTTTTGAAGAAGTGCCTGTCCACCACGGCTCTGCAATTTACTAATTGGTGATGCTAATCAACTCTACTGTCAGCTTCGTCTGGTTTTGAGAGTATTCAGACCGGAGAGCTTTGCTTCACGACACGGTATGGCGTGAAGGGCTTAGAAAACCACAGTGAATTGTTTTCAAATGAATCAGCGGAGAATGGCCACAGAAAATGTGTTTTTAATAAGCATGTGCATCTAGTTAACAATGTTCTCACACATGTGGCTAATCATGATTTGGCGGATAGATACATTAAAAAGGTATTTGTACATTTATTTATAGTGAAAGTGCTATTTACAAATTGAAGTTTTAGAAATAGTTGAGCTGCTGCAACTTTACTGAACAAAACTACTACCTGTAGTTGTTATGTACCGATTGATTTCCATACTAAAATCATCTTTAAAATATTTTATGAGGGGTTTAAATAATTCAGGGTTTGATCAGCATTCTACATTACGAACGGCCATTTGCTGAATGAAT
Source organism: Puntigrus tetrazona (assembly GCF_018831695.1). Classification (NCBI taxonomy): domain Eukaryota; kingdom Metazoa; phylum Chordata; class Actinopteri; order Cypriniformes; family Cyprinidae; genus Puntigrus; species Puntigrus tetrazona. Next base: position 17,970,781 of record NC_056706.1, on the reverse strand, counting down.
AAATGAAGATGCTGCGGAGGTCATGCCAGTGGTGAAAGGCAACTGTACACATGACTGCATAGGTTTTAAATGTCACTGTCATTTTCTCATGCCTTCCCTTTCCCCTTATCACTCTCTCTATTCACACCAAACAATTATAGTCCCAAAATCGTACGGTGAGGTGGTTCAAAAGCAGCGGGGACTGTCTCTCCGGACATGAAGCCCCTAGATACGTCTCGCTCTATGAGCTTTCAGTCTCTTGAAAGATTGACGCAGTATGGTGCTCTTTACAAATGTTAGTACAGCAATACGGCAAGGTCAAACTGTCAGTGCATTTGCCTATCTTGAAAAGGTTAGAAATGAGTTGTCTATCATAATAAACAGCTTGAGTAAAAATGGCAGATTTTGTAAGTTGTTGTATTATCCGCCTAATCATTTGAGTGACAATAAGTTTTGAGAATGTCTCTGTATTTGGTACATTTGGTTAAGATTTCTATTGAGGGGTTAGTAAATGGGTCAATGACATATAAAAGTGTGCACGATAATAAAGAAGGAAAGAGCATTTTCTATATGCTTCTATTTGTTAAAAAAAAAATAATTACCTTGAAAAGAAAAATATCCAAGCATGTAGATACATGGGAATTATTATTGCATATTACTTAAAGGTATGATTACACTGTAACAAGGACTTGAAGCTTTCTTTTTCACTGTGAAATAAAGGTTGTTTTACCATAATATATCGAAATTAATTATACAGAAATGCATCAATGTATATTTAAGTCATTGTGTACTGAAATTGCATTTTTATTTCTTAACAGTCAAATGGAGAAGGAGCACCATGCTAAATAAGATATACATTTTTGTGCTGAAATACCGTGTGCAGAAGTTGCGTAACTACTTTGAATATGCCATAAAAAGTGAATGTTAAATGCTGGTGTGTGCTGTGACTTCTGAGTAGGGCTTTAAGTAGTGTATGGAGTGCAGAAGGACTCTACAGTAGTAATTGGCACAAGAGTGTTCAGGTTTATGAGTTATGCTGAGCCACGCAACACTGCGTTTCCACTGCTGATGTAGCTTTGAGCAAGGCACTTATCTCACAGTTCCTCTGGGAGTGCTGTTTCCCTGATCCCAGCAGAGCGCTCTGTGACCACAGGGTCGTGACCCTCTGTTGCTTGACCACAGCCTTGGAAACAAGCCCTAAAGCTCTCAGCTCATCTCTGATTGCAAGCAAACAACTCGCAGCACCTGCCAGGAATGGAATGGCAAATTATCACTCCACCTGGCTAGAGTGGACAATGCTCCCCTGGTTCGGGAATCAATCAATCAAACACAAACACACACACAGATCCCTCGGTGGTAGTAATTTCAGAATAAACTGAAGAGATTCAGGAATGAAGGAGGAGCAGATAAGAGCTGTAATGTCTGTTGATTATAAAAGTGACCCGTTCTGCAGAGCAGCTTTGCACTGGCTCTCGCTGATAATTCCCACAGACCTTCTGATGAACATCTCTGTTGTTTTTACGGCCGCAAAGCCTCAGAGGGTACATTTTATCCACCGTGAGTCATGAGCAAACGTCCCATCAACTATGAGTCAGACACCTGCAGCACTCGGCCACTTGGCTCTTTCCCTTCTTTCAGTTCTTGTTAGATGGAAAACGCAAGGAAGAGGGGTTAAGGAAAAGAATTATGGGTCATTCCTGTAATGCTGTGGATTAAATTGAGGCAAGGTTACACAAAAAACAACAACACACTTCTTAATCCAGCTTTTAGTGCCAGGGGTTTAAAAGGAATACTTTACCCAAAAACGCTCACCCTCAGGTTAGCCATGATTTAAAACAGATTTGGAGATATATAGTGTTACATTACTTGCTCATCAATGGAACCTCTCATGTGAATGGGTGCCGTCAGAATGAACACACAAAAACATCACAATAATCCAAAAGTAATCCACAGCACTCCAGTCCATCTTGTACATTTTGTGAAGTGAAATTATGTCTGCTTGAGAAATTTGTCAATAACGTGTTTTTCCACTTCATTGCTTTAGATTAAAATATGAGTCCTCTAATATTGCTTTCTCTAGTGAAAAAAAGTCTTGTCCCAGTGAGGAGACAAATAAGCAGAGGCGTATTTATAAGCAAAAATAGTTGTAAACAAATACTCTACGTAAGTGGATTTTGTTATGAGAGGACATCATAGGATGGACTTTTTAACTGGAGTGTTATTGTGGATTATGGAGTATTTTGGGCAGAATCCATTGTTGAAAAACTGAAACGCCTTGATATACTTGTTGTTTCTTACAAACGCAGTTATTTTAAGCTGATAAACTGGAGTCGTATGGATTATTGTAATGTAAAACATCACTTCTTTAAATGCACAGGAATGAGAATATCATTAAATAAATTTAGATACATTAAAAGGAATACAAAATGGAGGAATACAAAACTTTTGAGCAAACTACCATTTTAAATGTTAATTTTTAATAACAACCAAGGACAAGAACACTCTGGGTGTTTTTTCATGCAGTAGACAGCAAATATAGATTCTTACTGTAGATGCTGTGAAAAGGATGTTGAAATTGTGCTGCATGTGTGAAGTGTGGATCGTTTTCAATGGAGCGGTAATATTGAGGGAGAGCAGCAGAGGTGACTGAAAGCCAGGCGATGTGGAGAGTGATAAATGACAGTGAGCTTTTTTGTTTCTCCAGTGAAATCTGATGAAACGATGCACAGAGTCATTTATATCCCCTCTGGATGATGGAAACAGGTCCTGAGAGATCTCAAGCATTTGTCTCAGTACTTTAAGCATCTTGTTAAGGGGTATTTTATTGTGGCTCAGAAATACTGGTTTGATGTGTGATTACACATGTCTTCATATATATATATATATATATATATATATATATATATATATATACACATAGCTATCATGTGCTGGTTAGGTATTTTTTGTAGCATGATTTCTGGTTTGAGCTGGTTTAAACTGGTCATGTGCTGGTCCTATGCTGGTTGCTTAGGACCAGCACAAGAACCAGAATAAACCAGCTCATGGCCAATTAAGGACCGTCATAAACCAGCTCAAAGTGCCTGTTTAAATGTTTTACGACGAAATGTGCTTTATTGTATATGCTGTAATGAAAAATAATGACAATACAAATTTTTTTAATGTAAGTAGAACAGATGGATGACCAATTTTGCTGTCTGAAACAATATTGAAAATGAATCTAGGATTTATACATTTTTTTAAACAGTACAGTCTACATACCGTGCAGTATGCAGCTATTCCATTTGGAACATTACGCTTATCGTAATTGAAGACAGGCAGTGACAAATGGAAGCAGGAAACCAGAAAAGCAAACCACATCTCAGATACGTTTCACATACAGTGGAATTACAAGGGTAAAAAAAGATATAGCGGTCATAAAACACAGATGACGGTGAGAGAATTGCACTCAGGTTCATCATCATTCGCCAAATCTATGTTTTCATCTCCTTTGTGCAAATGTGGGATTAAACTTTTACTTGCTCTTCTCACACTTGCACCAGGCTTCCCCCTCAAGACCAACTTTTATTCTTCCAAATGTAAGTTCGTTCAGCTTGAGGTTTTTAAATTTATCTCTCAGGAGATGTGTATCCTCACATTACACAGGTTGATATCAGAAGTTGACCTGATTCTTTATCTCTCTCAGCACGTTATTGACAGCTATCCATTTCTCCTGTTATACCAGGTGGTAAATATTTATTTTTAAAGATCCCGTGTTTTGCCTGAAATGTCGAGTCATGGTTGTAGTAAAACAGATTGATGCAGGAGTATACGAAAGTGGCTTTTAATGCTAATTCAAAAAGTCTTCAACGCACGAATGACATTGGCAACATTAATCACAGATAAAACTCAATGGGGAAGACAGGACTTAAATATACACAGACACAATCAGGGAGAACTCAAAACACCCGGGGAACACAGCTGGAGACAAATTGAACACAATAAACAAGACCAAATAAGGAGAAACAGGAAGACCAAAAACGAAACCAAAACCTTTTAATTAATTAATCATGTGACAGTGCATTTTGTATTAAATTTGAAAATTTCTATTTAAAATAAATGTCAAGTTATCTATATTCACTTTATATAGTACAAATTGTTTCAAGGTATCTTCACAGGAATAAACAAGTCAGTTCTAAACAAACAAACAAAAAAACTTTTATGCATTAAATATATTTATGTGTAATATAAAATCTAAGAATATAAATATATTCATACAACAAAATACTTTCAAAATATATACTGTATGTGTGTGCATGTATATATACATAATATATATATATATATATATATATATATATATATATATATATATATATATATATATATATATACATTATGCAAACAAAAACTTTTACACAGTAAATCTGCGGTGCTTGTTTTCATCTTGCAACTCCAGTGAAATTAAATATTGACACATATCAGAATAATATCTCATTTCATGTGTTCAAGTATCACTGGACCCCGAACCTGACTCCTTGTATGATTTTATTATATTTACCTTTACCTCTAAGCGAACTTGAACATTTGGGATGGATCTCATTTAAAAACTTTATAAACCTTCTGCTGATGACTTATTTCAAGAAGCACATGAAGTGTTGCACGAAATTAAAAGGCTGCTCACACTTACGTAGTCTCATTGCCGGATGCACTCAGAGAGTTATTTTCAGCCACGAGATTATTGTTTCATGTGGCTTTTTGTCTCCTCATATCACGGCGCTGTTTGCTCGCCAGAAAAGGACATTGTCTGGTTCTCTGGTGGCTTCGGGGGCTGTAAAACTCTCATGATACTGCTCCTTCCTCCAGGGGGGGCACTCTCACGGAGAGATCACATCAACGGAGGAGATGTGCTCAGCATGGTAGCCTCAAGTAATCTTTAATTATTCAAATTACACATTGCACTTAGCTGTCAAGGCTGGGTATGTCTCTGTGCAACTTTTACCAAGCAAACTGGAACGTGGCTAGGAAAGAGACTTTTTGTGTTTCTGCCAAATAGCCTTTATAGATTTGCGATGTTTAATATGTGAAATGAAACCTTTGCCCCTCTTTTGTAGCAATGTAGAGAATTCCTTTGGTTCCCGTGCATATTATAATTTCATTAATTACAAACTAAATATGTGGAGTGGGTTAGAACACTTGTGTATTATAGCAAAAGCTATCGTTCATTACATTATAAATTCATGATATTCATAATTAATGGGGTTGGTTATAATTAAAGCCAATGAACTCCCAAGACATCTCGTTCTTGTAAATATAAGATTTTAGCTATAATTACCTACTAATATCACATTCAGCTTGTTGTTATAGCATCACATAAAAGCGGCGTACTATAACCTTTAATGTGCGAAACATATGATTTATTAATACAGTTGAGACGCTTTTCCACTTTCGCCCTTCATAATCCTCTCAAAACCTGTTGTAGTTACATTTCATGTGGTTTTCCCAGTCGGTCGAACAGCAGGACGTTTCAGTGGTGAGTTAGACCGGCTGCATCTCCTCACAGGAGGTGGAGAGCTTGCACCGCAAGTCAGTAATAGATAGCCTTCATCCACAGCATGAACGCGCTACTGAATGAGAGATATTCTCGCCTGAGGATGTTACGTATGCAGCGGGAAAAAAAAAAAAGTATACATTGATGCCATGGAATAAACCTACGGGCAAAACACCAGAGCATTTTACGAGCGAGTAGAACAAACTCGTGCATTAGACCAGCGCTGCACCATCAGGATAATATACATAGAAACACTTGCTGTTAAATATTGCTGTCAGGATGTTTTTTTTGTCTTGTTAATGTTGGTTGACTCATTAACCGGTCTCATGCGACTCCGTAACCTTGAGGAAAACTCAAAGACGGGCAGCCAGACTGCGTTAGGTTTTCACTCATCTCTTAAACAGGGTTAAATCACCTAATTCTCGCACTTTTACACATCATTACATCAGCAGGGGTACCGATGCTGTAAATGGGAGCCATTAGAAAAGCTGTAAATGTTTCCTTTTAAAGCTGAAATGTGAGAAAATATGAATGATAAATTAATTATACGTAACTTAAACATATTTGACAGCTCTTTTGAAAGCATGAAATGTTGTACAGTGTTTTAAATGTGTATAACGCAGTAGAGATTTTGTATGTAGTCGCATATAAAAACTAGATTATGTTTCTTATTGCACATTTTATGACACTTTCAAATCAAAATGTCCAGTGAGTGGCACTAAAAGTGTTTTATTTTAGACAAATAAACGTCAGTCTGGTGTTTTATTACTTTGGTTGTTGTGTGTGTCATGCTAAAAGATTAATGCTTTATCATGTTTGACAACAATGTACCACCTTCACTAAATCCTACCCTACAGCTAATCAATAGTGTTAACAAAAAAAAAATAAAAACACATTTGCCAAGGCAACAGTATTTTAGCTTGTTTATACAAGTGTTTTATACTTGTGTTACCCGAGCACTCTGCATTACGAATCCAATGTTGTACCAGGTGCGCTAACAAGCAAGTTTACTGTATCAGCATAATAGTGTTTTGAGGTCAACATGCGATAGTTTTGTGCAAGGAACTATGCAAATAATCTGATCAACATTTGCCGCGAAAGGAAAAGTTTTTTTTACTACATATTTTGTTCATTTTAGCTAGAAACCGCAGTGAATTGTGTGTATACAGTAGGTGCATTTTTACAGTGGAGCAAAAATGTACATTTTTCCATGTTAAATAATATCAGTTGTACTAAATCACTGGCAGGCTGTCTGTCAGCTTTAGTTCATCAGTGACCGCTGCGGCCTGTCAAATACACTGACAGCCCACAATGCACATCTTTTCTAAAGATGTAGAGTTTAGTTACAGCCTTGTTCTAACATTCTTTCCTGCATAAATCTTTGAAGACCTTGATTAACTGCTTCAGGTGTGTTTGATAAGAGCCATGATGTAAATGGCCATGAGCTGAGTTAAGCACTCCTGCCACAAGTAATCTGTTCTTCTGACACCTAAATCTATTTACATTACGAATGTGCTGAATATATGTAAAGCAGTGTGTGTCTGGACAGGCGAGATGTATTGGGTGAATGTAAATATAGATGAGACAGTCTTGATCCCAATTTTTATTCCAATTAAATTCAGTTCTGGATTTTGAATTTTTTAATTAAAGAAATGCAGCCCCAGCATTTCATTACCATTGAAGACAATATGGTGAACATTTTTTGGTAATGTTTAATGGCTATTTTTTAAATATTTTAATAATAAAATTACTAAAATTACACTAAACCTGGTGTTAATTGTAATGGCTGTAGAAATGTCTAATCAGCTGAGTAAAATAATCTACCTAAAAAAGCAATTTGTAGTTAAAATTTTAACAGTCTGTTATTGTTTTGTTGGTTGTGGTGAACTTATAAATTCATTAATTGAGCAAATTTCTCTCTTACCATTCTTGTTGGGTGTTTCAGGTAAATGAGTAATCGCAGTCATTAATTTAAAAAAAAGTAGTCTGCATTTAAAATATGAATTTTTATCCCATATTACCTGAAACTCTAGGAAATATAGATAAAGTGAGAAGTAACATTTGCTCTCACAGCACAGCCTGTATTCCTCATCGTGATTACAGTGAGGACTGCAGAGGTCATACATGTCAGTGATATTTCCAGCTTCCCCTTGTAACAGATATGATTTATTGTCTGTAGTTTGACAGTATTCTGTTAGTGGTCACATGACTCTGACACATTCTTTGAACTTTTACCTACAGAGACAGTCTGTGAACTGCTGCTGTGACCAAAAAAACTGTAATGTGTGCAGTCCTGTCAATCCCGGGGACAAGCAATAGGGCTTAAAATAAAACCACTCACCACACGGTTTTTGTGTAACAGCCAATTTCACCAGCTTGGCCTTTGTTTGCTGGCATGTGTGTGCTGTGTGTTACACAAAGTCTTACAAATCCATGGTTTTCAAAAGAGTATTTTTATTTTCTGACAGCAGTATAAGGGTCTGTGGAATACACATACTGTATGCACATACATGAGATTCCCCAAATGTGCTGCACTCAAATAGCCACTTGACAATATGAAATTAATGAACAGTGACAGCTTGTATGCAAAATATGGAGAGCTATTGATGAGATAATGGCATAGGTTCAAACAACACTTGCACACATATGGGGTAAGATGCCCACCTTAATTTTGGCACAAAATCTCATTTTAAAACTTTTGATAAATAGTTTTATTACTGTATTTAAAGTAATGTAATTTCTCCTGATTTTTGAGATTTAGTTTAGTTTGAAGGTTAATTTCTTTTTTAGTTGTATTTTTCTCTAAAATAGTAATCTGTGACAGTGCATTAAGTTGTTGTGTCTATTTATTATTGAGTGAAATATCAATGTTTGTAGATTGTTTTCTGTTTATTAATTGAATGTTTACTGTTTCATATATCAAGACAAAATCCATGACTTTTTTTGCCAGCATGATTTGAAGATGATCTGAGCCAATGTGGTAAAAATTGGACCACTGGTTTGGAGTTTGAAAAAGTAGGTTTTCAACATCATCAAACCAGAGCTCATACTGAGCCCCATTCAGTGGTCCATGGATATGAAAATAGCTTAGGAAAGTGTCTCCAATCTCACTCCACCGGGGTGTCCAACTGGCCGTACCTATGTCCCTAAATCACAACGCAATCAGATCATCCATTCTTCCCATACCTCTTTGGGCACTGGTCACCCTGGGGCCAATCAAGCCCTCTCGCTGCTTAAAGATTGCCTCTGGTGGCCCAGGATGGCTCAAGACATCAGAAGGTACGTGAGAGGCTGCTTAGAATGTGCCAAGTCCAAAACGCCCCGACATCTTCTATCTGGCAAGCATCTTTCATCTGGCAACCACTCCCACTGAAAATAAAGAGTCCAGTTTTCCTAGTGATTTTTGGACAAACCATTCAGAAATTATAATAAAAAATATTAATTTCCTAAGCACTTGGTGGTGCTGGCAGAAACTGTTGCAGGTAGTCTCAGTTTGTTATAACACATACCAAGTCTTGTCTCAATACAACAAACTGTTGTGGAGATATAGCCTTGCATCCATTTTTGTATGCTCTTCATGCATAAACATGAGTGAAAATTTGGAAAAAGTGGTTCTAGAGAGTTTTAGAGAGATGCACCAAATTTTCTGTTACTATCCTCTATCCATGTGCCAAATGTTATAACTTTTACACAAGTGGATTTTGTATATGAATCAAAAATGTTTTACCAAATTAACTGTGAAATTTACTAGAAAGCTAAAAAAAATTCTATTTGTTTTCTTATTCATACACTGGCCAAACGTTTATCTAAATATGTTAGAATAGTAAATATAAATACAGTGTTCTTGAGGGGGACATCTTCCTCCTTCTTACCTTATGCACTAAATTACGGTTTAATACCTACATAATCAGGTGTCATGGATATGGAGTGGAACCCTGTCCAGAAAATATCCACAAGCCATATATTTTGAGGCAGCATTTGGCCCCATGTGGGAGCATGTAGGCCCTCTCTTGCTTTGACACAATTGATTGCAGCGCTGCCTGCTTGTCCTTTGGGACCTAAATAGGGATGGGGTATCAAGGCCACTTGAATACTAATGAAATTCTGAGAAATGTATTGCTGACTGTTGTGTCCTAATTAAAGGGAGCTGCATGAGAGTGGCGAGGAGCTTGTTGGTCCGCAAGGACTCTGTTAATCAGAAGTCTCCTTCGGTGTGAATTAACAATAGATTGCATTGAATTACCTGGGCAGGGGAATTGATGATGGGCCCGGGGAGGGGTGTTCCTCTCTTTATGCACTTTCTCTGGTGTGAAAATAATGATCTCTCTCCCTCCCTGGCTGCCTCATCTCAGACACAGGTCTTCAAAAGCAAGCAAAAAATAAGCCATCGCTGACTGTGAAGAGCATTCTCACATATATATAACGCATGTCTGAGTTGTTAACAATATATGAAGACATAAATAATAATTCTGTCTAAAGATAAGAGATTTGTGCATCAGACTGGCGGGAGTATTGTGAGAATTGCCCAGTCACAGCATGAGTGGTGCTTCCCACAATGCACAGCAGTGGCAGGCAAGCAGCCAGCCCTAATTCTCTGGGCTTTTGATACCTGATGTTGTAGTATTGTGCTAAACTCAGCTGCTCCATAATTGGGAACCCCCTTCACTTTCTGCATTACTTCATCAATGCACGACTGCCTTCACATGCAAATTAGACAGATTTAACACTTGTTCAAAAGAGATGGCATGGAATGGCATGTATGCACTCATTTATTTGACAAAGACTGATATACCAAAATTCGTACAGATAAATATGAAATTGTTACTTAGTGAAGTGACAAAATCCAATTCAGCTATCTCAGAAAAGCACTCATTTTGCTTTTTTATTTTATAAGTGTAACAATATCTTTGAGCAGTCTGATAAAATAAGTAAAAAGGGAGGTTGATATTTGTATAGAAGGTCAAGCTGTACACAAGTAAAACAAGCAAGGTATTAAAATGCTTTATATTTTATGATTTAATAATTTTACAGTGATTAATATGTTTTGGCATGTTATATGTTTGGAATCAATTATGTTAATCCTAACCGATGCATTCTAGCTTTGAGACTTTTTATTTCTCAAACAATCTTGTTGGAAGACAGATTCCTTATTCCTGTCCATATTCCAGGATGACAATGCCAAGATTCATTGACTCAGAGCATGATTCAGTGAGCATGATGAATCATTTTCACAAATGGATTGGCCACCGCAGAGTCATGACCTTAACTCCAGGGAAAGTCTTTTCAAGAAGTTGTGCAACATGCTCCAGTAGGACGGGCCTTACCATCATAGATTGTACCAAGATTACTGACTGAACTCAACAGGATAATTGTTGATTAAAGCTGGATGGTGAAATTGTGCTGTACAGTCAAATTGGCAGAGAAGAATAGTAGCTCAGTCTTTGCCAGGTTGAGCTGCAGGTGATGTTTTTCTTTTTCATTTGTGCCAAGATGTCCGCCATGCAGTCTGAGTTTCATGCAGCTATTGTTGGATCATCTGGTTGAAATTATGAAAGATGTGTTTCATCAGAATCACAACATTAGTCACATTAGTAATAGGTGAAACCATGTATGGATCCCAATATGGCAAAAAAGAAGGGTCTAAGGATTGATCCCTGAGGAACTCCCATGACCAGTTAATGTTATTTGGATTTCTTCCCCCTCCAGACAACCCTGAAAATTTTACCTCACTTTCTGTAAAATTTTAATCAGTGGAGTGCATTTCCTCTGATGCCCAGTGATGAGAGGATGGATAAAATGATCTGATGACTGATGCTGTCAAAAGCGGCAGAGAGATCTAGCAGAATGAGAACTGGTGATTTAGAAGCTATCAGAGTCCACAGGGCTTCAGTAATCAACATTTTGCAGTCTCAGGCCATGTCCCAAAGGGAACACTTGATGTGCACTTGCGGTCTTATAGATTTACAATGGCCGCCATGTGCGCATGTTCATGAGACTACAGGGTGTTCGATTTATCATTTTAACATTCAGAAGGGTGCTCAGAATTGCCCCCTTTGTGTCTGCTTATGTCCTTGATCCAGACTTCTGGTGAGCCTTAACAGTCTTCTACTCAACAGTCAAAGTGCAATTAAGTACATAAGTGTGGACTCGGAGGAAGACCACAAGGGTTTAGGGTGTTATTTGGGACAGGGCCTCAGGTTTTATTGACAGGTGACCTGACCAATCATAAGGCAGAATCTGGATAATAACAGGAGATTAACATTTGTGGATCAGACACAATAAAGAGCCATAAAATGGTATTTATTGTTGGAATAAAAAAAAAAAAGGGGTCAATTGCGAAGGGTCAGTTGAGTGCCCACTTTAGGAACCTAATTGATTAACATCTAGCTTATTATTCTATGAAATAATGCCTGCTTGAAAACAACTCATCCAAGTCTTTTCACTATTAATGGGAGGTAGAAACTTTCTACAAGTGAAAAAGTGTTTAATGTGGGATTTTGAGAACCCGGGTTACCTGAGCCTGCATGAATTTGGTGGGAAAATGTCTAAGAGAAGAGAAGAGATGTTTTGATTATGTGTGTGCTAGTGCTAGTGTAAGAGAGATGATTTTCAGAAGGTAGGAGGGGATGGGGTTGTTGAGGGCATGTTGTAGGATGCCTTGTGAGGAGAAGTTTAGATACTTCTGCCTCTGTAAGAGGAGAGAATGAGCACAGAATATTGTTGCCTGTGTGTTCCTCCATGTGTGGAGCTAAAAACTGACTGGTTGTAGTTTTGTATGTGAAGAAACTGGCAAAGTTATCAGCTGTTAAAGAAGTGGTGGAAAGTAGCAGAGGGGTCAGAGGAGCGAGTTGAATGTTTTGAAGAGTCTGCGTGTGTTTGAAGTGCAGTTGATCTTGCTGTGAAAATATGAAGTTTTGGAAGTGTGGACCTTGACAGAAAAAGATGAATGCAGAGACTGGTACATACTCAGGTCAGCTGGAGCATTTGATTTGTGATTTGTGTGATTTGACTCTTTGGAGCTCATAGTTTAGATCAGTAGCTAGCTAGCTATATATACTTTACAGCATGGCAGCTGGTTTGAATTGGTTTAAGCTGGTCCTTATTGGTCATGAGCTGGTTATAAGTTGGTTATGGGCTGGTCCTGAGCAGGAGCTAGTTGCTTAGGACCAGCTTAATACTAGCACATGACCATCTTAAAACCAACTAAGGACCAGCCTCAACCAGCTTACATGCTTTAAAACATACCGAATCAGCATCTGCAGTTTTTTTTCAGCAGGGTATATATCACTAGAAAGGTTGTGAGGTCCAGTGCACATTGGCTAATGTAAGTCCCAACCACCTTTGTGTATGCAAAGTCACAAAATAATTGAAGAATTAAGATTAACTAAATTGAAATTTGAATTCAGCTGAGTTTAATAGTAATGCTATTACTAGTGCGTACCCTTCAGAGCTAGTCATGATCTGCTCTGTGAAAGGGATACTGTACATACATAGCTTCAAAATCTGTTTTTGAGGAGCATTATGAGGGATTTTCTTTTGCCATGTGGTTGCACACAAATCTAAAATCACCATGTGATTTCAACGGAAGTAGTCGAAAACCTACCGCCACTGCTCCAGTGCAGTGAAAATACACTCTCTGGAGTGATGATTTATGTTTTACCATATGGCAGTCTGATGGATGAATCTGGGTTTGGCAGATGTCAGATAAACACTACATGTCTGAGTGGCTAAAACCAACTGGAAATAATTATAATAATAGATTCAGCCTGCTCAAGTGTCTTAATGCTGCTGAAGGGAAATCTTTTTTAGATGCATTTCCAAATTGGTGCCAATATTTTGTGGATACCCCCTTTGATTTAAGAGTTGAATTGTATTTGGTAGCACTTCACTTTAAGATGTCCTTGTATGTGCATAATTGCATGCAAGTAGCCCTAAGCTAAACACTAATTCAAAACCTATCCATATAGTAAGTACATGTAGTTAATTCATATTACTTAGTAATTAAATGTATAATTACACTGTTACAAAGACGTAAATTTAGGTCATTTAGGTTTAAAAAGTAGTTAAACGTAACAGTGCAATAATAAATTAATAATATTAAACATGTTAAACAATTCCAAATGGTTGTTGTTATATTTATTATTATTATTATTATTATTATTATTATTATTATTATTACTATATCATTATTTTTTCTTTGTCACATTTAAAATTGGCATAAATTGAACAATAATAAACAATAATATAATTAACAACAAAACAACAACAATAATTACTATACACAGATACACCGAAATGAAAGTTCTGGGCAAAACCGAAACCGAAAATTTAAAAATTCTTTGTAATGATTATTTATTATTTATTATTTTATTAACTTATATATAAAGTAATTTTGTAAGACTTTTAATTTATAAAACAATAAAATAATAATAATAATAATAATAATAATAATAAAAAAACACAAGCCTGTAAAATAACCATTTACTGAAAGTAACAAAACTGGACAAAATTTTGGCTATATTAATAATGGTAACACTTTACAGTAGGGTTCAATAGTTAACATTAGTTAACTACTATAGTTTACATGAACTAAGAATCAGCAATACTTTATTAATTCATTTATTCATATTGGTTTATGTTAATTGCAACATTTACTAATGCATTATTAAAATCAACAGTTGTGCTTGTCAGCAGTTAAAGCACTCTGAAAGAAAATGAACTAACAGTGTAACAACTGTATTATCATCATCAAGACAGATTATCAAATACTGTAATAAATGTGTATATGTGTCATATAAGTTAAGACATTAACAACTAAGGGAACCTTATTGTAAAGTGTTACCTTAATATTAAATAGCAATACATATTTTTTTATTTATTTCAATGCAACATAATGAGGTATAACTATTTGTCCCACAAAGCTATCAGACGTGAACAGAGCCTGGCGTCAAGTGTCAGGTGTACTACAGCATATTACATTTGAGCGCATTCTGCTTTTAGAGCTTTGTTATTTGAGCGGACTTTAAACCAAGCGGTAGGCTACGCTAATATACTATACTATACTAAACACTCCTGGATCTGGAAGCAGTGAAGAGAGAAGCATTGCTACAGTAGCATAAGGAGGCTGACTCTATATTATCCCCCCTAATTTGGGTAAATTTGAATGAACATCGTTCCTCCCTCGAAACAACAGAATAACAGCCTTCTGTGAATCTGTATTATTACTGTAGACGAACCTGCCCCACCATTGTATGCTTTGAACCTAATTCTCTGTTGCCTTGTCACAACACTCACGCTTCACTACCTCAACTGACCCGTGCTGACTGCTGCTGCGCCGCGGCCTAATAATTTTCTCAAAATACAGATGGCATTCATTTGATAAACACAGTAAGGCCAAATGAAGTCTGTATGTCAGCAGCCTTTGACTCACTGTCTCCTTTGAGCCAAAATCTCTCTGTCTTTCATCTGTTAGATACCGCACACTCGCACTGAATTACATCTGAACCTACTTTGGTAAATGCCAGGCATGCCAAGGCTGAAATGTCAGAGTAATAGGTAGATTCGCAAGCACAATGTGTTCAGAGAGTGAGTGAGCATATTTGAGGGAGGGTTCAAATGT
Organism: Puntigrus tetrazona; assembly: GCF_018831695.1. Classification (NCBI taxonomy): domain Eukaryota; kingdom Metazoa; phylum Chordata; class Actinopteri; order Cypriniformes; family Cyprinidae; genus Puntigrus; species Puntigrus tetrazona. The sequence goes on along the minus strand of NC_056706.1, from coordinate 17,955,653 downwards.
ACAGTACTCAAGGTGTGAAAATGCCTTAAAGGTTATGCTACTGAAAGGTTAAGCCACAAAACTGCATCCGTTATGTGCAAAATTGAAAAATGTAAATTTTCGCCAGTAGGGAAAATACTTTTGTGGGGTAAAAGTGTGATAATAACTCTCCAGGGGATCTTCCTTACAGTATGTACAGTACAAAATAAGTATACCAAATACTGATAGGGGTTTTTGTGTGTGTGTGTAGAACTGTTATAGTTCATTTTCTTTAAAAATGAATAATAATGTAATTTAATTACCTTTTAAAACATAAAGAGATACTGTATATTATGGCAAATATTTTTTTTGTCACAAAATGTAACTATAAGTCTTAGATCTTTATATATAGTTGGACATTGTTTAACTTTTAAATGCATACAGTTCATTGGCATATCATAATATATAATTAAATAAATATTAATAACAATTAATTTTGATTAATTGCATCCGATATTATATATTTTTTTCTCTTTTCTTTTACATAATATATGTGTGCATACTGTCTATATTTAGTATATAAATAAAAACAAATACATGTATACATTAGATGAAAATTATGTTATGTTATATACATATAAACTATAACAATATGAATAAATAACATTTATAAATGGATTAACATGTTTTTTTTTCAGATATGTACTGTGTATGTGTGTACTTAACACACACACACACACACACACACACACACGCATGTATATGTGTGTGTGTGTGTGTGTATGAAATTAATATGTATATGACTTTTTGCTAGTTAATCTATATTTTTTGTTTCTAAAATATCTTAACTATGAATGTACTAATTCAAATTATAACAGTCTTTATGCTAGTAAAACAAATGTTCATTGAGAAGTACAAAAAACTACAGGTTGTAATAAAAATAATGATTAAATAAAAAATTAACTCATATTGTGGATATGATTGCAGATGTGTACTGCAGTAAAAATGTATTTAGTGTGCTTTTAGCTCAACCCATGTTTATGTTTACACAGTATTTATAAGTAATTGTTTGTTATGTGTGCGAATCTCTGTAGTTTTGCACTTGGTTTCTTTGAAAAGCTTATAATTTACATCTTAATTTCAGAATGCAGGAATGACTAATTACTGCGCTTTTGGTTTTGTTATATATTCACTGCTACATATGCAGGAAGAACACAGATTATACACATATTAGGGAAACCAAAGTCTTTGCTTAAATGGAGGGCAATGCTTATGCAACCTCGTGCCAATATGATGCTTGAAAGACTCCTTTGAAATCAACTATATTGTGTGGATATGTGATAAAATGGTAAATATTCAGGGGGAAAAAAATCACAACAAAGCTCCAATTCCTTAGTTGGATTAAAACACTGCAATACCCACACAGACAAATCCACCAGTTTACCACTCTTCATTATTTCAGCACAACTTTACATAAGAAAGCCTTAGAAGCCACCCTAAGGATTTGCCGTGCTTGGGAATCAAAGAAGACCCTTCGAACAGTGTAATTAGACATTTCTCTAAGGTACACCTCTAAGGAAATCTTCTCTCGGTCTGAGTAGGAGTCTTAGCAGACAGAGCACACACCTTTAAATGTGCATCTTTAAATAAATATGGCAGGGTAATGGAGGGTAACTCCAGGTAATGTGCAGCTTTGATACCAAACAACTCAGCAGAGACAGGTTTAAATTAAAACTGTTATACAGCTGATTAACCTTTCTTTAAAAGTTAAAGGGGTCATATGATGCGTTTTTAAGTTTTTCTTTCTCTTTGGAGTGTCACAAGCTGTTAATGCATAGATAAGATCCCTAAAGTATTTCTACATCACAGAGTGTGTTTATTTTTATAATTAATATTTTATAACATCTATCTATCTATCTATCTATCTATCTATCTATCTATCTATCTATCTATCTATCTATCTATCTATCTATCATGGTTTTGAAATGCAGCTGTGCATCAGTTTCTCTGTGCTCTTAGCAACTTCTACACTTCTTTAACGTCCTCCCTTGACTACAAAATGCATGCAAACAACTGTCAGCTAACACATCTTACCCACATTTGCATGTCAGATTATTCATTCTCAAGACTAAGTTGCTTGTTGTCTTAGACAGGGCAGGGTCTCTTGTGGGGTAATGCAACGTGGCTGGGAGCAGTTGTTTCATGATACAAATTGCAAACAAACCAGAGGATGACTAAGAAGGATGAGGTCTGGTCTATCATGGGATGAATTATTCTGTTTGTGTTGACTCTTTAAGAAGATGAGCAGAACCTATGACTGATGCTAATATGTAACCGCATGCACTGCTGCAGAAGATGAATAGTCATAGAGGGTTTTTGCTTATTTATTGAGAAAATATTTATAGTAAAGTGCCATTATAACTGTGCAAACAGAATTTGCATTCATAATATCCATGCAGTAACATGCAATAAATATGACAGAAAATTAGAACATTATGTGAATTTATATTTTTATGTGCCGGAAAAGGTATTGTGGACACCAGCAGCGGAGAAAGTCTTCCAAAAAGTGAAGACGGCTCTATCCTCAGAACTGGTCCTCTGAGCCCCGGACTTTGGCTGACCCCAAAATTGTGGGGGAATTCACAATTACCCTTTTCCCCATTAAATTATATCCTTTGTATAATGCTTTATATAGGCGCATAATGTAAATTTTAAGTTAAAATACATTCATCATTACATTGCATGTCTGAAATTGGTTGTGGTATTGTATTTAAATGCGCTGCACTCTGTATAGGGGAACAATAAATAGCTAAATATCATAATGTATTGTAACTGTAGTAATGCACACAGTTAATGCATTTGTATACCTTTATAATGCATTGTAAACTGCGTAAAGGCTTTAAGTATTACTTTAAGTAAGTGTTATGAAGTTAATTTGCTGTTAATTAAAGATTAGATGAATGAAAATCTACTGCTATTTTATCCGGTGTGGATTTAAAAACATTCTGCAGTGAAACCTTTGAAATCATTTGAAATTCATTCTAGTGTGTCATTCTCATGTGAGCTTCCAAGGACATTCATTCCTGCTTAGTAGAATCAATATGGTGTCTCCTCTCTTCTTTCACTTTTTGAATGTGTAATTTATGGCCAAAATAATTCTTCACAATGCTGATTGATATGTTGTCCAAATTATATCCATTTTGGCCAAGCCAGGCAGTTAAAAGTCTTATACAGAGAAGTAATTATAAAATAAGTTAAATAAAGGTTCTTTATTGGCTCCATAGCTCCATGAAGCATCCATAAAATCTTACCAATTAATGAAAAGATTTATAAAGTGTGTGTGCATGGGGGGGTTGTTATTCAAATATTCCTCACGCCAGGAAAAAAACTGGTTCTTTATAAGATCTTTTCTCTGAAAAAAGTGGCTTTTGGAACCTTTATTTATTTTTAAGAGCGTAGACCAAAAAATTCAGATTTTTTTAACCGTAGGATGCTGTGCGCTCCTCTTTCATACAGATTAAAATAAAATATTTACCATTTGGACCGTATATGGCTAAACTACATCTTGGCTTGTTCCAGTTTAGTTTGATTTCCCTTGAACACATTCATTTTAATCCATTCATTTGAAGCCAGTCCATGGATCTGGCATTTCCCATTAGTAATATTCAAATGAGCCATTCAAAATACATTTTCCTTTCTGTTAGAGTGAAATCATCATAGTTCACTCATGCTGTTTCTAATAGATTTACATATGTTTCCTCATTAGCAGAAATGCATGGCATGGATGGGTGGATGTTTTTATACTGTATGCTCTGATGGCTCGCAATGAAGGGAAAAAACCTACTCGGATATTACTGATGCAAGTAATAAGATCTCTCTGAGATGGAAGACGATGAAAATAAAATGGGATTTTAAGGTTTAGCTGAAGGAACACATTCCTTCACAACATGTACGTATGAATAGCTGATGTGCTTAACATCCATAATGTCTGGCCTTCAATAGAAATGTTGCTGCCTTGCTGGAATATTTTAACTGCTGCGAAAAGTCCTATACATTTATTTGCATTCAGTTCAGAAAGCTGTTACATTCCCAATTAACTATGAAGCATTAATTTGAAATAAATTCATCTCTGAAAATCATATTTTTCTTTAACACGTAACGTGTGGATAATAGACGTGTTTCTTTAGGATTATGTATTCTGGCTGTACCTGCAAGAATATTATTGACCTGACATTTTTTCTAACTAAAAATCTACAGTTATATTTATATAACTAAAATCTATATAGTGCTTTTGAATTACATATATTACTAAGTTATGGAAACCCAGAGAGCTGTAATGTTTCATAGTTTTCCTTAATATTTCAGTGTTCTGTTTTCACATTAACGTGAGTTTCAAGGACATTTCTTTTTTTTTAGTTAAAAGGAACTATTCACCCACAAAATGAACATTTGCTAAAAATGTTCAGCATTGCATCGCATGCTCATCAACCTTGAATTCTTCGCAGTGAATGGGTGCCGTCAGAATGAGTCTAAACAGCAGATAAAAGCATCACAACAATTCACAGGAAATCAACACAACTCCATAAGTTAACGTTGGTTAAAGCCAAAATCTGCGTGATTGTAATAAACAAGGGTCCGTAATAGTTTTATCCTGTGTAAAAGAGAGAAACATGCACAGATTAATATTTCATCACGGATTTTAATATGAGAAGACCACAGTAGATGGACTATAGGAGGAAACACATAGATCACATTTTAGTGACTATTTAAAGTTAAAATGCCTTGATGGATTTGTTTCTTACAAACAGCTTTTCACTTCAAAAGATGGATTTGAGTCATGTGGATTACTTTAGGCTTATTGTCATGTTTTTATCAGCGGTTTGAAAAGCTTTAATGTTTCAGTCACAATACGTTTTAATGATTTGATGTTTCGTTCAAGTTCATTATTTAAATCACGGTCATCTACATTCAGTTCTGTGTTTATTCACAGTTGTTTTCAGCTTTGTACAAGATCATGCGCTGGAATAAAAAAGTATTTTTCCCCCTTTGATTCCACGACAAAGGGATTGTTATAAAAGCAATCTGACATCGTTTTGAGCTTCTTTTTGAGAAAACCGCTGTATGTAATGCTTCATCCTTTCATTTACCACTTTAGATTGTGTCGGGGACAGAGACGGACAGTTGAAAGAGGGCAGTATTGTTTGCTGGGATCAAATAAATGAAATAAAACAAGCGGCGTCAGTGATTTGCGTAGCGTAGCTGTCAGTACTCCGGCATAAATTGCCTGTGGCCGTCCATGGCTTTCAGCTGGGTCCACGATTTCACAGCTGCTGTTAAAGCTCTTTGCCATTTATTGAAGTGTCAGAATGCACCATTGTGGCGGGTATTTATCACTGTTAAAATGCCTGAGATGGTGAGGACACGTCTCATTCTACCTGTCACTTCCACAGAAGAGGGCCAGCATAGTCCATATTTAACCATCATACTTTCTCTCTGAAAATAATGCTTGTCGTTTCTGCTCTCTCTCTCTCTCTCTCTCTCTCCATTTGAAGGGCCTAACCGAACAACCTGATGTTCTAGATGCTCTATTTCCCTTTAGTATGTTAGGCCAGCGTGAGAAATATTGCAGTGGAATAAATCCCTTTCCATGTGACATTTGCATCAGGAGGGAAGAATCAGTGACAGTGGAGAAAATATGGGACTGTCTGCAACATGAAAAATGATTGTATTTACATTCTTAATGTTTATGGCTGTTATTCCAATTTTTTTTTTTTATATTTGTTGTTTTTAATATTAAAAAATGATTTAGCAGGAAATATCCATGTTTCATGATCTAGTTTTTAGTTTTATATTTATTTATTGCATTCCCTTGCAAATCCTTTGCATTCTCTTGCAAAACCAGTTGAGTTTGGACAAACACATCCTGTTTACTTTACAGCTCCGTTCATAGCTCTGTAAATGAAGAGATTCAATGAGTTTTCCTTTAAACTTGGAATCAAGTTTAAAGAAATACTGTCAGTGTTTAGATCAAGGCATGGTTGTGGGTCCAAAAAAACGCTTAATGTGGCTTAATGTTTTAGAACAGTGACATTATTAGGCTAATATTAATAACCATATTAATAATATTATGAATAACCACGAATATGAATGCACTCTATGCTAAGTTTTTCTCCCTTATAGAAAATGCTTATGATAGACTAATAGACAAACACAGTGATCTAAAAATACCAAATCAGTTTACAGTTTATATTACACACAAAAATGTGCTTTCTCCCCCATAAACAAAACATTTTAGAAACTCTTAGCACGTTGCTTTTCTGGACATATATTTTAGTGCTGTCAAACGATTATTAGCATGCACTTTTTTTTTTACATAATATATGTGTGTAGGATATACTGTATATATTACTTAAGTATATATGAATACAAATGCATGCATTTAAGCGAAATATGTTCATATATTACAAATATTTATAAGGAATATAAACATACTAATGTATATACATGCAAATATTTTCCAATTATTCCATGGTCCATGCACAGGTAGTTCCATGTCAGTTACATATTAATGTGCTGCTTTGATTGATACACACACACACACACACACACACACACACACACACACACACACACACACACACACACAGATCGCCCTGCACACAAAAAAATAATTCTACCAGCGACTCTATGCATCAAAGGATTGTAGCCTCCACGTAGTGCATTTGAAATCTTTTAATTCTGCAGCTAACCGTTGATTATCCCTTACATATTTACTGTATATGTGTGTGTGCATTTATGTATACATAATAATTAGACACAGTACACACACACATATATTATGTAAGCAAAAGTTTATTTTGGATGCTATTATCAGGATTAATCAATTGGCAGCACTAGTATAGTTTTTTATAATATACAATACAAAATTTTGGGCTTTTGTCACTTTTTCCATATTATGCCACGTCAAACACACTTCTTGTCTGCTTGTATGTACACAATACATATTTTTAATGCATAGCATATTTCATCTTCATCATCTTCATTTACACTTTATATAACGTTTTTATAATGCAAACATTTTGTGAGGGGACACAAAGTTCCTTAAGGGAGTGCAAAAGTTTAGCAAAAAAGTGCAAAACATTTGAAGGATAGTTTTTAGCTATATTTACCCCAAATTTTTCAATGTTAGTGTATTGCGGTTTCCAAAAGTATGAAGCAGCAGCAGCAGCAAAAAAACATCTACATTGATCATTTCCTGAGCATCCGGATAATGGATGAAGTGAAACATGTAAATGTTGAGTAAAAAAAAAAAAAAAAACACTTTTCATTTCCATGTTTTTCTTATTTCCACCCTCATGTCATATGATATGGGCCAAATCAAAGATCACAACAGGCCAACTTTTGTCTGTGTTCTTTGCTTTGGGAATGAATGCATGCTGCAATCAATTCCAGATGGTTAACCCCCCGTTTCTATTCAGAAATTAAGTCTTGCAATTTAACATTGATTTTCAGTACGTGCTGGTTGTGGAACTTGTTTCCGTAAACTTATATGATGACTCATTTGTCTATTTGAGTATAACATCCTGCAGTCCTTCTCCAGGAAATAAACATGCACAAAATATGTATTTTAATGTAAATAATGAAGCCTTCATCCTGTGATAATTCGAGACAATTGTGTTTAATTAAATGTTAACCTACAAATTTTTCAGAGAAAAAAAAACTGATTCTGCCAGAGTTATGTTATAAATACTGAACTGAACTGTGACTGAAAATTTAACTTGAGCTAACTTTGCATTCAACTTTCTGAAACTTTTGCTTCTGTCCTATATTTGAGGACTGGTAGCGGTGAAGGAAGCAGAAGCCCTGGGTCAGTCTAGACTCTAAGTTTTATTCTGATGCAACAAAAGTAAGATGAAAAAGGCATTTAAATCTCTCTGGAATCCCATGCTCACCAACACACACTTCTGAAATCCTTTATGTCTAACATGTCAACAGAAGTGGTGAAATTTTAATCCAGGATGACATTTCAGATAACTTTAGTTCCTAATCTCACCCTTATCTGATAGCAATGGTATGTTCTCCGAGGTTTACCCATCTGACCTGTATGCTTAAAATATCTATAGCTCTTAAAAAAAAAATCATTCAACTGAGGGAAGAACACTATAAATCTCACACTACAGTTTCTGACCCATATTGGGTACATGTTCTCTTGTGTTTTTTCATGTGCTGTCACACGATACAGCTGATCCGAATTGCACTGAATTGCACAATCATTTGAGACTTCATGCTGGACAAACCACTCATAGTCTTTACGTAGTGACTTTTCAGGAATTTTTAAGCAGTGTGGCTTGAGGTAGGCTATAACTGTGAGTAATTTATGCATGGGAAAATGTCTTAAATGTTTACAGCGGACTCAAAAACTCTTAAAAACTCCTTAAGAATTTCCAAGGGAACCCATGAAACAGCCTTATCTCATTAGTATTCGAGTGGAGCACATTCAGTTTGTTACGTTTAGACATATAAAGTATATGTGCATATTGTCATCATGGAAGAACTGACATATATTACAATCTTTATGAATAAGTTATATTACATTTATTTAAAACATACATTTGTATAGTCAGTAACTTTTGGTGCTCTAGCAGTTAAACAGATTTGTGTGCTTCTTGCAGAGAAATATCGTAGCTGGATCTACTTTCTACTAAATAGTCTAAATATAGACACTTAATATAGGTCTACCATAGTGATTTAGGACAAGCCAAAATCAAGGTTTGGAAATAGGATTCATGGTGTACACTTAGTATATAAATTTAGTAAATTTTGAAAAGAAAAAAAAAAATGATGAGCTAACAGTGAACAGTTAATATTTTAAATATTATTTAATGTTTACGAAAAAATAAATACAGTAACAAATGTTAGTATGTTGTTATAGTGTTAGTTAATGCATTAGCTAATGGGACCTTATTGTAAAGTGTTACTCTAAAACACAGGTTCAATACATGAACCCTGGCACATTTTTATCACATTGATTTAGATATGCATTGCAGAGGTTCAGATTTGAAATATCCATGGACTGTTGCTAAAAGCATTTTTCGGCATGATAGAGCATTATCTAAACCAAAACCAACCCTTAACCTACTCGATAATGTTACCAAATGCAAAACTGACTTAAAAACACATTTGTTAAGGTACATCTTTCACATCTCTCTAAAAAGTGTCCTCGGGTACATTTCTGCCATGAGACAAAATTGTATATTTCAGGAATTGTCAGTACTTAATGTATGCTTTCAGGGTTTAGGAGAGAAAACTGTTGGTGATGCTAGTGCCACACAAATTACACACTTTGCTTAAAATCAGCAGTTCATATAACCGAATGTCAATCCAAATTCATAAGTGTTCAGTTGTTCCAGCTCGAGCTTCTTCCCTTCTGATTTCTCTTTGTATTATGTACTCATTAGCAACACAACAAAAAGGTCAAAGCAAGTGAAAAGAAAATTACCCGAGAGGTTAGGGGTAGATAGAGCCAAGAAAATTAGAATTGTAAATTAGCTTTGATATCCCCCGTCAAAAGCAACCTTTATTATCTGCTATTTGGCACTGATGTTTCAACAAATAAGAGGATTCCTAGTCACCCGGAGGATGTGGGCAGATTGCATTTTTCATTTATTTGTTTCAATCCCTTCACCATAAAGGTTTGGCCCTCAGAAAGCCCCGGTTCTCGCTCCAGTTCTTCATGGTTTTTTATCTCAGCACGCCATATTACCATATGTGATGGTGAAAACCGGCGACCATTATTGTCTGTCCGCCTTGCATTGAGCAAAGATGCGTGAAAACTCAAGAGGAGGCTTGACTCGCACCTGAGGCCTAGTGCTCCTCATCACCAATGCCATAAATTTTCATTGAGGCGTCAGAAAAGGGCTTCTTGTGTCATCGCGAGCCCACATTCCCGCATCTGAAAAACTCTCCATGCATACGCTTTCCTCATTCATATAGCGCACCTTCCCCTTGACTCCATCAATCCTTATTTTTATGATTAAATAATTCCTCTCTAGGGCTCTTCACAGCCACTCGACTGTGTTCGGCGTCATTGTACACCACATAATGTTGTTACTTTGATTGCGGCTTACTTTTAACCCCAGCTCACAGCATCTAATGAACAAAACCGACAGGAATGCTCCCAGTTTGCAGAAACGTTCACTATTCACTCATTTATCTGTAGCTACTGTCATTGATCTTCACAATACCGTGAAGTCAATTTATACTTATATCTATGGCAACTGCTTTTTGACAGGTGGATGCTCGAAACCCCGGGCTGAGGCTGGACACAATTGTCATTTTTCATTTTTAACTGTGCTAACATTAAAGGATGGCTGGGATTTATTATCTCATTTTGCTCGCCGTTTTCTAACACTCCTTTCCACTTGTGTGTCTCATTTCCACATACTCCATTATTCATAAAGATATTAGTGCCATGTAAAAGATGATTTTTATAAGCTGTCAGAGAGGAAGTGCGAGCGCTGTGGAGCGACGCTGTTGCGTCTGTCAAAATGTAAGCCGGACGAACATCGAGAAAAGATTCATTGCCCCCAAACCCCCCCCCTCCCTCTTCCTTCTCGTACTGAAGACTCGCAATCTGATTATTTGAAACAACATCAGTGCGGTCGCAAACACAAAAGCATAACTGTCTCAGCTACCCGTCTCTGTAATAGGAATGAATTTGGAGATGCATCGCTCAGGCCCAGTGGAAATAAGAGACCATTTAGCCTCAGCTTTCCCTCACACTGCCTGAATTCATCCCCATTTAGAGAAGCCTTTAACAGGAGTCCAACAGCATATTAATGCAGTATTTATGACTGGCCCATTTAGGCTTCGCAGAGTCCAAAGTGCCCTCATTAGCCTCTCATTAACACAGGACAAAGAGCAGAGATGTTAATAAATCCTTAATTGAATTACATTCATCCCTCTGGAGAAAAATGATGAAAGAAAAAACCGGGAGGTTTGGTGCTAAAGTGATTAACATGATTTTAATGACCATAATTCAGTGGCACTGACTATTTTTCATATAGCAGGAAATGCCTTTGGACATAAATAATACATAATAAGTATAATTACAATGAAAAATATACATGGGGATATTTAATTGGGCAAAGTGAAAGCCACTGTCATGTTATTTTTCTTTAAAAGGCTAAATGTGTCAACATTATGCTGTCATATCCATCTATAAAAAATTATATAGCAGAGATAGTCTCTAATGTTCACCAGTGCTGCATTTATTCAATCAAAAATACAGCACAAATATTACAGAAGTTACAATATGTATTATATTGTTATATTTTAAAATGCAATATATTCCTGAGATGCCAATATGTTAATATGCTGATTTAGTGAGGTGATTAAGTCATTAAGCAGCACAACTGTTTGCAATAATAATAATATAGAAGAAGAAGAAGAAGAAGAAGAAGAAGAAGAAAATAGGAGAAGAAATGTTTCTTGCACTGCAAATAAGCATTAAATAATTTCCGAAGAATCATGTGACACTAAAGGCTGGAGCAATGAAAAAAAAAAATCAGTGTCTCTGCCCCTTTTTTTCTGGTTATGTAATATTACATTTTTTGAATTGTGTCATTCAGCACATGTGGGCTGCCGTGTGTTAACCAATTGTGAAATAGCTATTTACACATTATTTTAGCTTTCTCATATCACCCTCGTGTCATAACCCATTGAGTTGTTCACTCAGAAATATCCCAAGAAATACAGAGTTGCAAACTCCATTTCGCGGTCATGGCCTTATTTTGAGAATTTCCTCAGTTGAAAAAGTGGTGGAATTGCTTTTGACACATAAAAAGTCTGTAATAAAGTGAATTGCTTTGGGTTTTAAAGGGCAACATTGTGCTATGGCCAAAATAACATTTGATATTGTGATAAGTGATATTAAAACACGTACCAGACTTTCTGCCATTCTTAGGGTCAACTTTAGTACATGGAGGTTCTTTTATTGATCTCATTTGGTAATGAAATATCCACATCTTCCTAGACCATCTTTATTCTAAATTTAAGCCATTTCAAAAAAAAGGTTTGTCTTATTTAAAAAGACATTGATTTTTGTAGCCACGGTGGCTATTATTGCAAAATTCGAAGTCTATCTCAACATCTATAAAAGTAAATCAGACTTCATATATTATGTATTTTTTTAATTTTCTAGCAATTGATTTCTTAGTCACACTTTATTTTAAGGTTGAATTCTCAGTACTAACAAACTATTAATGACTTTGGCCTTGAATAAACTCCTAATTAAACTCCTGACCAAGAGGCAAAATGTGAGGACTTGGGAGTGAGAACAAGTTGATTTCTTTTGTTGGATTATACTGCCTCTTTACCTAACTTAAAAATCCAGATATGGTTCCTCGAATCCCATTTTGTGCAAAGGTGACTGCACCTTGTTTGTTTTTGCCACCTTGCTAGTTGCCTACAGCTGGGTTTTAATGAAAGTGTCCACTGACGCTTTCAGAGAGACAGATGTGAGAGTTTGTAGCCTACCTAATCTTTTTCTGCCGTAATCACACCAGTCTGGCATATTTATTGAGGAAATACAGTCTTCTCCTCTCGACTGAGTGCTATATCATTATGGGACAGATTTTAACAGTAGAACACAGCTTGACTCTCGCTGGATGCCTTCGGTTTCAAGTTGCTAGAAAAAGGAGTTTTGCAATGAGGCAGGAGAACGTGCATGTCTCTTGATCTAATGGAGGAAGTCAGGTAGTGCATGTGCCTGTATAAACAGTTTAGTGGGGTGGAGCAGAGGGTGGAGGTAAGGAGCTAGTGGGGGGTTACAACACGAAATGGCAGGTTGGCGTTTACACTAGATTAATGAGCTAGAGGAATGATGTTCCTTATCACCGCACTGCACATGTTTCTAAATTAATGCAAAAGAAGGCGCTCCCTCTTTTTTTTCTTGTTCACTTCATTTCTTCTGGTACTGTATGCATCAAGCAGTGCATTTGCATCCAACCAGCCCCCTCTGTTTTCATCTCCCTCCACTTAGTGCTCACCATAACAAGGCCTGGAGAATGGACCAATGGGAATCAACTCAAAGAGTGCTTGTTTGCTTAGTGCTTGCGAGGCAGATTTATTGATATTCCTCTAGCATTCTCGATTGGGGTTTGTTCGAAACCTCTAAAGTGATTTTTGCAGTGTTTTAACATTAAATCATCCTTTAAACATCAGTTAGACTCTGATTTGTAGATATAATTACGCGATTCTTAAATCTTTTGTGTAGTCTTTAAATAAATTTGAAAAATTAAATGTTGGAAATTATCCCTTTGAATTAATCTATGACTGGTGCAACTTTCAAAACAACCAGCAGCAAAGATCTTGCAATATCACACACACACACATACGTAAAATATGTATGGAAAATGTCAACATTTTTCTTAGTAAATTTATTTCTAAAGCTGCTGTTGACTTGAAATTTTCGCCAGATGTCGATAACAAAGTCTACAAAGGCAACAAAACAACAAATTAAGATACGTGTAACAAAATGAAATGACACAAGGGAAAATATTGAACACATGAAGAAAGGGAGGTTCAAAAAGGCATTTAAAGCCCAAGACGCCAGCTGAAATCTATTAGTAATTAGAAAGCAATCCTTTCTCTAGTTAGTGGAAATTAATATTAGCTGCTTCAGTCCCAACACCTGGACGATGATGAAGATGAAACAAGGGTGAACATTCCAGCAAGACAATGACCCCGAACGCACAGCTAAGGAAACTCACGATTGGTTTCAGAGAAACAAAATAAAGCTGCTAGAATGGCCCAGTCAATCACCTGACCTGAATAAAATAGAAAATAAGAACTAAAGATCAGAGTTCAAGAAGAGGCCAATGAAACCTTGGAAGACTGTGTGGTAGAATGAGCCAAAATCAGTTTTTTTATACAGGAAACATATCGAAGCTGTCATTACTAACAAAGGCTTTTGTTCAAAGTATTAAAGAAATTTCAGTAGTTCAGTGCTTTTTTCTGTGTCATTTCATTTTATTACACAATTTAATTTCAGAATTTTTATTTTTAACAATAATTTGAATTCATTTTGTTAAATAATAATAATATATAATAATAATAATAATAATAATAATAATAAACATTAACAATTCTTTAACTTCACTGATTGTGAAACTGAAAACATCATTCCAAACTAAAATTAGCAAATTTATGTGACGTCACATGTAACATTTAGTAACGTGAAGTACATTTATTTTACTTCAAAACACATTCGCTTTTATTATGATCAATGTTTAAAATAGTTATGTTATTTCAATTTTCAGTGAAGAAAAAAATATTCTTTGATTAACAGAAAGAACAAAAAAAAAAACAGCTTTTATTTTAATCAGGAAGCTTTAATAGTTTTAATGAAATGCTAAAAGTATTCGTAAAAAAAATGCACTGACCCTAAACTATAAATAAAATCTGTTGTGCGGTATCTGAATGCAGATGACATATTTTCGTTTACTGAAATAGTGAAAAGCATGAACAGGTCAAGCAGCGTATGACTCTGTTTCTGTCACGGTGGCAGTGAGGCCTATAGCCAAAAGAAAGTGAAATGGGGCTGGTGCTCTGCATTGTGTAATTCTCTGCTCCACTGAAGACAGACTGGACATTGGATTTGAAGAATGAAAGCTCACTGCACTGAAACAATAATACAGATAGCTTCTCTTTTTTTCATCCTTCAGCTGTGGATATACGTCCACTCCTGTGTCTTACTTTGTTGGCTTCCCTCCTCAAATGATTATTGATAAAGCAATCGCTTTCAAAGGACTAACAACGGGAGTCAGAACCAATCTCTTTTATTCAACGCCGTGATTGGATTTGTAGGGCCTACACCGCTGTTGAGGATTTATCGAGCAGAGCACATGGCAGATATAAGAGATTCTCTTTCAAGAACCCCAGATTGTAGCATCATTCAAGTCTCTGAAGACTTACTATAAAGAATTGTAAACAAAAAATGAGGGAAAGAGTTCACAGGACTGCATTTAAATGGAAAAGGGTTCAAACGGTCGTCCAGCTCCTCGGGTCCAGTTGTCAGTCGCAGGCTGAGCGAATGAGAGTTTAACATCTGGTATTCTCACAACATCTAACTTGGTCAAGCCACAACGGTGAATCAATTATGGCTGTTTCAGACAGAGAAGAGGAGGCTTTTAAGAGCTTGATTAAATGTCAACTCTGATTAGTTCGCAGCTGACGTATCTATTCCTGTCAAGAGTGGACATCTGATGCTCATCTGTAGAACAATGGTCTGGTGGCTCAGTGCTCTTTATTTTCAGCGGGAGTGACATTGTGTTTGGTTAGGTTACAGCTGTCGCTCAACAATGCTCCTCTTGACACTCAGCAACAGCATTTAGCCTTTAGATCATCTCGAAAATGAAAAAGCGCTCTTGAGATTGTTCTGCATTTGTGACTAGTAATATGTTTGGGGGATATAATGACGGAATTCATATTTAGCTCTATCAACAGCATATAACATAGTTTAAAATACTACAAACAACATAAATTGTTAATATAGAGATCACGATAAGGCACACACAATGGAATGAAAAGGCTCATGTGCCTGTTAGTCTGAATTTATATTAAATGCAATTTGTTATCAAAAACTGAATCTTAAGCACATCTTTATATCATGTGACAAGCATATGATAAATTATAATTTACCTGGTCTCATGGCACAAACGTACCTTGATGCACTTTTTAGAGAGACACGAAATACGCACCAACAGTACGTATCACTGCAGTTTCCAAAAGAAATGAACGCTAGATGCAGTAAAATTCAGACACATTGTATCGCTTTTCACACAATTATACAGAGTTTCAATTAATAAAGAGTAATTTTCACACAATTACTTAAAGAACATCATGTTATGACAATAATAATATGGGATATTTGTAAGCTGATGCTTTTCAATGTTAGCATCACACATATCCAGCTTTATATCTGTGGGTTTTCATAGACAGTAGGTTTGTTCTGTAGCTCACAGTACAGAGATGTGCTTGAGAGGAGAGGAGCTCTGGTTCAACAAAACAGTTCAAATCTTTGTAAAGGGAAGTTGAAATGACACGGTTGCATCAACAAATGCCCTTTCATATCAGTTTTGCATTTGTTAACACTGTCGGGTAGGTTTAGGGTTGGATTTGGTGCAGGGCATATTTCCAACATTATAGAGCATTCACTTTTAGTCCACAGAAATTTCAGTTCTGTAATAAAAACGTAACAAACACTTGCCAGGGTTCAAACCTGTCACAAACTGTGATTTTGCAGCATTCAGTGAACATTTCTCTTTGACACTAGCGAAACGTGCAGTAAAAATGGTTTTGCACAAAAAGTGCACAGAGGTACCTATTTTTATGAGACCAAGATGACTATAATACACTGTAATGTGATTTCTGTTGTGATTTCTAATTCCACAGCACTTTTGTTATAATGTGTTTTGTTCAAGGTGTAAAGCTGTTCAAGTCATTATTTTTACTGTTTTAGGTTGTCATGGCGATTAAGTTGTAAAATGAAATACCACTTTACACAGAAGTGTTTTTTTCCTCACTTAAATCGTGTGTTTAATCATTACTATGAGAAAAAAAGCTTGATTTGTAAAAGTGTGAATTGTAAACCTTGTTACTGACCACTAAACTAAGAATTTTCCCTTGAAGCATTTAAAAACTTGGCTCAAAATCTCAGAGGGTATATATAATACTGAATAATAATGAAATAAGAGGCCGGAATAAAATTCTAATTATAATAAACATCAGCATCGCCGTAACTGTCGTTTTCCATCACACACATTAAAGTGTAGCGGAATGCTTAAAATGAATCTCATGTTGCAATGCAGTGCACACACAAGCCACACACACAAACAAAATTGCACCGGTTGAACATGCATCATTTTGATCAAGGTTACATTTCATTCCTCCCTCTCTCAGCTGCTCATCTGAAGTGTTTGTGGGAGATGAAAAGAGGCTGAGCTCTTTGAAGCTGATTTTCTACTCCTGCAGCTCCCGTTATCTCTGCAGCTCAGCATTCTCTGGAGTTAAGAAAAAGAAGGAGAGAGAGTGAGAGAGAGAGAGAGAGAGAGAGAGAGAGAGAGAGAGGATCTGATCTGTAATTGTAATCTACTCATTGAACTTTTCCCCTCACTTTCTTGAACCATCATCTGACCATTAAAGGTGTGATCTTAAATGATATCAATTATTAATATTAATATGTAAATATTTACTCAACCTCATTTTTTTCCAAACTTATTGTTATTGCTGGTAGAACAGAAAAGGAGAATTATTTTTATTTTAACAACATATGCTGTTTCAGCACTTTGAACAATGAAAAAGTAGACATACAGTACTTTTTAAAAAGGCTATTTTTTACTAAATAATATACTTGCGTGTAGAATGAATGTAATGTTTTTTGACGGTTAATTGAAATTCAGTTGCATTTTTATTAATGAATTTGGTTAAACAGAGTGCATTTTTGATTCATTGACGTAGTACTTAAGAACATCTTTATATTCATATTTAATCCTGTTGTCTTTGACATTCAAAGTACTTTAATGCAATTTCTATTGAAATGTTTTTAAATATATATGTAATTACATAATAACATATCTGTAATGAACCTGTGATATATGACAGCTTTAATATAATATCAAACAAAATCCAGCAATATTTGATTTAAGAGTTACAGCACAGAAACATAATTTCAGCATGTTTCAGGCTAGAAAAGACTTTAACCACTGTTCTTCTTCTTGTTCCTTGTGTTTTTGAGCTGGACAGACTTGAAAGGTCTGTGTAAAGATTAAAGAAAAACATCAGCAAAATCTGCAGTAAAAACTTTGCAATGAAAGTTTTATGGAAAGGCGATATTGTTAACTTCACTGTACAGTAACATAGTAACTCAGTGGTTGTTTGTTTCCCTTTAATCTCTCTGTTTTAATTCTGCGGTAATGCTTGGATATCTCTGCAGAATGGATGGATTGATAGATGAATGAGAGCACTGGGATATACAGTATTGATTGCAGTTAGTCCAAGGTTAAAATGTTTTGAAGTATGCATCTAGATCCTTTGTGAAAAGATCTCATGTTTCATGAGCTATTCTCCATTAAGACCCCATTAGGTGGGTAGGTGATGGCCATACTGTAACTGACCTTTATGTATGATTGATTCCGGCACCGAGTGTTTATGTGTGTGTGTGTGTGTGTGTGTGTGTGTTGAGGAGTGAGAAACTGAGTGATGAACTCATGCGAAGATGTGTCGTTTAGCCTTGGGTGTATTTTAAAGAGTTAGCAACTTTTGAATGACTCTTAAAGGGATAGTTCACCCAGTCAAACTTTCATTCCATTTGTGCGTGTGTGAAAAACAAAATTATATACCGTAACTTTAATTTTTGGGCGAACTATCCCTTTTAAGATTGATCTGTAAAACACTGCCCACCATGATTAAAGCTCTCAGTTGATTACGATGAAACACATTTCACCCAAGAAAGCACTAAACATTGGATTGGAGGACGTCACACGTCTGTCTAAGAAAAATGATCTCAATTCATAATGGCATCAGCTTCTCACACTCATTCCTCCTGTGAGTGCGAGGCTCAAATTGAAGAGCAGCTATATAAAGACATTCATTCACCTTCAATCTGAGTCCTTCATGCAGTCGGCTCTCCGCTTTCCACTGCTGGTATCCATCACCTCTGACAGACTCAAACTGGCTTTTTCCTTTGAAAGACACTCCGCGCTCTGCTATCCAGAAGTCCTGGATCAAAAAAGGTCACTGCAAGGTCAAGTGGAATGGGTTGGTTTTTGAATACACGTAAAAGGACGTATGCTCTTTTTGTAAACATAGGAATGTTCATTAAAAGTAAAAAAATGCTTCAATGGTACATAAAATGTTTTACTTACAGACGCTTGTTGATCTAAATTTCATAAATGCTATGCTACAGTTACAGTAGTTGGTAAGCAATTTCTTCTGTTTGAACTTTCAGTTAAAAATTTTAAATCCAGGGTTGCAAAATACCAAAGTGGTACTTATGGACCAGTAGCAATAGCCAATCGTTAGCCTTAATTTACTTGAGTTCATTGTGCAAGTGGAGTTAGACACTTTTTGGTCAGTTAAACCTCTTGTGCATGAGTTGTCTTTTAATTCTGCAAAGGTCCTTGGTTTAAAACATTGCAGTATATTTACACAAAGTATTATACTGAGAGCAAAAGACAACCAAAACCTAGAAAACTACACTACCGTTTAAGTTTAAGGTCAGTGTGATATTAAGCAACAAATCAAGTACGAAATGTTTGTTGTGCTCTAAATAATCAGTTTATTTTTTTTAAACCAACATGCAGCACTTTGCATAATGTGAATAGTCCAGGTGTAATGTTTGGCTTCCCGTCCGGCTCATGAGTAAATAACCACGAGAAACAACAAGCCGGAGTTTGGCATGCAGATAGCAGGGACTATAGCATTTCTAAAACAAACAACTAACTTAAACACTAATCTCTCTTGTTCTTATCTCACAAATGCATAAGGTTCCGAGTGATCCCCTGATCGACACGATTACTGTGGAAAATAAAATAGTGCAGCTTGGAGAGGCATCCAAACTGAAGGATAAGATCTTTCAAGATTGTCTTAGTCAACTGACCAGTTGCTAAAAGCCCAGAAAGCCATCACGTGTGTTGAATCAGCTGTCACAAACTCTCTGATAAGAGCCAATATTCCTTTTGGTTAGCAATGAAATAGGGTAAATTGATTATAATGACTGAACTCGTTTGGGTATCGCTGATCGTTGTAAAACACATTCCATTTTGTGGCATGTGGGTGAAATGTGCTTCAATAATCACCGTCTTAATTGATATTTTGTATATTCCAGTAAAAAAAAAAAAGCTTTCTTTGGTGAATGTAAAAGTATGTGGAACATTTTAACCTTAAAAAAATATTTGGTTATCATTGACTTTTACTCTATGGAAAACAAATCTTTTATATACAGGCTTGGAACAATATTTTTGGGTGAACTCTTTTCTTAAATTGACATACACTTTTGTCTATTTACGGTCAATTTATCTTGGGATAGCATGTTTAGATTAATGCATATTAAGACAAACACTTCCTATTTTTCGTGTGGTTAAAATGTGATAAAACACTGGTTAGGGCTTAAATGTACATCGACAATAATAAATCATAGTCGGCATAAAATTATTCAGCATGGCTTATGCACGTCAAATGTGTGTGAAGAAAGTTGCATAAACGTGCACTTTTAAATGGAACCTGTACACACACCTCATTACTAGTGCTGCAGACCCAGATGTGTTCGGTTAAAGTAATGACGCAACTTCGTGACACCTGCTGTGTGAAGAAGATAAAGCTGTTGATTTAATCCAGGAGAACACGTTTGATCAGGGAAAACCAAGCCCACAGAATAATAAAGCCCTGGCACATCGTGATCTTTTTTAACTTCCTCGCCGAATCTATACCGCAAGTCTCTTTAGACACACGGTTATAAAGAAGTCATAGGCGTGATAAGACAACTAACAAACAAACCCAAAAAAAATACTGGAATTACTTTATTCCCGGCAGCGAACGTAGTCTGTATTTGCATTGCATATTTTTCCGGCAATTTGTGTGTCAGCACAAATCAGAGATTCCTCCTTGCATGCACACAGTTCAGTCAAGTAAAATTCCATCCATTTTTATTTCTGCTCGCATGTACATGCTCAAACACACACACATAAATAAAAACATTCCCCTATAGAAAGCTTTCCTAAAGCTGCTCTCCGCCTGTGTTTTTGCAGGAGAGGTTGTAGCCTGCACATAAATCATCGACTCAATGCACAGCTATAATGTGTCTCGGTGGAGCCGGTCATCTCTGCACTCGCACACGAACACTTGCGCAAACTCGGGTGGGCTAGGGGTCAGAGGTAGGGAGAGTTCTAGATGTATTGAACTCTGAATTAAACTGAATAACACATGAACTCCTGCTGGTGCATAGCGTGCCAGAATAAATTTTATGTTATATAGTGTGTCCCATTCGATTCTCGAACGAATACATCTTTCAAGTCTATGATAACACGCGTTCTTCAGCTTTCCCTTTGGAACAACATTTTTAGAAAGGTCACTGGAACTGCATCGATTAGGAATATTCCGTACATACTGTACAGACCAAAGCTAAAGCTAAAGCTAAAATGTACGTCTTTGTACATATTAGTAGCTAAAGTATTAGTGCTTTTTAATTTATCAATTCAAATCAACCTAATCTATAACATATTCACTGATTATTTTAAAATTTATCAATAAACCACAATAAAAAAAAAAATTAAATTACTGCAGCAGATGAAAGTATTAAATAGACATTGCGTATCGCTTTATAAAATTATATATTAGCAATATTACACAAGCAAAAACTCTGTTATTCTTAATATCAGCACAGTTATGATAATATTTTACTAACAGTTTAGTATAAGACCAGTTTTCACTATTAACTAGTTGCTCTATTATTAACATATTGACTGTTTATTAAAGCATATTCTGCATTAAATTAGGAGTTTACTGAGGCACTTTAGAATATGGAACACTCAATAATATTCATATTGCTTAAACTCACCAAACATAGATGAGCCATATATCAATGAAAGCTCTTATACCTCCAAATGTGATTATGCAGTTTATTTCATTGATCTGACATATTACAGAGAATAACTAACAAAAGTATTGCAATGACTTATGTCTTTCCAAACACGAGGGAGGAGGGCGCACTGAGCCGCTCGCTCCATACACAATGGATCACATTTTATTGTAAGCAAATACAATAATAATTACGAATTCCACCCTTATGTAAAAATTTAAGGTCTTCTGTGTAAAATGAGACCATTTCCAGTCATTTAGCTCAAAGTATGATGAAATGGGAAGGTTTTGAATTTATGCCTGATCTCTCAAAAGTAATCCGATAATAAGTAATATAATAAATATATAATTAATAGTCTGTAACAGTTCATAGTAAAAGAGTATAGGCAAAAATTACGACCTGCTATTTCTGATTTTAAAGTGAACATCCAGTATTATACTATAAATTACTATTTTTAACGTGTGGGTTTTTGCAGAATATGTAATTATTTGCCTTTCCAAAGATCAGTATTAAATATGCATGTAGCGTTGTTAAGAATTTAAGTGTACAATCCGTGCCTTCTGATGTTTCTGCAGGTATCTTCACGGGCTATAACTATAACAAACACATCCCACCAGCCAAGAAAAAATATGTCCATAATCTGAGATCACGATAATGTGTTTTTACGTACGGTATTCTCTGTGGTTTGGTAGCTACTCACTTACTGACACGCACATTTTATTGATGGCTGTCTGCTGAAGAGCAATAGGTCAGAACAGTCATGCATTTAAACTGAAGTCATTAATCTACTTGTTTGATGGAGAGGAAAGCCGGACAGTTTGTCATCAGAGGCCTCCGATGAATGCTAAAGAGAGCCTATACAGAAGACAGAAGCAAGCGCATATCAATGAGTTTAGCATTCATGAACCTCGGTAAAGCACCTGTTATTCTTCATTTTAGCATCGGCTTTAAACAATTGCCGTCTTATAACATAATGCATTAGTGCGTTGATATCTGCAGGCAATCACACCGGCAACCAATCCGCTACTTGATTTATTACTGCACATTGCTATTTCAGATTACTAACCAGACAGCACTGGAAATGAAGCTCTCTGGAACGAAGACTAGATGAATATTTAACATTACAGGTCAGTATCCGGCACAGTTCGGCCCCTGGTTGTGTATCAGCTGACACCTCAAAGGCTGTTTTGGATTTAAATGAGAATATCCTGGCGGTCTTACGCATCTGCTGACACAGAATTGGCACTGAGGTAGTCTACCGGCCACAAACAAATTCGCTCCTTTTAGGTTCCCACAATCAGAGGCTATTCTTTTTTTCTTTTTTCCTTTTGCACTTTGAAAGCATTTTGTCCACTTTGGTTATAAAAGTTGAGAGTTTTGCTTTTCCACTATTTCTGTGACAAATTGCGAAATGCTGCCAGTACTCCAAGCCATGTGCATCCGTATGATAACAGACACTTTTAAAAGCGTTCTATTTCATCCCCAGACTGAGGTTTTGAAGTTTCTGCACATCTCCTACACCTTTCTTTCCGTTATTTTAATTGAATTCCATTGCATGGACAAAAGAGCACCTTGTCAGCACTCCTAATTATGTGGATTTTTTAAAAAGAAGATTTTATGCTCCAGTGATTGCACATATTATTTGTCATCGTATGCAGTTTATTCATGCGCTCTGTATGATACATTTTTGAGCTCGTTTTCTTCTTTCGTGCTCTTTCTACTCTGTTTGATCACATTCTGAATATTTAGTGTCAAATGTGTCAAGTGAAAAGCAGTACTGCACCTTTTGATAGCTGATGTTCTACAGCACCGCTCTGTACATATGTGATTAATTAAAAGAGTAATTAAAGTGTGAATTGAACCCTCGAGGGAACCATTTTTCCAGGCTCTATTGTCACCCGTGTTTAAATCACCAGGAAGGGCATCCCGCCATTTAATCTTTCTGATCCCATTTGGGAAATGGTCTAGGAGCCTTTGGTCCCAGCTTAGGTAGAACATATCTAATTACATGCTTATGAGAACAGAGATTTGGTCTTTTTGTAGAGTTAAATAAAGAATAATCATAGTGGTGCAGCGTACGTACTCTGTTCGTCTGATGAGTGGGATCTGTTTCATGCCATTTGCACTGTGTAACATAATACAAATGTCATATCCGTAATAAGCGAATACAATATATTTTAGTTATTCATATGAATAAACACTGCAAAAATAATTAATAAGACTCCATGATTTCCATTCAATTAATGCCTTGTGAAACAAATCGCTTCAATATACATAATAACTCCCATAATAACTGCCCTGTTGTTCTCTCACGTCATATTTCTCTCCTGAATCAAAATTTTCACTTCACAAGATGTTAATTGATGGACTTGATGTTTTTTTAACAGATGTTTGGACTCTCATTCTGACGGCACCCCTTCACAGCACAGGATTCATTGTTGAGCAATTGATACAATGGTAAGTTAATTAAAAACTGTTCAGTGAAGAAACAAACTCATCTTGAATGGCCTAAGGGTGAGTGACTTGTTTTCAACAAATGTACCTTGGGCTAATTTATTTATTAGTTTTTTTCTGCATTATATTTTTTTTTCTTGCTTAACTGTAAGCGTAAAGCCTAATTAAGAAATGTTTATTCAAGGTATATTCTCTAAAAATAAGTCTCAAATGATGTACCTTGTTTTAATCATTTAATTATCTTGAGGTTTTTTAAAGAAAAACAAGAAAATGCTTATTTCTTTACTGAATGCTCATGACTAATATTTTAATAATCTGTATCATGTCTTTGAATCGCTCAGTTCTCTCATTTAGGCTCTTAAACAGCGTCTCTCTGGATTTTGAAAATGATCAGTGACAGAGAAATTTTCATTAGCATGATCCTTTATCCTGTCATCTTTTTCATGCTTATTTGATGCTGACCTTTCCAGGCATATTACAGGAAATGATCTGCAAAATCATTAAAGCAAGTGCTTTATGTAACATTTCTAGTACTTCTCAGCTGAAATATGCAGAAAAAGAAAGTAACAAGTAATAGAAAAAAGGTTTGTTCTTTTTAATGGCTTGTCTTCCCAGGCTTTTCTTTGAAAAGAGAAGCTGTCTTAAAACATTCTGCTCAGAGCGAATTAACTTGCTTTAGGGTGATGGACTTTACCTTTTTTTTCAGTGGCATTTGAGGAGAACTTTGAGCTACATTTATTTAGATAAGATTTTTCTTTTAACTAGAGGCGATCTTCATGTTCCTTTTCTTTTTCATCTTCCTTTTATACTCTGCTGTTTGAAAATGCCTACAGAGTGAAGTTAAAGGTAATGCAAACTAAAATTAATGTGCAATTTAAAACTGAGGCCAGCTGACTTATCGGCATTGCATCATTAATAGGCCAACATTTATGACTTCTTCCTTAGACCATTAAATAATAGCATATTGTCAATAAAAAAAGGTTTCCATAGGTTTATAGTTATTCATGCAGGTTGGTGTTTGTGTCATTGTTAAGAAAGTCTTAAAAAAAAACTATAATTGCCTTTGCCATCAGTAAAATCAATAGGAGGCGGTGAGAGAGGATTACCACTTTAACATGCATGAAAGAAGGTAGTGAGTGGGAAGACCACAGCAATTTATCAGCAATTAATGACTGGGATGAAAAAGACTCTCCTCTCTGGACTACAGCAGAAAACATTCAGCCTGCAGCTATCCATTCTCATTAGTGCAAGCAGACACTTCTGCACCACCACCTTTGTTTCTCACATGTGCATGACTTTAGCATGTTCTACAAGTGTTTAAAAGGATAGTTTACCCACAAATGTTCATTTATCGAACATGCAATCACCCTCGGGCCATTCAAGACGTAGATGAGTTTGATTCTTCATTAGAAAAAAAATTGGGAAACATAGCATTATATCACTCGCTCACAGACGAATCCTCTGTGGTGCATGGGTGCCGTCAGAACAACACAATAATCCTCGAGTAATCCACATGACTCCAGTCCATCAATTAACATCTTGTGAAGTAAAAAGCTCCAGGTCTGTGGACCTCCCCTGAAAACAAGTCTTATTATTAATTTATACTTTGTAAGTGTATTTTTAAGACACTTTTTGCATTGAGATGATTTGACTACAAGGCACTCATCACTATTGTTTTACTTACTAGTGTTGCCTCTAAAAAGCAATGTTTATTAAGGTTTAGTAAGTACATTTGGTGAATAGTGATGGATTAGTAGTTTTAAGATCTGCCAGATTATTTAGTATGCTTTTTTTGAAAAGGAGTTTAAAGCTGCACTGCTGCTGCATCAGCAGTTCGCTCTGTATATTTCCCACATGTACTTTAAACATGCAAGCAGTTTAAGTTGTGCAGTTTGGATTTTCCTTCACTTCAGTGGATTATCTTTAGGATGAATGCTCAACAAAATAAACGTATAAGGGAAAAGATTAACTGTCCCGTGATTCTCTATATGAGAAATAGCCTGCAGACAGATAGATAAATACCACCTCCAGTTTGACCTGGCAAAAGGTTTTGTAATTGCTCCAAAATATAACTTCACTAATATTTAGTGATTCCATTGCATTAAATAATATAGTTTCTCTAAGACGGATAGTCAGACTGATGTAATATTTGGAAGCAATGCAATCTTTGATTCCATTACAAAAAGACTTTTATTTTGAAATTATCTGCTAGTATGCATCATGATGAACAGCAACTGCTTGCGTGCTTGTATCTTACAGTCGTCAATATGCTTTTTCTATCAACGGGGGGGGGGATCATTCGCACGTACAATTGTTTGTAATTTAAGTATGTGGCAGAATAATGAAACAGCTGCCTTCAAAAATGCATTTAACTTCTGTAATTAAAAAGTGAGAGAGTCTAGCACCTTTCTTTATCTCAAGGAGAGGGATACAGTACTCAGAATGCAGTGCGTACTTCTGTTTTGTGCACCACGAGAGGCCAACTTCTTCCTGGGAAAGAGGCCAGAATATGGAAACACTGGGCAGCAGTCACCAGGTTAGGCCAGAGGAGCTTGTAGTTTGTAGATTCATTCTTAAAGGGCAAGTGGAAGGTCAGGCAGGAAAGTGAACTAAGACTTGGAGAAAAGTTAAGTATTCAAAGCACATGTTGCTTGTCTTGCCTCTAAATAGCTTTTTTTTGACAGCACTGTACAGTGTTGCTAAAATGTATTTGTACACCTAAGCTGTACTTAAAAATGTATGAATGGCAACACATTGCATTCAACAGCAAGAATGCTGTTTTAAAATAGCATATTACTGATATCATTTGTATATCAGTCTACTTATGGGTTGTCAAAATCAAATCCATATTCAGATAAAATTATCATTCATAATCATTTACCAAAAAAAAAAAAAAAAACGCTTCCCCCTTTGTCTGTTTAACAAATCAGCAGAATGAATGAAAAGTCAGTGAACTGTATTATCATTGAAAGATTTAGCCTTTTTTGGAGGAACCATTTGAATGAACGTTTCAATAACTCACTCACTGTCGGCTGATTGTTTAGTTTCTGAATGAATCTGCATTTTTTAACGAATCATTTAAATGAGCGCTTCAATAACTCATTCATAGTCAGTCAGTTGTTTAGTTCCAAGGTGAATCAGCATTTTTTCACACTCTAAGCATCACACATTTTCCAGCTTTTTCAATAGATACACAGGCAAAATGGACACCAGGCTCTAAACAACTAGGAATCGCACACACCAGACATGAGTTTGTGTTGCTCTGAACGCAAACTCATGCAAAAAACATGTAGTTTGTTTCTAGCATGACAAGTCAAAACAATGTGTGCTCTAAAATCATCTGAAAATGTCAAAACTCTTTGTTTTCTGAATAGCCTGAATAGTACTATAGTCAATCTAAAAAATTGGAATCTGTGCCCATGACACATTATGAGATTTTTCGAGTCCGCTGGCTGCCAAATTATACTGTAAAGAAACTAACGCTGAATCGTCCAGTCTATAAATTGTGGCAAAAATCTGGGAAAAAGTTGTGCAGTGTATTCAAGACTTGTTTACTCTGGTATGACAAAAGACAGTATATCAAGCATATCTACATGATATTCAAATCTATACCATATAATAAGTATAAAGCAACACAGTATCCAAGAGGACTGCTGCATTCACCAGGAACAGGATCCCTATGCAGCTGCAGTGGGAAACTGCACTGTACACACTTACATGTGTTTAGTAAGTGCAACGTTGTGTAACACAAAGTCATTTAAAGTGCACTCCAGTCGAACAGCAGGGGGGAAAATGAACTGGGATCATGGCTAGAGTCTCAACGTTTCTTATTAAGCCACAGGAAGTAATTACAGTCACACAGACCATCGGTGATTGGCCTGACAGCAGGATTCCATAAAATCTCCAGCGTCTGGAGGTGCTTACGCCATACTCCAGGGCCAGGGCACAGACGAGGGGTGCTGTCATGTGCTCTGTAACCACAGACAACATTTTCATCCATTATTGTGGCGCTACCAACATAAAGCCTGTCTTAAAAGCTATAGACAACTTAATTATGCTGCTTTCTAAGATGCCACTTTTAGCCAAATTAGTGTTTGGTCGCATATGTCCTTTATGGGAGAGGAAATCACAGAAAGCATTGCAGACGAGCAGTAAAAGCAGCATACTAACATCATCTCCGCTGAAAACAAATGCTTTTGAGTCTCCAGTGCAGAGTGCTGTTAGTGATGTGGACAGAATTGCTTTCTAAGTAGATACGTAATGTATAGAGT
Organism: Puntigrus tetrazona; assembly: GCF_018831695.1. Classification (NCBI taxonomy): domain Eukaryota; kingdom Metazoa; phylum Chordata; class Actinopteri; order Cypriniformes; family Cyprinidae; genus Puntigrus; species Puntigrus tetrazona. Next base: position 17,927,333 of record NC_056706.1, on the reverse strand, counting down.
AGGACTCAGTAACAGACAGGACTGCTGCATATGTAGGCAGCAGACACTTTACTAGATTTTGGGTCGAAATCATTAAAATAACTATTTATTTTTTATTAAAATGAGCCCACTCCAGATTCTGTTATTATTTATATCCATGGTAAATGGATAATGGATAACGTGAATAATATTTTCGTTACTGCTCATCCAAGGTCGGTGAGATTAAATTAGCATCACTGCATTTTAGCATCACTGCATTTATTTGATCAAAAATAAAGTATTGTTATGAATAAATTATAAATTATCTATGGTCGTGAGTTCCGTCCCTACCAATAGAGTTCAGTGGGAATAATGACTACAGTTAGCTAATGCATAACAACGTTGAATAATATTTTACATATGACCTGATACAGCTCTCACGTTCAGCTCATTTATCACTGAAAAATGGCTTACTTTCATGTAAAGGACAGATCTAAAAGTTATCATGTGGCTTCGAAAGATAACACTCTTCAATATCTCATATACAGTGCCCCACGGAAGAAAGCAAGTCACACGGGTATGGAAAGACATGCAGGTGAGTAAAAATAATGGTAGAACTTTCATTTAGGGAAGAACTATTGCTTTAAAACATACAAACGACCCGATTCTTGAGTAATTTTCTGACGTTATCTCTTCAATTTTTCCCCCCTTGGGTGTGATTGTGACACTTGTGTGAGATTTTCCGACAGTCTCCTACATCAGGCGTACCATTTATATTACAGAGCCTCAAGCGCTCAAATGCTTAAAAGTGGCGGCATTTTAAAGCCAGGTCCTCTCAAACACATTTAAAGGTTGTCTTTCATTGGCAATCTGTCCTTTAAACAGAAAATCATTAACAGAACGCTGTCGAATCTGAATAGAAGCATTGACGCTTTAATTACTAGATATTGAACTCGTCTGTGATAATCACACACAATTGTGCTTCCGCACTTCAGCGACACTAAAGCACGCTTAGAAGCACCTTCTCTATAACAATCACAGACACTACTCAATAATTTCTGAAGAATGCTTGACCCAATCAATTCGAATTCGGTCTATTATGACTCGGATTCATTTTAACTTCCAAGAGGTTTCAAATTTATCAGGCCTCTCAAGTACTTTTTCGTAACCACCAATGTTTTTTTTTTTCTTGTACAGCACCGTGTCTGATAAGGTTCTAGCGGTTTTCTTCCTATCTACTGCACAGACATAGCACAGGTAATGTATTCCACCCACTTTTCTTCCTCTCTTGTTCTGTAAGAGTAAAAATACAGAGCCTTTGTCACGGGGTGGTGGATGTTTTGTCACATTTGGGTAGTTATTAGTGTGTATTTTGCTGTCACCTGTAAACGGGTTGACAAAAGAGATTTATGCCACCCTCTTCCCCCTCCCCTCTGTCATTCATTTCTCAGAGCCATTGATGATTGTGGCTTTTTATATCCCTGCAGGAAAGACACGTTTATCAGACTTCCTGAGGCTCTGTGAATTTAATTAGTAAATGAAATTAATTAAGATTACAGTATATTATTTATTTTTCTTGTTCGTTTATCAACATCTTTTTTTCTCTCATTCGTTACTGGAGCTGTTACAAGAAACGTTAAGAATAAAGTAGTATGGTATTACCATGGTATCAGACCGTATCTTTACCATGGTATTAAATTATTACCTTATTCATATTTAGGTGTTTTTTTTTTTTTTTCAAAAGGCTACGCCTTTTTCCAGTTACAGCAAAAGCACTGCATGTATTAAAGACAGCTTTAAGTATGCGAGGACTAAAAAAATAAAATAAAAAAAAAAAACATTTGGGACCGAGTCCACCAAAACATTGTCACCCTGTCAACTAGCTGATAATGAAAGCTCTAGGCACTGCAGACTTCACAGCAAAAAATCATTTACCTTAAATGTACTCATGAAAAAGCTGAATCATCTTACATTTCCCAGCAGAACTTTTTAAAAAGAAAATATAAAGTTTGCTATGAAATATTTAGCGCTTTTTTTCGGCCTTAGCAATGACCACCAGAACATTCCAAAAAATTAAGTGCAGAGACTGACAATGAAAAGAAAAAGTCTAATGATTTCTTCCATTTATCATTGTGTTCTATCTTCGTGTGTTTTTTTTATTTTGTTTTTTATACATTTTTTCTAGTGATTATATTCACATGTATGTTTTTCTAGTTATATATTCATGGAGTTGACCTGTTGGAGATTCACTGCAGTGAAAAACAACAAATATATTTTGCATTGCAACCTGCTGCAGGATAATGGTTTATCCTAACATGTCCATTACATTTAAGCCAATGTTGGTTGTTGTTTAAATACTTAAAACTTATTAGACTTTTACATTATACGAATATTATATGTATTACATTTTTTATTATTATATATATTTTATCCCGTGGCAGAAACAGCTTCCGTAGAGAACTGCTTTTTTTAAAATAAATAAATAAATAAAACATAAATATTAAAGAGAGGTAGAACGATCATTTAGAATTAGCCGTCACAACGCACTCCGGTACGCTATCTGATATGAACCTAACGACTTGCATAATAACGACATTTAATGAGGCATATAAAAACGTTATAAATCTACACATTCGACTCCTAGAGGTTTCAAAGACAAGCAAATTGCTGTGATTTTCAGCCCGTGAACAGATCATATCTTTCCTCCTCGGAAGCCCAGAGTCTCAGCAGTATCTTACGACCGTTAACACTTTTAATTTACGCCATTATCGGCCCAGCCTGTGAGCTTAGATTACCTACAAAGGCACAAAGTAACATTCGTTTGAATTTGGCCTTTAGTGCTGGCCTGCCCCAGAGCTATTCCTTGCATGCTGAGCGTGTGGAAAAAGCCTCGCGGGTCTTGACACTAAGTGTGGGGGAGTGGATTTGGGTGTAGCTTACCTCTAACCCAGAGTTAATGAGGACCCTCTGGGCTTTTCCCTTCATTGGTGTGAAGGGAAGTTTCTTTGAAAAACACTGAGGAACAGCTCCGTGCTACCCAGAGGGAGGAAGTGCTGGAGTGTAAAGTAGGTTTTGTATTCTTGCATGGTTCACGAGGTCGTTACTGTGCAAAGCATGTTGATGCGGTCGGTGAGAACATAAACAGATGCTTGTTAATATTAGAATAATAGAAAATATATGACTGTAATGCGAAATAAAAGGGCGGAAGGGCTGTGGAATTTTTTCTTGAACCGGATACAATTAAAACGCCCCAAGAAAGCACGTTTTACATTTTGCTTGAAAGTGAAATATGCATGTGTGCGAACGTAAAGCAAATATTGACGCCCCATGCCTTCCCAGTGTTTCATTTGTCGCAGATGTAGAGGCAGTGGATTAGTTCAGGCAATTACTCCTGGTAGGCTGCGCCCCAGCTTTGCTCATTAATTTAGCCTAATTACCTAAACATATTTAATGGAGGGATGGGTAAGTGATAGATGGAGTTAGTGACTTCAGATCAAACGGGTCTCATTAATTGGCCCTTCCTTAGCCTCCTGTTGCATCGAGGGGTCTGCCAAGTCAAAAGCAGACATGTTTCTGAAAGACTTACTTACACAAAAGAACAGCACGTTGCTTATGATGCGCCGCCTACATGAGATACAAAAATGTGGTGGAGGAGAGCAAAGAAAAGTAAAGGCAACGGAAATGATTTGTGTACATTGTGTAAAATAATTAGATTTTCTGTCTTCCCGAGTGAGCACAGGAATGAGTGGTTTTATTTCTACCTTTACCTAAATAATTCATTTTATGTACAATTCTTCAGAAAGGCCCACAAGACTTGATTTGGAAGACTGTTTGACTTGATTTGGACGCTTTTTTTTATCCCAGCAAAGCAGAGTTTCCAAACAACACCTATAATATTCCTGAGTAGCACATAATATTTATTGATTTTTTTTTTCTTTTGGCATTGACAGATTTTATTGGTTTCTACTGGAAAACAAACCAAAATAATACACTTTGTAAATTTAAATAATATAACAATATTGTCATAACTAATATCTTATTGCATATGGTATTTATTCAAACTATTTATAGGCTAAATATTTTATTATATTTTAAACCATAATTTATTCCATGGCAAAGCTCAAATTTCAGCATAATTTCTTGTCATATGATCCTTCAGCAATCATTGTAATATGCTATCTATCTATCTATCTATCTATCTATCTATCTATCTATCTATCTATCTATCTATCTATCTATCTATCTATCTATCTATCCATCCATCCATCCATCCATCCATCTCTATCTAAATACATCTGCAGTTCGTATTTATTTATTAGTTAAGCCATATGCCACTTACTAATAGAGTTTTATTGTTGTTATTGTTTCAAATGACAGAGTTTGATGTGCATCTATTTTGCAGGAACAAGTAAGTCATCTGTGATTATGTAAATCCATGCAATATCCAATATAATGTCATATGTTTGATTTAAACATCATCTTCATTTTTCATCATGCAAATCAAGCGAAGCTTTACAAAAACGTCCTCACAGCAAGACAAGGAACAGTGTTGCGTGGGGAAGTGCAATATTGTGACTATAATCAGTGTTTATGGAAATGTGCTGACACGTGTGATTAATGCAGGGTATGGATAGTGAATGCTGCGGACTAGGCATGTTTTATCCAGCATATATCTGAAACGAACACTAAGCACTTCACCTGCCCTCTGAGACCGCAGTGAGTGGCACTTTTACACGAACACACACACACACACACACACACACACATACACAGCAAATCTGAATATGGGTTGTGGTTATGATATTGAAGCAGTTTAATGGTGCTGTCAAAACTGATAAAACAGTTCAGGGCAACTTCAGACCCCCCGCTGTTCAGGCTGTGTTTGATGACTGCATTTTTTCACTCTGGCCGTCACTCAACTTTGCATTCAAGCATCTGTTGTTGTTGTTTTTTTCTATAACAGTGCTGCACTCATCTTAAAGGAACAATTCACAATAAAAAGTAAACTTGCTGGAAGAGATAAGCAAATAAATAAATAAATAACAAGAGATCTAAACAAACCACTGATAAAAGCATCACAGTAATCCACAAGTAATCCAGATGACTCCACTGCCTGGTCTCATGGCATAAACGTACCTTGGTGCACTTTTTAGAGAGCCACGAAATACGTACCAACAAGTACATATCACTGCCGTTTCCAAAAGAAACGAACTGGCGGTAAAACTCCCTTTAAAACTAACTTCAGACACCTTTTATTTTATTAACAGAATTTCAATTAATAAAGTGTATTTTTTGAAGAATTACTTAAAGGATATCATGTTTTGACTTCAAAACAATATTAATATGTTTGGATCTATTGTTAGCAAGTGATGTAATGCTAAACATTTCTCCAAATGTGTTCTGTTGAAAAAAACAAAACAAAATTTGGGTGAATTATTGCATATAATAATTATATGCAATAATTGGGCGAGTAATTGCATCTAACAGATAACATTGCATAGTAGATTTTAATCACAGTCCCAGTAGCTTCCTAAAACAGAAAAAATAAGTACAAAAAAAACATTACATCTCATCTGTGTACTGTATTTTTTGACTTGTTTTTCTGTTATTTTGGGAGCTACTGGAACATCATGCTTGAGTCTGTAAACAAGATGCTGAAGATAGAGAAACTACTGTAGCAGTATTAAAATGAATACTAAATAAAAGGCTCTAAACCGGTAGCACAGTCTGGGCTGTCTTTTCCTACCAGCTCTTCTATACCGGTACATCTTGTCTTTCATAAAGACTGATGTCAGAGATCTTGGGTCATTGAAAAGGGTTATTAAACACTGCTTTAAGGGAAGATCTTTGTTTAGCAAACTGAAAAGGTGACATAACTTAGTTTATTAATAGTTTATTCAATTGTACTGAATATATATATATATACCAAAGACTACACTAATCACTCAAAACACATTTTATATCCATTTAAGTTGAGTAGTTTAAAGTTTTAATCAACTTTTTCCACACAGTTCAAGACTGAAAAAAGTAACAAATGCTGGGATTTAAACTTGGATTTAAACCTCTGTACATAATAAGCATTCTGTATATATTTCAGAAATCTATGTACACACACACACACACACACACATATATATATATATATATATATATATATACACATATACATATATAAACTTTTTCAAATAACCTTGTCTGTCACCCTAGAAGTGAGAGGCTTTGTTTTAGAAGTTGCTAATTCTTATTGCAGAGGTGTATTATTGACTAGTGCCGTGCTGTCACCTGCGTCTCTGATACTGACAAGCAGTGGGCGGCAGCTCTTACGAATCTGACTTCACTGAGATGTATTACCGTCCCAGCCAGTCTCTCCCTTTCTGTGCTCCTGCTCTGCTCCAGCTTACAGGCTTTACAAGCCCTTCCTGTGCCTCGGCTCGATAATTTGCACGTCTGCCCCGTTCAGCTCAGTGCTGACACACACACTCAGCACAGCTCCTTGTGCCGTTAAAGCTTAAACGCTCTGGCATGGTGCCCACACCAAAATGCCATTAATGCCCGTATCCAGCTCACATAATGGACAGCTGTAGACACAAAATGGCCAAAGTAAGTCACAGGTGAAACCGAGTGGGAAAAGGTCCAACGGTAGTTATAGTGCACGTTTTTAAAAACCCTACAAAATCGAGCTTGATGTGTGCAGTTTTTGCTCACAAAAGCTACGTTCATCGAATATGATAAAAATGCCATTAAAGATTATCGTACAATCCTTGAGTAGTTCCTTGTCAAAGGTACACTTCTGTATCTATTAGGTTCGAATACCTACACTTTGAGTACTAATATGTAGCTTTTGGTACTAAAATGTTTCTTTAAGTACAAAGATGTACCTTTTGAAAAGGTACCGTCCCAGTGTCAGCTTTTGTACATTTATTTCTGATAGTGTAAAATACTATTATAATTACTATTAGTATAATGTATATATTACTGAAATGGAATTACTCCAATCATCCAGTCTTAATACTTTCAGGATATTTTGTTTAATAGAAAGTTCAAAAGAACAAGCTTAATTTGAAATAGAAATACTTCATAACAGTGTCTTGACTGTCACTTTTAATCAATTTAATGTATCTCTTTTGAATTGAAATATTTTCTTAATAAAATTAAATAATTGATTAATTTAAGCAAACTGAATGGACTTATTTCAGTGAGCAATCTTTTTTTGATGATTCTTTTTGGGAGTCTTAAACGTGTTAAATAGAGTTTCACAGTCATTTTCCAAAGATGCCAGATAATGTTTAGGAGCACAAGCGCAGATGGCTTTAAAGCAAACACACACTGGCTAAAAGACCTGTATTTCACAGAGTTTTAAACCTTAAAGCACCATACTGAATCTGTTTTCAGGACGGGTACAAGTAGCCTCAGCCTGGCCTCTGAAATGATTATTTTATTTTTTTTTAAGGTGTAGTTCCATCCCCCAAAAAAGACACGGTCACACTGCGCTATCAGACACAAAAGAGAGCGTCGCTGATGTGGTATGTCGCGGATCAGAGGTATGGGGCTACAAAGGAGACAAAGATAAAGTAAATAAGAGAAAATGTGTTTAGTAAGCGGGACATGATAGGGCTTATCTCCTTGTTTCTGCGCTAGATGGCTGACTCTAGTTACACGCTGATGCACCGTACATTCTTCTAGCTCACAGAGCTAAGAGAACTCATGACACACACTCCTCCCATGAGGGTTAAACGCAAATCAATTATTCACAACTGAGACCGGAACGCCCTCAGTAAGAGGACTATTGTTTTGCAGATGTCATCAGACATTTATGTGGCATTACAGGTGGAAGACCAAGATCTTTTCCTTCCTTCCTCTGGTTGCTACGGACAAAAATGGGTGATACCGTGATACATGTCATCCTTGTCAGCCGATATCAGCAGTGTAGGTCACGAGATGAAGCTCTGCGGGATTTTACAGGAAACACTCCGGCCATTTTGACCTGAAGAGGATTTTTATTTTCCAGTAAATGATAAAGTTGATGTTATCGCGTTGGACTAAAACATATACCCACACGAAGTTAGCTAATCATTTTTTGCGTCGAACATGAAGAGAGCAGCAGCTTTCGTTCTGATAGCTTTAAAACTTTGCAGAATGATGGGATCAGGATCGGTAAGAGATGTTTGCATCCCGTCTAGATAGTGTGCTTGGGAAACACGTCCCTTAATGGTCGGGAATTAGGTCAGTAGGCAGAAAGGAGAACGCATTCGACCACACGTGCCTTTTTCACCATTTGGCTGAATGTCAACTGCCTCTAGGAGAAGCTCAGAACCTTTCAGACATCTAAATATAGCGTTGTCTACTTGTGATTGGATTGGTAAAAAACACATAAACAGGGCCTTGGAGGTCTTGAGGCCTACCAATAAGTTGCAAAATGAAATAAAAACCTGAACTAGCTAAACAAGTTAGACAGAATTCAACATTTGGTGATAATGTAGAATAATGAGAGATTTTAAACAGCTTGGTCATTTGTGGTCCTTGCTAGTCCCATTAACACCAAACTGCAGTAGTGAGGGATTTTCAGCACAGAAGGGTTAAAAGCATGTTGCATTGAAGGGATAGTTCACCCACATATGTCTGTCATTATTTAATCACCCTCTCCACACTATTTTATGTGATTTGTAATGTAATCGAAATGGGCTTCAGCACTTTCGGTCTGCCAGTATTTTAGATAGTGGGCTGGCCTGATAGAGAACTGCTGATTTTTGCATATGTGTGTCAGTGTAGCTCGTGTGACTGTGTGCGCGCGTGTGTTGCCACATTATATCTTGACTGTGTGTATCTGTCTGACTCAGCTCGATGGTTTCAGAGGGCAGATGAAGTGCTAATTAGTTCAGATATATACTGGATAAAACATGCCTAGTCCGCACCATTCACTACCCAGAATACCACTGCATTAATCACGTGCGTCAGCACATATTCATAAACACTCATTAAAGCCACAACATTGCACTTCCTCACACAACACTGCTCCCTGTCAGCGCTAGACACAGTCTTCCAGGTTGTTTTTTGAGAAGAAAGTGCAGTCATCCAAGAAAAAATATACTCTGGATCGTCTGATGAATTCAGCAAAGGAAGCCAAGTAATAAAAGTCCTGATAATCAGTTCTTAACACATTTTTAATTAGCATAATCATTATACAAAGAAATCTGATTTAATTAAAATATGTATTATTATAAATACTGTATATATGCTATTGAGTAATATCACATTTACCTGAACCCCATTTTTTTTACGTAATACATTTAACATAATAATAATTTACTATTATTATTTATTTTCTTACAAAACATTTATTAAAATATTTTTAATATTTGTTAATGTGCATTATCACATATACCTGAACCCTAAATTTATTTATATAATAAATATATCATAATAATACTAATAATGTGTTATTATTATATCTGACTAAAATATTTTTATATTAGTTTTTACTTATCCCCATCATCATAATGTAATTATGTTGTGATTTTTTTTTTGCTATGGTTCAGTTAACAATTATTTCACAGATAAAATATATAAATAAATGATATAAAAATATGAATAAAAATACCTCTATTATGAAGATAATGTGCTTTCAGGAGCATGCTGAAGGTTGTTATGTGGCTTCGCCAGTGGAGCAAATTACCTGAAAAATTGAACCACAGGCTTTTCAGGAGATTGTAAAAAAAAAAAAAAGTCTATTTGGAGGACATAAATTGACTAGCAACGTTCTAAACACTCAAAGAGAGTCAGACCATCAAATTATTCCAGGAGGAACAAAACCTGGATTTGAAAAGAAATGCTTAACACTTTCCAAGCAATTACACTTGAACGTAGACCCAATTTCTCTTCATCTCAGCCAATCAGCACTATAATCTTCACCTGTGATTCAACATCACAACAACAAAGATATCTGTATCTGCTTCGATCAGACAAAGTAGTGCAAATCTAATAAATATTAGTTAACATAGAAATCCATATCCAAGTAAACAACCTGTGTAAATTTACACAGTCGTTTGAAAATGAATTGCTCTTGCGTCATTCTGGCAGGTCTGCGAGTAGATGAAATAGATGTGGAAATTACAGAGTTTGCGAAGTCTATAAGCTAGCAAAGAACCAAGGCAGAGACGTGCAGAGCTTGGCTTAGATGGTTAGACATCTAAGTCTTAAAGCCCTTTGCCAACATTCGCCAGTATCAGAGTCGAAGGTGACTGGAAAGCCTTTAACCATTCGCTTCTTCACTAAGAGTTAGCAACTGGCAGCACTGGAACGGTTTCAGATTGTCGAAACGTCTCTAAACGTATTCTCTGTGCTTTAAGATCAGACGTGGCGAATGCAGACATGTTGGATAGAAATTGAGCGAAACACAAAGTGAAAAATGCAGCTGTCACACACTGAACCGAACACAGCCTGAACAGCAGGGGGGTCTGGATTGCTTTGTCTCTTGTTTTATCACTTTTGACAATGCCATTAAACTCAAGCACAGGCAAAAACTCAACTCCTATCCAGATTGGAAGTTTTACATCACACGCCTCACGTTTCCACTCTCCAAGACATATTTAGATTTGACTGATAAAATAAATAAAAGTCTAGATAAAAGAGCGTTATCTCTTCCTCAGTACTGCTGTCTGGGGTATCAACAGGCTGCTTTATAGGGGCATCACGTACAGTTGGAGAACAGAGTGTATGAATACACTTTGTATGCTGTAGAAACTAATTAGCCTCTCATTTATGAAAAGGCCTCGAATTCTGCTGGAAATCAAAAAAGTGCTTTGTTGATATTCGAGAAGTGTGTGAGCCCCAGTCTGGGTGTTTCGCTGGCGGATGTATTTCATTTTGGGGATAAAATAGTAAAATGAAATGACAAAGGGATATATAACCATAACGTACAGCACAAGCTATCCATTTTTAGACTTAATTACTGAAAGGTATAGACCCTTCTCGGACCGAGTTCTGTATAATGAGGTTGGATCCCAAATGGATCCTCAAAGCTATGTCAAATCTGGTGTCTGTACAAAGATAGGGAAAAAATGGGCAGTGAAGAAATTGCTCACAAATGAAAATGTCTCTTGAGATGAAGTTTGGACAAAATGACCTGATAACATCTTAACATTCTGTGATAAAGCTTATTGAGCTGGCGGATATAAAGGAAAGTGGGATGCAATCTGTTCTTTGTTTAACTAGATGGAACTGTCTCAGAGGCATATATTACTCTATATCAGTACAATATAAAAAGCTGAGACCAGCAGTCATAAAACATAATTCAGAACTGGTGGTAGATGTTGGCAAAGCTACAATCCATCCTGAAGAATGCTGCACATCATCCTATCAGGCAATTCCAACGATTTGATTTAAAACGGGAATATTGATGACGATGAATTTATTCATAATGGGGGTTATTATTCTATATTTAACTCTAAGCTTAAAATACTTTCTTTTATTCCAGCTTACAGAGAAAATAAAGTGTTTCCGTAATGTTACACTGTGGTATTTTCAAAACATTCCTCTGTATGTTTGAGCATCCTGACCTGCCTGACAACAGGAACAGCTCAACCAATAGCGTGAGTTATTTGTTTGACTGACCAATGGAATAACGGGGAAATGTTTAGAAAGCCTGTAAATTTTAATTTTGAATGGTTTCTTGCATATCACTATACTATGTATAGTGCATGATTTGTATACGAATACATTTTGACATTTACATCACATAAGCGGCTTCATATGTATGGCTTTTCTGATATAGTAAGCTTGCTCAGTAGTGCACCCGGTACGCGGTTGCTTCAGCAATCGTGCCACTATTTCTTGTGTGCTTTTGTTAACACCATTAGTTGCTATTGGTTTTAGTCCCACTCACCAGACATTTCATTTCCAAATTGCAGCGATACGTAGCAAAACCATTGCCAGATCTGTTTTGGATAAAAAACGAATGTGCTTCCAGAGCCACTTACTGGATTTTAAATAGCAAAACGTACCATGGTGGATGTCCTCAAAACACCGAAAAACAAATATGGAAAACGGTAAAAATTGAAGTGGCTTTATTGATCAGGAAACAAGCACAGCATTAGCATATCTGGACCTCACAGCAGTCTACAAAGGGAGGTGACCCTTACATCAAAGCAGTGATGAGATGACGTAGAGCTCTGCTAATTCCAGAGGTGATCAAATCACGATGGTTTATCAAAGTCATGTGACACAGCAAAAGCATCATTGGATGTTTCTGTGAAGTGCTACTCTTTTTCATAGTTCATTTCTTTGCATCTGAAGCTTACATTTATCATTCAAATGGTCTCTCCCTGATGCCCTCCCCGCCCAACCATAGCTAAAAATCTCATACACAAATGTACTGTACATGTAGACTGCACACACACACACACACACACACACACACGCAACAATCACACTTCTGTCACAACATTATCCAAATCCCAGTAGGCCTTTTTGATATAGAGTATTAGCGCCGTTTTTGGGGAGCATATGGTGGATGCTTTCTGCTCAGGTACATTGAGATTCAAATTCATTTTTTTTTGGTTAAAAGGTTGTAAGACTAAATGTAAACCGACACCTTTCAGAGAATTCACACTTTTTTTTTTTTTGTTACCGCTACTTCTTTTCTCACTGAATAGGACGGCACATTTTTGAAAATCACTTCAAAGCAAGAATCGCAACGTCAGTGTCTGGTGACGGAATCATTTTTCTTACCATTTGAATTTGCTCTTGTTCTCCCTCGTGACAAACCTGTCTTTTGACTTAATAGCTCCCTTAAAATATATATTTTTTTCTCCCTCAAAAAGGCAGCATACTTCAAAAATATACCGTTTATATATCTATATATTCCAGATGTTTGAACAAAAGTACAATTCTAGGAACATTCACACCAAATAAGAAGAGCATCTGGCAAAATAGAGCTGATCATTACATCACCGGGTCCTTAATCTCATAAATTTTTTAGTACTACAAAGTATTGAATCATCTTTTAATGAAAAAAGTTTGCCTGTTGATGTTTTAATGTTTTCACAGACAGATCCCCACTGTTACGACATAACTTTAATGTGTTTCCATTTCCCATTAGTGCCATATTTACACAAAGAATGTTCATATTTATCATTTGCTTTGCAATGGTATGTATGTAACAAGCCTAGGACACAATATATAAATCTTTTTAGTTTTGAACTTTACATTTATATATATATATATAGCGATGTCTGTTTTGTTCATAACTTCAGTTTTTGGAATGTTGATAACAGAGTCATATGTATCTAGTGCATTTACTGAACCTGTGAATTGGGGTGAGTACATTTTTAGAAACATTCCGAACATCAAAACTCAGCATCGACCTTCTCCACACGGCGGCTTGAAAATAACGAGGAGGAAAAACAAAGAGTAAGGCCACATCATAAATTGCACACGATGATTCACATGACAATGAACGTCCCGAAACGCTAGCTGGTCGTCCTCGGCAGGGATTTTTCTTGTGTACAACTCCATTAAACCGGAGACCGATTATGGTGTGACTAATAATGTATAGTGGTATGAGCACCTCCAGGTCTTCCTCAGTCATGCAGTTCTTGTCACTCCCACTGCTTTCTCTAGAGTCTCATCATCGTTCAATTAAAGACAACATATAATAATTAACAGCTGTACTTTTGGAAAGAAAAACATTCATATTCACAGACAAAATTATACATGTGTGGGCAGCCCATTGACATTGTGATCCCACACGAAAGCCGTTTGTAAAGATCTGCTTCTCCTGTTGATCCACTGGTAGATTTTCATCAACTTCATCTTAGCGTTCTTTTCTTTTTTCCAATCTGTCAAACTAAGTACAGAATGTGACTAAGAGAGCTGTCGCCCGTGACATCCACCTTGCGCCGTGTCGACAGAGTACAGATTTAAACTTCAAACACTTCACGTTTAAAAGAACCACGGGAAAGTAATTACTCCTGTTCGACTGGTGGACAAAAGAAGGAAAAAAGACAGAACTGAAAAGGAATAATCACAATGAGAAAGCTAAAGCAGCTGTCAAAGAAGAGCGCGGCAAATCCAATAAATGGGCAGTGGGCCTCTCAGAGATGGTGTAATCCAGTTCCAGACAACGGCTAATTCAGGCCTGATGGGTGCTGTGAGACACCCTTTTTATGGGTGGTGTGGGCGGCAGGAAGTAGTACAGTAGACTGGAAAGCTCCGTGCCTGGGTCTTTAGTTGCAGGTCCACCAATCAGGCACCAGACTTTGGACTCAAGCGGCTAAGTAAGCAATATCTGTTTCTCGGCCGTTCGCTCATTCGGTATGCGATGTTCTGTTTCGGCCATGGCGTGGATGCAACAGTCTTTTCGATATGTGTCACTGTGTTCTTTCTGTTTGGTGTTTGTCTGAACGAAAGAAAGAAAGCTGCAGTAGAAGAGAGAGGCGTGAGTTCGGTTTGAAGATGATCATGAGGGGGTTTCCATCAGCCTTGTCCTCGTTGTGCTGGCGCGTGAAGCTCAGGTAGGTCTACATAGCGAGGTTTCCAAGAGCAAACAACAGACCGAGCGTCAAAACATCAGATAGGGCTGGACTTGAATTTCTGGGGTCCTCTACTCTTGTGTTAGGTGGACTGCCAGGAACCTGTCAGGAAAAAAAAAAATAATATGATATGGAATGTCAGACATTGCGCAAACCGGTGAATATCGTGAAAATAAGTCCAGGTCATGCTTTACAAAAACACAGGGATAAAACTTATTTCATAACGTAATTTTAATGTAATACATTATTGTATTGCATTAAATGATTACAAAAGCTTTTATATATTTTTTTGAATATTTGTAATAAATGTTTACGTTTGTATTTTTCTGACATTATTTTCATGATAGCACATATAGTCATACATAGTTGACAAATGCTATCATACTGCCTTGCTTTAAAGTAATATAGATTATTATTATCATTATTGTTGCATCATCCAGGTGGATGCAGGAGTGTGTGTTGGTGTGTAGCAATACACAATAAAATGATATATAAATGCTTCATTCGTTATTATTATTGGTCATAATGCAAATTTATAAATTTTTTATTTTGTAACTGACATTATTTATTTATGATATACTTATTCACTGTCATTATTCATTTATGATATATTTATTTTATATATAGTCAAATAATGTTTCATTTTGTATTTCACATAATTATTTTTTTAATCAGTCATCGTGAAAATAATATCGGAATGCAAGATAAAAATATCCATAATTTATATATTATATTTAGATTTTTTCGGTTTTGCTGTAAAATACAACCTGGAGATATTCGGCACAGGTTGGGGGGGCTCCACAAACACTCTCAAGCTTTTGCAGTACATGTTGAGCAAGTGACCACACCATGTTATGTGTGTGATTACAACACATTTACTAAAAAAAAGCCGTGCAATGGTGCTTTGTCTCTGGACGCAATATTCATCAAGCTTCCCCCCCCCATGCACAATTATAGATAATGCTTGAACTCACTGGCTTGGAAAGTTTCATCTCTGCACTTCTTACCTCACTTTCACAGATGTAGTCTTTTGATGGATAGCAATCAAGTTCCTGCAAGGAAATAAGGTTATCCTTCAGATATGGAATTAAGTATAATACGATGGTGTCTTGTTTGAGAGATCTATTCTGTAATGCATGGCTATCTTATCTATCATCTCACAATGAGTCTTATGTGAAGCGCTCTCGGGCTCACTGATATGTCTCTTTCTTTTATAGATTTTTGGGGGGTCAGAACCTCTGGAATATAGCAGCCCAGTTCAATAATGTAACCAGTCTGAGAGAAGAGTTTCTAGACAGAAAATTGTTCCAAAATATAATTCCAAAATGTCTGAATTAGCCTCAAAAATGTGCATATTAACACATGCAAATGCATTGTAATCCTCTAAAATTGTGTGAGAGTGTTAGTTTCTGCTTTGACGGGGCTCTTCAACAGATCTATAAAGGGTAATAAAGGGACTGATGAGGCTCTTGCAGCAGCATGATTTATCTGAACTAGGAATATCAATCAAATAATGTCATTATGTCACTCAGTTGTTAAGCTTTTTAAGTATTTTGTGCAAAATCAGAGGGAGCTTTGTTGAAGCTGGCTGGTATTTTTTTTCATTTGAGAACCACATATTTACTGACTTTTTTTTTGTTAATAAGCTTGTTTTAGATTAACTTAATTTAACTGAGCTAATTTAATTGAGCACATATTTATTATTTTCATTATAACTTTTCTTTTATCTGTTTTACTTTTTTTCAGATTTTTTTTCTTAAGCTGTCAAAAATAGCTGTCATCAAAATATTGTATTTCTATATATATATATATATATATATATATATATATATATATATATATATATATATATATATAAATAATCTCTGTACAGAACACAGAAAATTAATACACATTGTTCGTTTGCATATAAAATTGCATTGTAACAAAATTTTAATAATTTTACTAACAACATTTTTTACTAATTTTACCATTTATATGTCCTGCAATTGTGGTAAATTTGTAGTAAATAAACTGCCAATAGTATAGAGACAGGCATCCATACTGCTTGTACATCCAACTTGTTTTATTTTCAGCCACCGCTTTTGGCCATCTTCTTTTAATTGGCTGAATTCTCATAAGACCCCATTCTTCTGAAGGTCTTTACAAGGAGGTGCAAATCATTCCATTCATATTGACTCATAACCATACATTTATTCCCGCATCGCACGCTGTAAAATTCTGTTCCCCCCAAACAAGGTCATCAACGCTTGTTTGTCAAGACGTGGCTGCGGTATTGTTTATGACAAAGAAGGGTGGGATTGAACTAGTGCACTCGCAGGGACGCAGACTCGCCCCAAATCCAATAAATCTGTTTTCAATTATGTTAGAATAAAGACTGAGACCTTTCAGCCGGGCCTGGAGTACATCCGCGTGGCCAGGTTGGCATTTGCAATAAGACCGCTGAGGCTTAGAAGAGATGTAATCATCTCCAGACACCTTCAAGATAGGACAGAAGTATAGCGTGTGGACAATGCCAACGCCTGGTTTCGGTGCTGAATTGTTTCTAAAGATATCAAGAACACCTCTCAGCATTTTATAATTAAAATCGCATTCTTGCGACAGCTTCCTGCATCTGTTTGCATCTCACAAAGCTGTGGGTTTAATCAGGTGCTCTAGTCCAGAAAACCCAAAGGCCACAAGACACATACAATGGCCGAGAGGCAGAGACTGTATCCCATTGGGATTTAGTGCCTCAAT
The DNA here is from genome assembly GCF_018831695.1 of Puntigrus tetrazona. Taxonomy (NCBI): domain Eukaryota; kingdom Metazoa; phylum Chordata; class Actinopteri; order Cypriniformes; family Cyprinidae; genus Puntigrus; species Puntigrus tetrazona. The sequence goes on along the minus strand of NC_056706.1, from coordinate 17,910,108 downwards.
TTGTGTGCTGCTCCCTTAGTCAGCCTTCTCTCCACACAATGCTATTTACCCGAGACTCAATCGATCTTAATCTCTCCTCCTCTGATTAAAAGGTAAAGCATGAAGGACTATTAGAATGAGTGATTTCGCGATGTTTTGAAGTTAGTGCATTATATGAGCTGTTAAAGTGTGTGTGGGGATTTCACTGCAAACCCCTGTGTGTTGTTTATGAACAAACTAGTTCAAGAAAGCACAAAATGTTGCCTGATCATTGTAATTAAGTCATTTCTAAAAATTATTTTCAATACAGACACGGCTGCTTCTGTGTAAATTAGCCACATTGTGCTGTATTTTTAAAAATTCTGTGCTGTTTATACATTTCATTTGTGTATTCAGCAAATGATGAGCTTAGATAGAGTTAGATCCACATGTATTTACAGATGTTTTGTGGTAGAGCGCACATTTTCATTTTAAAGAGCCGATTCGAGATCTGACAAAATCATTTTAAACACTCAGCGAACATTTTGAATGTTTCAAAGCATGTAGCCTATTAAAATGTATAAAAAAATACATGTAGAAATATTTCTATTGCTTTAGATTTTGCTGTATTTTGCTGTACGCTCTAATCTGTTGCTAAACATTGATTGATTGAAATCGTTGTATTTTAGTTTATTTGCTATATAAAATAAATACATTTAAAAGTGTTTGAATTTATTTCAACATTCATATTTGGCAAAAACTGGAAAACAGGATAACATTGAATTATTTTCTTTTATTTATTTATCTATTTATTTTTGTTTTAGTTCTAATGTAATATATATATTTAAATTTATTACATATAAAACCGATAACAGCTTAAAAAAATGTTATTATTTTATTTTATTATTACTTAAAACTTTGTTCTAATTTAAAATGAAAAAAAAAACTTCTAATTTTGAAGGTATGTTTTATTTTATTGTATAGCCCACGGTTTGAAGGGTGAACCGACTTACTGTGCTAATTATGTTCAGCACAGATGTGTTTTTGCACCATTGCCTGATATGCATAATTCCGTTTGTGTCGGGTGCTAAAACTACCCGTGCAAATAAACAACACCATCAGTAGGTGCGATTCAATTTTGGTAAATTTACCTCATTACGTATATATATATATACACCCGTTCATGCCCATAACTATGCACTATTCACCTAATAGTAAATTCAACTGAAGGCGAAACTACCACAGCGAATGACATCTTATTAATTTTCAAGTGTTTGTGTATTTTGTACGTCACTTTATTTTGTTTTATGAGTCATTTCACCTGATCTATGTATGTAGTGATTGTGTTGAATTAGCGTTAGCTCATGCAGTGAACTTTCAGCGTCTCCTGTGTAAACATGCATAATTAGATGCAGGCTTAGGCAAAAGCCATAACTGCCAGAACTGCAGCTGGCATAGAGAGAGAGAGAGAGAGAAAGAGAGATATAGACTGAGCGAGAGACGGAAGAAGGGACCGAAATTGTGTGTTGACAGGCGGGGGATGTTGGTGAGGGGGGGTGAGAGAAACAGAGGACAGTGACTAAAAGCCAATTAATTAGCGAGAGCGCTGATGTGTGTCAGCTGCCTGTTGACATCAGCCCAGATCTCTGTTCACAGCTCTGCTAATGCCCTCCTCTCTCCCCTCCGCTTCTCGACATCTCCCTCCATTTCTCTTCGGCTCGTTCACATCTCAGCTCTTTGCTTTAGAACTCACACACTTGTCCTGACTGTTTACACAGGAACGCAGAGAAAGACACTGATGTGTAGCCTTGCACCGCTACATACAACCCTGCTCAAACAAACCAACTCGCAAACACTCAAAACCTGAACTCCTGGTACGCAGTGCCTTCGCGAGGGCAAGCCGTGCTTCGCATCAACCTTATTATTAACGCGAGACTGGGCATGGCCATTTCTAATCATCATAATGTATGATATGGCAAAACGAGATGCCATTTTGAATTCAGTTGAATAGTTACTTGGATTTATTATTCACAGTGGAATTTTGAAACGTCGTAATAATAAATGCCCTCAAAAGGTAATTTCCAAGTCAGCATTATTTTGTAATTCTTTCTTGTCAGTTTGACAGCATTAAGTGTTTGCCATAATATCTCTGATGAATCGAAAATTGTCTTATTAAAAGAAAACTGCAGAAGTCCATTTACGTATCAATAAAGGGTGTGCAACATTTGAAAAATCTAATTTATGTCAATCACTTCAAACTCTTTGTTTCAAATTTGTAGATTCCTCTGTTGTCAGCTAATTTTTAACAAATCTTGTTAAAAAAAAAGTAAATATTGCTGTTTATACCACAAGGCTGTTGGTCGCTTGATTCTGATTGGCTGACGAACATTCCAATGCTGTTATGGTTGTACTTTCATTCAATAGTTCACATTAGACACAGATAACTACACAAACACAAAGATCACCATTTAACTGCTCCAGGCGTGTAAACTTTACGTTTGCATCTCGAAACGTAAAGTTACCTGCAGTAAAAAAATTATAATTTCCAAAATGACACATCATAACTATGGTTAAAAAACTGCAGAAATATAAAATTCCCAAAGGAATGGGTAAAACATTTAGCAGGTAAGAGTGTGTTGGTTTGTGTTTTATATGTATTCATTCCTTGTATTGACAACTTTGTCTTGTTGTATTGTGGTAGTTGCATATGCAGCTATAGATATCAATATTTGCTTATATTTGCTTGATAATTATTGTTGTAGATCAACTTGCTGTGAGTGTTTACAGCCTGGATTTGACATTGGCTTATACCTACAGACCTATAGAAACAGACACCAATGAGGCTGTGTGTATATGTCTATGACTTTACAAGTAACTTTAAATCTACATGTCAAGTAACTGACATTATAATATTAGGCTGGTAGGTTATGGTTAGGTTTATAGAATAAGTTAACATGTGCACTTGTAAAGTTGTAGGCATGAAAATAAAGCTACTAAAGTAGTTCCATCTCACATTACAGTTTTGTATCAATATGTCCAATTATTTCATTTATTTCAAATGTCCTAACAAATTACAACAATAAATAAACCATAAGCTAAAAAGACACAGAGCAAGTAAATAAATATGTCTAATAACAGGATAAAAAAAAGACAATTCAGTTTTTTTTTTTCCTCTAATGAAATGATATCTTTTTATTTATCTATTTATTTTCGCAGCAGGCACATAACTAGATGAATACCTGATAATCCACAACAATGGAACACTGGAAACGATTTTTAGTCTTGGGTGAATAGAATCGTTCTCCGCCTCAGTTGTGCCCATGAGCAAGTCTTGTCACATCTACATGTAGATACTGTGAAGGAACATCCTTCCTGCCTCAGGCACACTTTAAGTGCTATTGGACCTGCTAGATCGAGCAAAGCGCCCCCTTTGAATTTCACCTCCAAAAATCACTGTGATGCCGAACCCTGCCTGGAATTAAAACACAGTAAACAGAGCGAGACTTTGCCCATTTTCTCTCCACCTGTCAGAATGAGAAAAATGGCCCATGGCAAACTATTCATCTTTCATTTGAGTGGGACCAGAAGAAAAATATGAGTTTCAGCAATAGGGGTGAATCTGTGATGCACATCTGACACGTTTCTGAATTGCTAGAGAATGGTGAAGTTTGACAATGTTTCCCCTCAGGCAGTCTCTAATTATAAACTTCCTGCTTGGGTAATGTACTAATTATCATTTTTACAATAAATTAAGCATTGCTCTACTGGCTCAGCACGTACAAGCACACACACACACACACACACACACTCGCGCGCAAACAAATGCAGTGTAAATAGTGACATGCAGTTTTGTGGCTCCTCTGGGACATTTTGAGGACACATTTTTCTGTCTGGTCTATTTGTGATGTTTTCAGGGGTACATTCAATCATTTTAAATTCTCAACTTTAATATGTTAATTACAAGCACGTCAGCACCTCTGGAGAGTGTTCTGCGCTCAGGTGAAAAACTCTGCAAAGCAATGTGTGTGTGTGTGCGTGTGTGCGTGCAATTAACCAAACAAAGGTACAAATGTCAACTAATTTATTTCTTGTCGTTTGTTTATTCTACAGCTGTTCATAGCTTGACTATTGTCAACTAGTCCAATCAAATGTTAATTGAATGCAAAGTGGCAGTTAGCAGACAATATTCCTGCGTATTTTTTTTTCCACTACAATATGTATGACAAATAGATGAGTAAAGTGTGTAATTGATGCTCTGTAAATGCAGCTTTGCTAGTGGTGAGATCTAAATATTTACAATGCAACATGTTCAGTATTTTAATTCATTCACACAGCTGCTTCTTTTATTTTCTGCATCGGTGACTTACTAAGACAGCTCCATTTCTTTCTAAGCTTATCCTTGTGGAAAAAGTACACTTTTCATATATATATATGGAATTAAAAATAGAACATATTGTAATGTTTTCAACACTCACTTGCTTGTTAATTGCAATTAAGTGAAAATGTATCATGTATTTACGTTTATTTTCAATGCAGTAGTTGAACTGCTACACTAGAGAGCTTATAAAGAACTACAGATACGTAATTAATTTTGTCATTAATTATATAGTCTACAATATATATATATATATATATATAGTACAATTAAGAGCACTTATTTTTGACCATGGTATTATTGTCCATGTCATCATTCCAATTAGCAATTTAACATACAACTCTAAAACTACTCAAATGCATAAAATCTGACTTACGTTCAAATTTGCACAAGATGATATGATGCAGGGCTCCTCCCCAGGTTCCATAGTTGTTTTAGGGACGTTGGCAGTGGGCTCGAGATCAGGTTTCACTGAGCCTGTAGTAGGCTGAGGATCAGGCTTGGGTAGCGACCCATAGCCGAAGGCCTGGATAGCATTTCCTGTGATGAAAAAAAACCACATTGATTCAAAGCACATTTTCATAAGAGAATGTTTCCTCAGGAAGTCAGAAAGTCAGAGAGACTTTAACTCGCCAGATCCCTTGAGAGGAAAAGTAATGCGCGTCGTCTTCTCCAAGTTTGTTAGGAATGAGGCATAGTTAACTGTATTCAGGGGGGTCAGCAGTTCAGATAAAAGCTAATTCTGCAACGCTTGCCGATTTTGAATCAGTTAATTGCTAGAAAAACAAAACAAGACACACATTCCCTCACCACACACACACACACACACACACACTATCTTAAAATGTTGCGAGCTGGCTTGCATCCATAAGCTTCCATAAACTCTATACGAAACACAAGTTCACTAACATCCGTTTAACAACGCTTTAAGGCATTTTAACACACTAAGAATAATGTAAAGTACACTACTGATCGGTCACTGTAGTAGTTACATATTAGTATGTTGCTAACATCAAGTCAGTTAACATAAATTGTGTATGGCGGTTTATTTTGGGACTATTATGTTCTCAGTAAGGATAGGAAGACTTGAAACTTTTCTTTAAAAGTAGCATTTCTTTCTGGCTACTTTGTATAGGCTTCTATGTAAGTACAGGTACTTCTGAATGGATTCAGGCTGGGATTTAGCACATTTATATTGAAAGTACTTGAAGAGCATATACTATGTGTGGAGAGCTTTCACTCAGTATCGTTATCTCATTTTTGACCAAAATGGCATTTAGAGGCTTCATATGTTGTACGCCTAAATTGAGGAATTGTTCCTTTTTTTCCCAACAACTGTCACATCAAAAGCTTGCGTACAATTCCTTAAAATGCCGTCTACGAAAGCAGCTCGCTAGATTTGGTAACAAAGCCATGATCTACATGAAATCCATGCAAATTATACTGTATCCGTGCTTGTTTTGACTCGAGAAATCTCTCTCAGCCTATCTCACAGTGGGATATCGGATGAACTGTCTCCCGAGCTAATGCCTGAAGCTCTGTAGCTTATTATCTTATGTTTCCCTTTTTCTGCTTTGTTATTTATTTCACTCTCTGGAAGATATTCCTGCCAAGAAAGCAAAGAATTTTGGGTGAAATTTCTTTTATTTGCCTCCTAAAAATTGTTTTTACTAATAATGCATTTTTGAACCATTGATATACAAAGTCTGTTTTCCGAAAAGCTGGTCTGTTCTTCAACTTAGCAGGAAACCGCTTTACTGTGATCTACTGTTTTTTTCATTGAGTGTTCCTTGGACAAACAACCATTTACAAGTTATTTTCACCACGACTTGCTACATGCTATTGCTAGTTGCTAAGACATTGCTAGAGAGCATCTAATTGAACGAAATGATTTTGTCCCATTTTCCATGTACAAAAATAATGCATAGTCACTGTTTAAGAGAACACTAACATATATATTAAAGGTGCCCCTATACTACAAATATATTACGTTCAATTAAACATAAAAAGTACAATGCAATTACTTTTTGCTATACTAAACTGGTATATTCCAGTCTGCTAAATTTTGTGCTTTAATTGTAACAGAAGTAGTGCTAAAACCCTACTAAAGATATACTGAAGTATATTTGACTGCGCTGAAGTAGAACTATTGCAAGTATGCATCAGGTACACTTTAAATATCTTGCATTTAAATACTGATATTATTTACATTAATACATTAACATCATACAGTCCTCATCAACAATGACTTCAAAACACAATGTAGGCTTAATGTTAAATGTGAATTGTGCATAAATGATAAAGTTTCATTATCATTTAAAACAGCAACATGTCAGTAAATACAACTAGATTAATAAATTAGATTATCATTTAAAAATAAGCCATGAGAGTCTATTTATAAGTGACTGACACACTATTACGATAAAATGCCAAAAAAGGAGTCCCATAGCAGCATACGATAACAAGTCAGGCTGGAAGCCTTATTTAGCCTCAGCCTACATATTTACTTTCTGCTAACGAGCATGACATTAGTTACAAAACAATCGGACATTTATGATTCTGGAGGTGGGTAGAACTTCCACACATGGAGTGAATTCTGTAAAGCGTAAACAAAACACGGGCCGTTTCGAACACCGTCACCGTAGCTGCAGCATTCAGGTAAAAAGAAGCCTATTTCTAAACAACCACATGCTCATAAGTACGCCATCTTCAATCACTTATCAAAAAGCATAAATTCCGAACTGAACGCGAATGCTGAAAGCTAAGTGGTGAGTGAAGCTGGAAGGGACAGGCTCTAGAGAAGAAAGGCTTTAATAACAAAAGAAGAAAGACTTACGGAGACAGGTGTTTTCTCTGAAGTCCTGCAGGAATTTCTCACACTCTTCCTCCTGATTCCCGCTGCCTTTGCAGGTGCACCAGGGAGAGATGGTGAAGTTTGAGTGACCTGAGTCTATGTAGTTAGGAGTCATGTCTGTACCTATAGGGAGAACAAATCAAACAAAAGAAGTCATTCTAGGTTACTGAATAATGTGTATCACAGTAAATTATTAAATGAATATAAGCATCAGTGTTATTTTTCTTTTTTGTTACTGATTAATGAATGAGTCAAAAAAATACAATTTGTTCAGTTTAATTATATGTAATGTGCTCTTAATGTTTACGAAAGACGGCATTAATGTTTTATAAAATGTGAATAATAATTTACTCATATTCTATTGATATTAGCTCACATCTGTTGTAATACGATGCAATACATTACCAAAAGTCAGTAAAATTATTTCAATGTTTTTAAAGCAATCACTCATGCTAGAGCTGCATTTGTTTGATCTAGAGTGCTGTAATATTGGAAAAATCACTGTAATATTGTGAAAAAAATAATGTTTTAAAATGATTGTTTTCTATTTTATTATATCTTAAAATGTAATTTATTCAAGTGATGAAACTGTTCACAGTCGTTCTATCAATTTTCAAAACAGCTGTGCTGCTTTTTTATGTGTGTGGAAGCCATGATACATTGTTTTTATTATTTAATTCATTTATTCAGTTTTTCAGAATTTTGTGGATAAATGGAAACTTTAAAAGAACGGCATTTATTTTGAAGTATGAATTGTCGGAAACAAGCCTTTGCTTTCACTTTTGATCCGTTTATTGATCACTTTCTATCTACCTGACCTCAATATCTAATATTTATCAGACAGACAGACAGACAGACAGACAGACAGATAGATAGATAGATAGATAGATAGATAGATAGATAGATAGATAGATAGATAGATAGATAGAGCAATGCAAATGATTCTTCCACTTACCAATGAGTCTAGTGTAAGAAGCAAGGCAGGCCTGATAGTCATCGTTGAGGCAGCTGCTGATGGAGTGAGGGGTCATCTGACAGTTTGTGTGGAAATCAGCCAGTCGTGACCTTGGCACAAAAACACAACATGCAGCATGCCACCATGAAACCACTTTCCATGAAAAACAAAGTGCAGTCAGTCTATAGTTTTGCCTAGGGGTGAAAAATTGGGGAAAGTTTGTGTGTATGTGTTTATGCCTGAAGAGGCCAGCTGCAATCCACAAAGGACAGAGTTTGAGTCTGTGCATGTTCAGAGGCATCTTCAGCTTCACACATCATTGCTTTTTCTTCAAGATAAGGCAAAATCATGACCGTTTCTCTCTCTTTCGCTGTCTTTCATTCTTTCTCTTTCTTTTTTTCCTCTGTCCATTAGTTAGTCATCGCGACTGCAGCATGTTTGCGGTTCAGAGGCATCTTGAGGGTCAGGCAGAAGACAGGACATCCTCTCTGTAGCATGAGAGAGCACAAGAGCGTCCACAAATGCTTCTTATAAGCTTAGCCTTCCAATCTCTGTCTGTTTAAGGCTGAATAAACCACGGGCAATTTGTTGTTGCAGAGAATTTTAAACATTGTCAGACAAGTTTACAGATGCCACTGATGTGCAGTCTTTCTGTCCGCCTCCTACAGGAGATCTGGGAGCGCTGCTGTGTGGCCCAACAATTGAACAGACACAGCGGACGTTTCCCAACACCAGCAGACATCGCCGGTCCAACCGCACACACACAGCCATCTGTCCTTTTCATTTAAACACACTTCCTTGCTGTTTGGTTGCTTATCTGAACACTTTATAACAGCACTGTGCATGATCTCATTAGTCATACTGTAGGTATTGTTTGTTCCAGTGCACATACACAGTTTTTACGTTCGGCTAGAGACTAACGCATACCAGCTTCAAAAGACAGCTTTTAAAACAGCATTTTACGTATGAGCGACTTCATAGATGTACAGATGTTTCTAAAGCATTTTAAATTAAAAGAATATTGAGTTTATGGAAGTAATAGGTTGATTTTATTGTATTTCATTAAATGAATAGTTCACCCAAAAATAAAAATTACGACATATTTTACTCACCCCCAAGCCATCCTAGGTGCATATGACTTTATTCTTTCGTTAAAAAAAAGGTTTTGTAAAAAATGTATCCTGGCTCTCAAGCTTGGTAATGCTGGAGGTGTTACATGTGTGTCGTGTTTTATGTTGTGCATAGTCTTCCTGTTTTTCCTTAATTGGTCATCTTTCTAGTTCATTCGTTATTCACCTGTTTCAGTTGTCCTTAATTGTGTCTGAGTGTTGGTCCGTCCTATGTTATTAATGTGAAGTGTGTTTTGTGTTGTTGTTTTGGAGAGTTAAATTAATCCTTTTTGTAATATCTTGTCGGGACTCTTTCTACAACCACCACACATTACAGGTGAATAGCGGACATTATTTTAAAGCTCCATGAATATAGGCTAACCTATAGAGCTCCTGGGGTTTATCAAATGCCCTCTGAAGCAGATCGGTGGGTTTTGTAGCAAACATATTTCTACTTTTTTTAAATTATAGCTGCGAGAATGCAGAGTTCCTGCTTCTTGGCTAACCAATGACTTGGCCTAAGTTGAGTAAGAAGTCAGCAAAGAATTACATTGAAATCAAAAATAGCATAAACGATTTACCAGCCTCGCAACTGCGTCATTAATAGTAAGGTAGCTCCTCAGAAGACGGTTTCTCAAACAACCCTACGATTAGAATCAGATTACAAAAGTTTAGCTTGAATAACAGTATCATTATTGTATTTTATCTCCAGTCTTAAAAAGTGCTTTTTCAAAGACCACTTGGCAAACGCTGTTGTTCAAGTGCCCTCTGTTGCACTCTAAAGTTTCTGAGTCAGACAGAAAGTACAGTTAGAAGCAGGTCTCTGTGGAATGTAGTACTACTAAACACAGATACGGTACCAGTGGCATCCGGTGTGCATTTAACTCATACACCCCCCCTCCTTTGTAAATACACCTTTTAATTAGCATACAGCTAAAGACCCTGCTGTGATTTACATGTCTAATTACATCTGTTCACGCTGCTGGAATCAAATGGAGAAGTGCAAAAAATATTGATGTACCAGTTGGGTTCCCAACATGATATAAATACTTGAAAGAATAGGGGCTGGAAGTCATAAAACTTCACAAAACTTTCCAAGCTCCTACAACTATTGCGCAATATAAAAAACGGGAGAGATGTTTTATAACCTGCAACGCATTTACAATGTTTTTGTTTTTCAAAGCAAAACCAACAATGTCCAATGAAATATATACTTGACACAATTTTGGCAAAAGCAAAGTTTCTTCCAATGCATTCACTTATAAATAATGCAGAAGCCCATATCCTACATAAATTATTGCAAGAGTTTCTGTGAAAAATCAAGGCTTACACTCTTGCCGTGAGAAAACAGAAAACAGTGCTACGGTCTGTTGTGAATGAACCTGTAAGTTGAAACACATTGCTCAGCAGCGCTCTGTGTTGTTGAACTTCTAAAGTTCAGAGGCAGATTTCCCTCTCAGTGTTTGTTTTATCTTCAGTCCAATGTAAATGAATTACAGGTTACATTTGATATCTCACAAAGTTCCCGGGTACGTACTTCTTGGAACACTATTTATCTTACACTACACTCTCACAGAAAAAAAAGTAAAGCTGTCACTTGATGGTACCCAAAGGTATAAAAGCTAGAAGATACATCTTTTTACCTTGTTTAATCCTAAACGCTACCTTTTAGTCCCTTAAAGGTACAAAATATTCAAATAGATGTACAGTAGTGAACATTTGAAGTGGATGCACCTACTTTTGCCTATCAGTAAGAAAACAACGTCCTCAAAGGAGGCAGAAGAGATGCATGCTCCCTCTGAAAGAGTATTATTTGGAGAAATCACTTGATCTTTTATTTTCTAATATTTGTTTTTGTATTGTTGGTTATTTTTCCTCTATATCCTTCTGGGAAACATCAGTCCTGTTCTTCTGCTACATCTTCTGATGCTCACAGGCATAATGACAAGTGACGGACACCGTTTTCCCCCATGTGATCAGGAATTGAAATTGCTGCCTGTCTATGGCTCAATCTATAGTAATATCTCTTATTCCCTCACCTACAGCTACAACATTAGCGGAGGACAAAAGACTCTGAAACTGGACCTCCTTTAGTTTCTACTGCATTAACCAGCTAATGAAGCAAATAATGCTTGTCTTATTTGTTCTACGTCTTATTTGTTCTCTCTCTCTCTTACGGTATTAGTTGTAATCTCCAAAGCACATTGCGCTTTTCCTTTTTGTTGCAGTGTAATGAGATTTTTCCCCCTAATTTTAGACATACTTTTCTCCATCTTCCTTGTTGGTCAAGTGAAGTACCCATCCTGCTAATGTGTTTAAGTCAAAAGAGGAGAGTTGTTTATTTTATATATATATATATATATATATATATATATATATATATATATATATATATATATATATATATATATATCTTTTGGGAGCTAACTGAAATATATCTTATTAGCAGAGATGTAAGAACCTATATCAAACAGTTGTTTTTCATGGCAAAAGCGAGACAAGATGGACCAAGATAGAAAGGTTGTAGCGGCAGGTTTTGCCTTTCAGGTGAGGACAATATAACTGCTATAATTTAGTGCTCACTTGAAGTTTAGAAAAGGCTGTCTAGGATTGTTTGGGCAGAAAGTGCTCTGGCATCAAGATAAAGCACATTTCAGTTCTCGCTAGGACTCCTCTATTATACCTGAACGGACCACTCACTGCTCAAATTACAGCCTGTCTGCCTTCGAAGGGTTAGAAAGGTCCTTTTAGATTCTCTATTCTCTGAGAAAACCCCAAAATGAGCACTGCTAACAGTTCTTTCATTTAAAAAGTGCTTAAAATACTGTGATTTGGTCAGTTTTTGTGATAATGAATGTCAATCCAGTGCTCTTCTGGCAAATGGGTAATTAATGTCTTTTTAACAATACTTTATGGACAACAATAAAACAAAGGCAGTAGCATTTATCTTAGAATTCAAAGTGTACAGGAATTAAAAGGAGCAGTAGTTTGTAATAATTTGTCATTTCTAGCATATGCATGTCTACTCGCTTTAGTCTCGGCTTCACGGACCTTTGTTGGAAAGCATATTTAACATGAATGAAAATGAGGTTGTGAAAGACAGACGTAAATTCACACACTGTCCTGTGATTTGGACCCCATTGGCTTTCATTGTATAGACAAAACAGTTGAATCATATCTGAAAATATCTAGCAGCAGTTAATCCTATTGAAAGACTGCACATACTGCATGTTTATCCCTAATAGGGTCAAACGGTGTTTGTTTATCTAAGAGTGAGAAGAAATTCCGTAATCTGATGGCACAGAAGCCAGGTTTCTTGTGAATAAAGATTAAAATCTGCTTTCATTGCACATGGAGTGCCTAAAGCTATGCCTTTCAATTGGCAAATGATGGAGTCACCCTGTACTTGAGAAAGAAAGAGCTCTCCTGATGCTGGCTTGAAGGACAAAGAGCTGAGCCACTTTGAGACTAATGACTGACACTGACAAACAAAAGAGGCCTGCACCTTTCGCCAAAGAAAGCAATTGAAATGGTCCAATCTCTATTGAATTTTAGACTTATCGATGTTGAGGGCCATTACTGAGCCTTATTACGTTAGATTCATCTTCCAGCAGTGAGGGGGGCATGCTCAGATTTATTGATTCACCCCACAGAGAAACATTTTTCTTCATATATTGTGTATAGTAAACTTGAAATATTTAACTTAAAAGGAGACAGTGCTGCTTTTGCAGTCTAGATGATTGTGGGATTAAGAAACTGTAGAGTAGACTGCATGTTTAACACAAATTAAATGAGGCTACATGGGTTAGAAGTAAATTTACCTTGGTGTCGACTGTTTCTCATTCACGAAAGAAGATATCATGAACAGTGTTGAGCTTTTAAAAGTAATGCATTACAATTTTTGCGTTACTCCCTATACAACATGGCAACACGTGAGCAGTCAGTCAAGATATGGGTAACTGCTGTGCTGCAGAAATGCTGGCTTTCGAATTTAACGTTGGCTTTTAAAAGTTAAAGAAGAGGGTAATATCGGTTCACGGCTTGCGTTACTTGTATAATAAAATTAAACACTGCACACCTCTGAGCAACACGTTTTGAGTTTCTGAACAAATCAGTTGAGTGAATAATTTAGTGGTTCACTCATGAAGACAGTGGCTGCCTCTGAAATTGCATTCTATTCTATTCAATTCTGTTGTTCTGTTCTTTTCTGTTCTAAAACTTTGCCACCTAATCTCCTTCAAAGTTCAGTTTTTTACGCTACCAAAGACATACCTACCAGTAACGCATTGCTTTACGTAATCCTTTCTTTCTCCATATGAAGTCCTGACTCTTACAAACATCTTGCTCATCCTAGTCAGGGTTATGTTAGAGCAGAGAAGTGGGTCAGGGTACCTGTGTTAAAATCGATCTGTTCTTTGCTTTCTCCCTGTGAAAGCCTATCCAAATCTCTCAGACAAATCAGAAGCGTTGGTGGAAAAACAACAGAGTGGAGTCTTCAAACATTTTGATATGTCGCATTGATCCAGTTTCCCATCTATGCATGAAAGAGCTTCTGAGCTGAACAAGCCAAATGATTCGATGCTCAAGTGCCTCCTTTGTCTTGTGTGCCTTGTTTGGGTCTTTTTACTCATCTGTTGTGATACTGTAGCACAGCCTTAATGCCCAAACAGAGGTTTTAGTTAAATAATTCAGGTATTCCCTTCTGATGTAACAAAGAATGATTATTAAATGGTCCATAGTTCACTCTTGATATTAATGATGGCAGATATTTTTCATGGTTTGTCTCATCTTACTCCATTACACCAAATTACTTGCTTCTTAGCAACATGCTAACATCAAACTCTGCTGCAATACGGCAGCCTTTGTAGGTAATAAGGTGGAGAGAATAACAATGTTAACTAATGTCAGTCCCTTTGTTTCATGTGACCATTTCATTTGTCTTATTGGTAACCACTTAAGCATTTCAGACAAGTTCTAAACATGTCAAACAATTTCAACTTTGACAAGGAAGCTTCTCTTTCTCCCAAGGCCTTACATTCTCACTTTCTCTCCATCTTAGTTAAAGGTACACAGTATTAGCCCCTAGGTGTGTAAAATCCCTGCATTATCACAGGTGACCTGGTTTTGAGGAGCAAATTATGTCAAAAGCTGAATCATGTTGCTTACACAACAGAAATCCTTTGGTGACACTGTTTTAATTCATCTCCTTGTCCAGGCTTTTATTTTTATGTGAGAAGTGCAATGCAACTCACTTCTTGCCAACGAAACTGCATTTACTACACGATCCATCAAGTGCATCCAAAACCCTTGACTTTGTTTGACTTAATAACCTCCAGTTATTTTCACATTACGCCTTTACTCAAGTTTCTGCACTGGCTGCCAGAATCATATTCAAGACACTGTTTTGAGCCAATGCAGTCACTGGCTTGGTGCCCTTCTACCTGCAATATATTACCTAACTGTACACCACACTCAGACTGATGTGACTGGCTACATTCAATTTAGTCGTCTAGGTTTCCTATCACTCCACATAAAAGCCATTTTCACTTGGCCAGGTCAAGAAATCTTCCCATACTTCAGCAGGATGCATTGTGATATGCTTAGCACATACATAAATCAGCATAAGAAGCCAGTGAAAAGTTGATTATATAGTTGATGCACATTCAAATCAAAGTAAAAACAACACTGTTTTGATGTGGTGATTAGCATACTAAAGCACAAGCAAAATAATTAATTCTAATTTTACCTGTACAGTGTTATATATAGTGAGTAAATATAAGTGTGTGTATATTTTTGCGTTCCTTATACAAAAATAATTTTCTTTTGTAAAGTATGCTATGGTTACAAGGGTCATGTAAAATGTCTCAAGAACACAAGAAAGTTCTTATTATGTGCCGCATCCTACATTTATAAACACAAGAAAGCATGTTCAGTAAACACTCCCTTATGTAGACAATAGGCATCCAGGCACCTCTCTACAATTTGGTGCACGGCTCATTTGTGAGTCACTGTGGCATTTTAGAGTGTCAAGGATCAACACAGAAAATTGACTTTGAACATTTGTTGATACCTCTGCTTACCTCTTGCTGCAACATGCATATTTAAGCTTTTCTCTCACATCTGGCATTACTGTGCAAAGATAAATAAACTCAGCAGTGGGACAGACTGCTCATTTGGCATGTTACCCATATTTGGAAAACACACCACATCCTACTGCACGAAAGCCTGTCAGATCCATATACTTCTCCAGCAGAACCCTGACCCGGCTCCTATTGTGGAGGGATCGATAACTAACCCTGTCAGTCTGTGCTTTATTTGCCTGGGCTGTACGCTCCAAACCGGTTTTGACTGCTCCTATATTTGGCCTCCCACCAGTCCCCATCAAAACAGATAAACAACATTCCTGTACCATAAATCAGAGCAGCGCAACATTTTTGCGTGCATTTGGGGGGGGTGATTCAAGCAAGTGGCTCAGTGCAAATGATGCTAGACGGATATCCTTAAACTACATTCTTTATTCTTAAAAAAAATAAAAACAATATCACAATTGGTGTCTGATTCAGCTTGTCACGACCGTCAGCAGTGTAGCATCACGACAGACACAAATTTAAACATGAAATGAAAATGGCAGGTTTGAAATGCTTCCAATCACAACAGCAAAGAGCAGATGCTACAACAACAATCATCCTGAAAACTGACCCCTGAATCCATCAGAAGTGGAGACACTAAAACATCTGATCTGAAGGAAAACGTTTGCCGCTTTTAGAGGGGTTTAAGGTACAGACCAATCTGCAATCATAGGTAACAATATGGTCTAAGAACATGTTCTAAAACCTTTTATGTTAACGGAACATTCAATTTGATCTTTTTTTTTTAAAGTAGTTACATTCAAAAAGTATTAGATGTACATACAACTTAAATTTTGTGTTAATATTTTATAAGGAAAGCTCTGAGGCTGATTAGACCAGTTCAAACCAGTTATGACTAGCTGTCTCTTTTCTCTCTTAAACAGGACTGCATAACTACTTTACAGATCATTTGGTCTAAAATGTATGACCATTTTGCTACTTAAAAATCTATTAAAAAGCTATCATTATGAATTATACGTGAAGATAATAACATTAATCACAAAAATCACAGTACAAACAACAAGACAAATATGATCTCATATGCAATTCCATTTATGCCTTATACATAAAGCCTCGCATTTAAATCGAAAGGCCTTTTAACACAGAAAACGATTTCTATATTAGTGTCCACACCAACGGATGACAACATATAATTTGCAGTTATGTTTTCTGCTACTTTAAATGCTCGAGCTCTTTAAATTTAGGCGCTTTTGCCTTTAATAAAACCATGATAACTTGCACTGAATATTGCAGAGACTAACACTAAAACACAGCGTTGAGTCAGTATGCGAACATTAGAAATTAGTAAACAAATCATATCAGTAGTAATGCTGCTTATTCGGTCTCTGGAAATTAAATACGCCATGAACTTTCACTCGGCTGAACTGCTCAGAATGAAACCCCAAATAATAGAATAAAATATATAAAGCTCAGTTATTCTGCTGTGGAAACTATTACATAAGATGGATAATAGCAGGACTAGGATTTGGGCTAAAAAAGCAAATGAATTAATTTGTTGTGTCATACTGACATAAATAGGGCATGGTTAGGGGCAGTCAACTCAAGCTCAACATGCTATATGAAAGCAAGAGAATAGACTCTCAAAAAGAGTGGAAAGACATGTCATGCCATTTAACTGATTTGGTTGATTTTGATTTGTTTTTCATGTTTTTGTGTTAAATATACTGCATAAGCATAATAAAAAGTGCTCTTTTAAAACTACTCACTTAAAAAAAAATTGCAAATTCTTGAAAAAAAAAAACATATAGTGTACATAATTTTTCATTGAACATTGTAGGATTAATTAAGATTCTTTCAGAGGCATATGAAGGGGAGCGGAACCAACTAAAATCCAGATCTGGCTTTTTCCGACACAAATTAAGCCCTGGGAGAAGAAAGAAAATGAGGGGAAGGAGAAAGAGGAATGAAACCAGAAACCAGATTCAAACTCATGTCACCCTAACACAATGTACATACATCGCTGATGCTCCTTGCCATGGCCCAAAGCCACTGTGACCTCTAGTGACATTTGAACGGGATGAGATGCTGACAGTGAATAAGGCTATTGAGATTGGCTCAAACAGTGTTGAATCAGTGAGGTCGTGGAGCCTCCTGTGGCTTTAAATAGTCAAGCCCTGTATGAGGCCGCAGTGTCATTCATTACCCAGTTCATCATGTATTCCTCTGCTCAGACAATGCCATCCCTCACAGCTCCGACCGCAGCCGCGGCCAATGAGAGATGATATGAGGCCAATTTCCACTGCAATGGATTCAAGCCATGAGGCGAGGACGGATGGGGATTGTAGAGATGGATGGGAAGGCAGGCTTATTGTTAGTCGGCCCGGTACAGTTGAAGCACTGTATTAAGCTGACTGTGACATTCATGTTTAATAACGCCAGTCCAAACAGAGATCTGTCACTCAAGATGGGCGAAGTGATAAAAATGGAAAAATATGAAACGCACAAATGCAGAGGCTACTCTGTAAAATATTATTGTGATATTCCAGAACAGTCCTGGCTGCTAGTTTTTTTCGCGGTATAGTTTTACAGACAAGGAAACGTGTGAGCATTTCTGTCTCAAATTGTGAGATGTGCGTTTGATTTCCGGGGAATGCATGAGGTTATAAAACATATTTCTGTCATGGCAACTCTCAAAGAATTTAGCATGATAACTTACATGGCAATGTTAATGTGGGTCTTGGCAGAATAGATCTGCAATGCTTCCATGGCAGAGCAAGTACCAAAGCTTCAGCCAATACATCCATGGAAAATTCTGCTGCTACAACATCTGAAACAATCCCATATTTACCATGATATTACCTTTGAGCGTATCTGTGCAGGTGGAGCTGGAGAAGGTGGGGAGTTTTTCAAGCACACTGCTACAGCAAGCACTAGACAAGTATCTGAATGTTAAGCATTGAGCTCAATTGCTGCTTATTATTAGTAAATAATGTAAAGTAAATTTAAATGTAAAGTAATATTAAGTAAATAACGATGTGACTATATTAAATTGTGGTAAATGCTGTGGCACATTTTAATGCAATAAGACACTTTGGATAAATTAAATATTATTACATTTAATTAATTTTTTTTATTCAAATATATTTGAAAATGTAATTCATCCCTGTGATGGCAAAGCTGATTTTGATTTCAGGAACATTTATTCCAGTCTCCTTTGTCTACTACATTTAATTTCTGGATTCTTTGATGAACAGAACGTTTAAGAGGATAGCTTTCATTTAAAATAGAAATCTTTTGTAACGTTATGAAAGTCACACATATATATTGTCACCAAAATTATTGTATAGTAGCATATATGTTCGGTATATAACGTCAGCACTGTATTTATATTATAGTATACAACCCTAATTACCACAATGGTGACAGAGCCCAGCTATTTACCCTCTTATCCCATGATGCACCACGTAAAGATTAATTTATGACATAAAATCCTGACATTTTTTTACACTGTAATTAACATTTAAACGCTTAGTTAGCAGTGCTATCGGTTTGCACGGCAGTGTGAAAAAGTAAGTCCTGC
The DNA here is from genome assembly GCF_018831695.1 of Puntigrus tetrazona. Taxonomy (NCBI): domain Eukaryota; kingdom Metazoa; phylum Chordata; class Actinopteri; order Cypriniformes; family Cyprinidae; genus Puntigrus; species Puntigrus tetrazona. Next base: position 17,891,188 of record NC_056706.1, on the reverse strand, counting down.
GATTGATCGATCTTTACCGCGAAGCAGTCATCAGAGGGAAGAGATGCCTTTTCGCCCACATTATCTGTCTTTCTATTTCACATAAACACACACCCACGTCAACACCTCCACAGACGTGCCTCCACAGAGAGCAAAGGAGAGATTTATGTCCATCCTTTGCAACCACACAAACATGCGGACTATATGACTGCTCGCATACATCGGGCGCAGAAGAGCTTCATTACCAAAAACCCTAATGCTTAACATAGAACATTATACCACACAAGAACCAATCGGTCCTCTTAAATTTCCTCATTAATGCCGTTTCATATCTCCTGTTACTTACATCTCTGATCTCTCCTTCAAAGTGCTTTCATACCGCTTCAAAGTCAAAAATCAGCCGAGAAACATGATTCCCAGATCGAGCACTTGAACTATGCATCCACTTATATTTAAAGAAACAACAGGAACAGCGTGTTCTTTCCTATAAGAAATGTGTGCATGTTTGTCCTTGCGTGATTATTTATTTTCAATCGTTCGAGGGAGTATTCGTGTAATTGGTCTCTATTAACGGTCCAGCGATTATTTGCTTATGCATATGTGTTCAATGAACCTATCAGTAACTGCTAAATGCGCATTACTACCAAAGGCCATGTTAACAAGACCACATTGTCTCAGGATTTCAAAGACGTTAACGTGTATCAATTCGAATGAATAGTTTTCTTTGAAATGCAATATTCTGACATATCAGCTGCGTGTATGTGGCTATTTCTGCTACAGAGCCGAAAATGACAGATAACTGCTCGTCTACCCACATCTCCCAGCATAGCCACGGATTAAGTGTCGGGATGCTTCACGGTATCTGTAGACTAAAAGCAAATCTGTGTTCGACGCTGCTTCTGTAATTTGCATATAATATGCATGACCATTTCAGGTTTGTGAATGATCAGGCTTCTGTTCCTTTGGTGTTTCAGCCCCAAATGTTCAACAAAACGCATTTAAATTAACATACATTTTTATGACTTCAAAACTAATTAAAATGCATAAAAATAAAAAGAATTATATATATATATATATATATATATATATATATATATATATATATATATATATATATATAAACAAAATTCATTTTGATGGATACTTGTATGCATATTAGTATATATATATATATATATATATATATATATATATATATATATATAAACAAAATTCATTTTGATGGATACTTGTATGCATATTAGTAAGGTTTTTATGTGTTTTAGTTATTTTTTTCTTGCAATTTTATACCTTATTTTCTTTTACTTCTCCGATTTAAACTCTAAAACAACTGTGATATATAAACTTGCAATTGCAAATTCTGGAATCAAAAAAAAATATCTAAAATTTGAATCATATAATTGGAATTCCAAGATTTATTTATTTTTCTGATTTTATATCTCACATAATATTTCCAAACGATGGCCATCCTAATTCTACAACTAAAATAAGTATTAAATGAAAATGTTAAAATAAGAGTATACACACATAACTATAATAATTCGTGTGGGCCTGATTTCCTGACAGGTATTGACAGAGTAATCCAGCTATGGTCCACTGGTAAGTGGTAGTGGATACGCTTGCGTTAATAAAATGGCTGGCTGTTAAATCACAGGGAAACACAGTAAAAGTGATGTACTAATGTTCGGTTCAGCCTAATTGAACACTGTCTTGTCAATTAAGCAGAAAGTCTCTTCTGTTTCTAATAGAAGGTTCTTAAAATGTCTGCAATTACTTTCCTGGCAAAGGCTCAAGGCATTAATAGAATATTGTGGAGGGAAAGAGCAGGCTTTAATTTCAAAGCAGCATTAAATGCATCGTGTATAACCTTAAAATTAAAGAGAAAATGAGTGCAAGGTATGCTTAAGCAAACATCAAATATAAACATTACATTCAATTTAACAGGTATTCAAATGTAGTGTCTGTTTTCTGGGGTGTTGTAGTTGTTAAGGTCCAGAGCAGTTAACTAAAAGGTTGCTGGTTCAGCAAAGAGTGAGCCATGATCCAACACCACCGGACCCCTCGAGCACAATTGCACATTACTACTAAAGCCCCTGAGCGAAGCACTTGAAGAAACAGTTCATCCAAAAAGACCTTCCACACCCATATGATTTTCTTTCTTCCTTCAAACCTAAAAGAGCATTTCTTTTTTTTTTTGCAGAATATAGTGGACAATCTTTTTAAGTGAATAAGAACTGGGGATATCTCTAAAGTGTCTTTACTCCAAATCCTCTAAAGTCAATACAGCTGTTTTATGTGAAGAACAGAGGTTGATTTTTTATAATATTTTATTGTGCTTTTGTGTCCTTTTGAAGTTTGAAAGAAAGAGACCTGGAGCTTTCAAGTTGCAAAAAAAAAAAAGAGCACAAACTTTATAAGCCATCTAACAAAGTCATATGAAATCTTTTCTTTTTATGAGATTTTTGGTGAATGATGACTGGTAACGCTTATAAAATATATCTATAAAGACATCGATCAAATATGGCATAAGTTGCATGGACTACACTGTAACGTGTTTTTCAGCATAAATAAAACAGATTATTTCAGGTGTTCTGCTTTCCAATGTCATGTTTTTATTTAATGTGTTTCTAACCATTTCTATGTAACTGTTCGTAATGTTTGTATGTAATGCACTAGCAGTTACTGTCAAATATATATTATTTTCAATGTACATTTTTAATACTGTAAATGTCAACTTTTATGATGATTCTTTCTTTCTTAAAAGCGTCAATCCCCGTTCATTGTAAATGAACGTAAAGGAACGACCAGCGCATTATTAAAATTGTCTCTTTTTGTGGTTTACAGAAGAAAAACTAAAAGGTCATTCGGATTTGGAATGACATTTAAAATAAATACATAAAGAAAAGAGAATCATTTTTGGATGAACTATCCCTATAACCCCAGATCCAAGGGAATGTTCTCTGTAATAAGTTTGTGGTCGCTGTTCCATGGCGACTTTGTGGGAAAGCCATGATTATAAATAAAGATTCAAGATTTACCGATTTATGGAAACTGAAACTTATGGTACGGTCTTCTTAAGATGAACCGCTATGGTAAGTGGTTTTAGATGAAAAAGAAGCGTCTGGCAAATGGATAAATGTCAATTTAATTCACCGTGAAACGCATCGACTCTCTCACCTGCAGTGCACGTCGAGGCGGCAAGTGCCGCGCAGCTGAAGACAGTTGGGTTTGGTCTTGTCCTGATAGGAGCAGGAGGGCACAATGGTCTGTCTCCTCCTCTCAGCACAGGCCTGGTCCTTACAGGAGCAGAAGAGCAGCCCGTAGCTGTATTGTGTGTCAACGCGCTCGAAGAACTGACGCAAGGCCTTGTGGCAGCGCTTTCTATTGCAGCTGTCCTGCGACTGAGGCTGCGAGGACTGCTGACCCTGGGTCTGCGCGCGGGTGCAGGTGGCGATGTAGTTGGAGCGCTGACGCTTGCAGTTTTCATTCAGGTTGCAGGCTTTGGTGGCATCCAGACAGGGGTTGCATGGGCGGCTGGGATCTGAGCAGTGTGGCTGGCCTTTACTTGTGCCAGAGTGTATGCCTACGAGAGGGAAAGCAGGAATAGATAAGTGAATGATATAAAGAGAGCGAGAGGGGAATTGAGAGTGGGTGTGCATAGGAAAAAAAGAGACCATGAGCCGCACTGTCCCACATACTGTACACTCCTTGACAGATGAATAGGACAACTCCAGCACAACAATGAACTCTTTAGATCTGTTTCCAAGTCAGTGTGCCGTTTGGGACACTTTCAGAATACACACACACACACACACACATACACAGATGTTGGTACACGTACAACTATGATGAGTTTCCATAAGCGTACTGTTTTTCAATACTGAGAAAATTATATTTCTATCCACCAGAAACATTTATACATTTTTAATAATAAAAAGTGTTTGTTTAGCGGTTTGAATTATGGGACAGCTGGATGTCCTCATAATGTAGGGCAGCTAGGCTGAAACCTGAATACACACTACATTGTATTCACTGGCCCCTTATAAAGTAGGTCACTCACACACACGCAAGTTGGTTTATGTGGTTTACGGGGACTCTCCATAGGTATAATGCTTTTTATACTGTACAAGCCATATTTCGTCACCTTGCACCTAAACCTACTTTGTGAATTTCTAGATTTTCCAATAGCAATTCTGTATGATTTATAACCCGTTTGAATTCTGGGGACACCAAAAGTATCCTCATAAATCACCTATGTTTTAATACCTATGTCATACCCATGTTATTATATAAATTTGTGTCCTCATAAACCACATAAACATGCACAACTGAACACACAAATAATTTTTTATCATTGCTTTTTAAAGAAGTCTTTTATGCTCAACAATGCTGCATTTATTTCTAAAACTGTATTATTATAATATTATATTATTTTAAAATATATATTTACAATTTCATTTAACAGTTTTTATTATCAATGACAATTTTTGTTTTTTACATTTATTCAAGTTAAAAGGATAGAATTTATTTGAAATATGACATTTTTTAAACATTATAATTGCATTTACATCCTTTTATTTTTTAATTTTTTATGAATCTTTGTCAAAATAAATGATTTTATTTTAATCTTATTCCATTTTCTGTGCATGTATATCAGTTTCCACAAAAATAACAAGCAGCAAAAATGCTTTTTAATATTAAAATAAATGAATCAAATTAATTTTATAAAGTATATTAAAATAGCAAACAGTTTTTTTTTTCTAAACATAATAATATTTAGCAGTATTACGGTTTTTATGGTGTTATTTAAAAATCTTTCTAATATGCTGATTTGTCAAAAAAAATACATAATTGCACTCAAAATCCCTCTGGCTCAAAGTTGTGCAAATTCATCCTGAGTTTGCATGGGCACAGCACTTTTGCTGTGGATAATCCCATGTAATCCCGACCTTTCTAAAAACGAGGTCCTGACAAAAAAGAATGGCTATGAATCATTAGCTGTACCCTTGCTAAAAGTGAAAGATGTTTCAATGTATTATCTAAAACCCTACTGAAACCTTAGCATTACCGATCCCTCGAGTGGTGTCTGTATATATGTACTGTAATAGTGTACAGTGCAAATGACTGATAAACACATTCAAGATAAAGAAAAAGTAGGAAATGGGAAACAAGGGCATGTATCCAGCTGTGCATCGTCTGTAAGTGTTGCGTTGAAGGCAGCTGAATGAAGCATTCGGGGGATTGGGGAACTATCAGCTGGAGACTGTGGGGAAGTTCTGGACCTCTAAAAGTGTATGAAGGTCGGCATTGATATGTTGCCCTAATGGCGTCTCCAGCCTTGACGGCTGCTCTGGTGATTGGAGAGAGAGAGGGAGCGAGAGAAACTAATAAAACCCAGTGGGTGTTGGTATAACTTTGAGAACAGATGGTTTATCAGACCCCTTGTGGAGACTAAAAGATGAATTTCATTCCGAACGGGTTTTTGTTACTTATGAATAAAGTGCTAATGATCTAAATGTCGAAACTGTTTACTCTAAATGAGTGGAAATATAATATTTATGTAAATAAAAAGGGAGTAGGCATATAAATTACCTTGTGTTATGGCAGCTAAGGACTCAGAAAAACATTAGGGATTTTTATGAAGTCCTTTGAAGATATTTTGAGACTGATTGATATTAATAACTATCTTGATGTTTGTAGGGGTTATCTTGGTTTCAGAGAAGACATCATTGCTCAGAGGTCGTGTATTTACAAAGTAATGATTAATAACGCATGTTCAGATCCTTATCATTAATAAGACATGGAAATTTACATTTACATCAAACACATCCTTCCTCATTAAAGACAGGCCTCATCTGTGTTACAGATTTATATACTTTATGCAGATCTGGACTGATTTCACCTTCGGGATCCCTGCTCGATGCAAATAAAAGGATCTGTCAGATATTTTATAGTGAAATAACACAGATTGCCTCCGAGCGCAAGTATCGCTACAGTTAAATACAGGAGGGACTCCTCCAAGCAATCAATACAGTTCAGAGCAAGTGAAGCCTCTCTTCCTGGTAAACCTCACTCCCTGAGCTTTTTTGCGCTTAAAAAGTTTCTCTCCCAGAGGACCAAAAACTACAACAGTACATCTACTGATTGTCACTCAATTTGAAAGAAATTTGAAAATACAACTGCCAACAAATACTTCACTAGTAACAGCAATATGTGTATATGTGCATCTATTATGTCCCTATTTACAAGATGTAATAAGTCTCAGGTGACCCCAAAATGTGTCTGTCAACTTTCAACTCAAAACATAATTATTATTACATAATTTTGAGTGGAGGCAGGAACATACTGTCTCTTTAAATGCAAATTAGCTGCTTTTCCCCCGCCCTCTTTTCCAGGATAGGACTGTGCCTTTACAGCTTGTACCTCAGACGGTCTCCTAAAAATCTGTTTAGTGTAGATTATCAGGTCTATCGCACTGAAATTGTGTTTTTAAGCCATATTAGTTTAAACATATGCAGTTTTCTGAGCGCAAACATCCGATGCATGTTCACAGAAAGCAGTTACCACATGGCACATGAGAGCTAAACGCACTTAGTGGTCTCTTTCGTCACTTATTGCAATTAAACTGTCAAATACACACGATTTTATGTAAATGATAAATGTACAATAGGACAGTGCATGTCAACAGATGTGGGCGGGGCTTGTAAAATGTGACGTTACATGTTACGAATTTTGTGATTGGCTTGTTCTGAGGCTTTACGTCACATTTACGTTCAAATGTAAAAGTAAATTTTGCTTAATAGAGTTCTTTTTTTTTTTTTTTTTTTTTCCAGAAAACACCACAATAAAAATATCAACTAAAAACATTATTTTGCAATGCAATCTGTGGCTATTTACAGGGCATAACGTTGTAAAAGTATCCTCTAACTGGTGCAATCTTTCGTCTCCATAATAATATTAACCCTTTAAAAGTTCTTGCTCTCAGTCAACAAAAGCCATTTGCAACGATCTGAATGCATGGCGAGCAAAGGTTACCCGGATCTAAAAATACTGTGTGGTTTTAGAGTGTTTCTAAATTTGATTCTTTGAGGTCTCTTGTCCTGCACGAGCCTGTGTGTGTGTGTGTTGTAAGAGAGCAATTTTAGGTGTGTCTCACAGTGGAGGAAGAAGCCGTAAATGAGGTATGAAATTGGTTGGTGAGAATGTACATAAAAAAAAAAACGTCCAGCGTCTGGAGGTCAGAGGATGCTGCAGCACAGCCTGCTCTCTGCATGCACAAACATTTGCTTGGTTAAAGAAGGAATAGGAACCAGCAGAAGCAAACAGGACCAAACACAGGGATGTGTTCAGATAAACTGCAACATTTCATAGACAGGAATGCGCAGTGGCCCAAAGTTCAAAACAAAAGTGGTGCGAGTGGGAATTCAACGAAAAGGTTTCTTAAATTCAAATCAAATAACACCCTGAATTTTATCTGAGAGAAACAGGGAACCATAAACCCGTTCTGGATATCTGCAGAGGACCATTTGAGTCACAAAATATTCCACAGTCAGATAAACAAACAGTGAAAAGGAATAAACCGGATTTGTTGTGTTTTTCTTTCTTTTCTTCCTCTCAGCAAGAACTCTGGATGGGGCACAGCCTGTAAAACAAATTGTGACCAATACTAACCTGCAGTTCGTATATATCCAATACGGTTTGATTTTTTTTTTTTTTAAGGCATGTGGGTTTATTTAATGTGCTAAGCATATATATCTGCTAAGATTTACTTTAAAAGAACTTTAAATAAAAAAAATAAGTCAAGTAACCCATCAAATCAAACATGACATCTCAAAGCAGAAAGACTAAAATAGTATTTTAGTCAGTAAAACAAACTCCATTAATCTTTTAAAGTTTTTATAGTGTATCCTTATCACTCACAGGCATATAATGTGCGGATAATATGCTGTTTTGTGTAATGGACGGCTGAAGGGACAGCAGGTTCAGTCTGGGTTATTCACAGCTCTTGGCACTGCCTGTGCTGATTGCAATTAGGAGAAGTGCCACAGTTTAGATGTAATCTCCTCCGAGGTGCGTGAGCTCGTTAGAAAGTCTTTAGCTTCTACTGTTGCTGCAAGGAGAATGGGAAGCCTTTCTTTACTTCTCATTACTCATTATCTCCTTCTATTATAACACTTATTGGGAGAGAGAGAGAGAGATAGAAAGAGAGTAAAGAAGCGATAGAAAGAGAGATCCAAACCAGCGAGTCCCTGAGGTTCGCTTATAATATTAGTAAAACAATTCTGCAACAAAAAAACTCATAATATGCTTTTTTACCACAATTTCCTACTATCTTTTTGACCTGAGGAATTTAGAATTAGCACTTTATAATAAGGTCCAGTTATTTAACATTAGTCAGGGCATTTAAAGGAACAGTTCAGATTAAAAGATGTAGAAGAGTTAGTTTATTCATCGGAACAGATTTGGATACATTTGGCATGCAATACATTTAGCATAACATCTTGATATTCTATGTGGGCTCTAATCGATGCTGACTGCTAACAAACCGCTGATATCACAATAAATATCACAGTAATTCACATGCAATGTGAATAACCACAAGATGTGTGTTGTGTCAGAGCGGGGTTCATGCCAGACCTGCACACTTAAGTTCACGACTGACTATATTCAAATAATGTAATTAAAACCTCACTGTGTTCTTTACAATAGTACATTGTTCTCTATAGTATTCTCTATAGCCGTTCTATTTTTGCTAGCATATCTCCAACAACTGACTTTTTTTTTTTGAGCAAGGTTCCGGAGTTCGACAGATAATTAGCCTACGCCATCATTAGGGATGCCAATTAACTTCAGAAATGTGAAATATGGTCCAACTGTGATTTTTATTTTTTTTAATTTTTTAAGAAAGTAAGGGACTGAATAAGTGAAGCTCAAAATATTTGTCTGCAAAAGTTCTCAGAAATCATCGCATTTGTTTTTCTTAAATATTTATGTACAATTATTCTAAAAAGAATTGTAATGCAAAAAAATGTCATAGTAAAATATACTATTATTTAACTGTGACTGCACAATTCAAGTAGTGTAATAATTTTAGAGGTGAAAATACTGTGAAATGACATGCATATAAATGGCAAGAAATTTAAAAGCATAACAACTGAAGGTCTATCAGTCGGTATAGCATTTCTTAGCATTCTTAGCTGTGGCTTAAATTTTGATTGAAATTAAAAACTGATTTTATCAAGTTATACATGCTCCTTGAGCAACATCTTGGTTGATTTTTTCAAATCAGGTTTGAAGAATCGGTTTATAGCTTTTGTGAAGTTCACGATCAGTGTTTGGTGCTTATACATAAAGTAAAAGTAAAGGTTTGATTTAGGATATGGTCAAGACTACATTTTTGGATTAAAATGTTGTTCCAGGGTTAACAAAAATGTTGACCTAGGAAGACATCAAACTCAGCAAAATCAAGACAACATCCACATTTCTACCCTAGTGGCCAGAAAAAAAAGAGACAGGCCCACTGAGAAATCTTCTGGTGCTTGTTGAATTTGCCTGTTTGTAATAAACAATTTGTCATTAAAAACTTCAAATCATTGCTTCATGCTGAATATGAGTTCAATGAAGAAGTTGATAAAAGATGAATGCTCTATCGTGTTGTAAATATCCACTAAACCAAACCTAAACCTACCAACCTACTATATATCAAAAAATGCAGTAGTAACATAAAAACGTATTCACTGATGCAGCGATGCTATTTTACCTTCCTTGTGTGGATTTGAGCTGTTTTGTTGAACCACAGTTTCACAGGATTTTAACCGGAGCTTTTTAACGCAATGCATATCACGTGTAACCGAGTACACCGACTCAATTAGAAAACTGTTCACAAATGTGATTTTGTTGAGGTACAAACGTAGGAGGTTGCGCATTCAAATGGATTTATCTGTTGCAGAAGTACAGAATGAGTTGTTTTTGCAGTGAGTTTCAGTTAAACGTCTTGTTTTTTGTGTTCATTGGCATGGAGGTTTTGACCGCTGGAAGTCCCAGTAATGATTCTTTCATCCCTAAACATCTAGGGAAACGTTATTTCTCATTACGCGACTCGTCTGATTCTGTGTGGACACTTCTGAAGTCCAAAACCTGTTTGCTTTCAAACTTCAGCCATCAGCATGGACCGCAAAGCCACCGTCTTGTTGTGGGTTTAATAATCATCGGCTATGACCCAGGCTTGTTTGTATAACGCTGACCATATCTCATTCCCTATTGACAGGGATGCCACATGGTAAACAAAGTCTCATTACATTTCTCCCTTGAAGGGGCACAAAAGGCAACAGTGAAGTATGAATTTCAAATGTGCTTTTACAGTTAATATAGCCAGCAGTAAAGGGAAAAGAAACAATATATGCGTAAGGTAATAGGAAGAAGAGAGAAGATAACAATGTCTTGAACTAAGGTTGCACTGGGTGTGTTATCCTTTGAAGGGAACGAAGGGGGCGAGAAAGAGGGAATTGGTCTGTGTGGCTGAAGGTTATGTTTTACGCTTGAACTTGTAAAAATCTTTACAGTTTTTCGCAAGTTTGTCAGAATGCTCGTGCTCTCATAAAACGTAATGTTCTTTTGCAATATGCATGCTGCAAGATTGAAAATTAGAAGTGAAATACAAATTTCTTCACTTTTTTTAGAAGGTCATCAAAATGTTGACTTTTAGTTAATAAATGTATTATTTAAATATACATTAAATATGGTAATCAAGAACTCCATGTAAAAGTCAATTTTGTAACAATCGAACCCCCTTAATATATAGTATACCGTTTATAAAATATTTTGAAAGAAGTATCCTTTGCTCACAAAGGCTACCTTTATTTGTTCAAAAATACAGCAAAAACTGTAATATTGTTTGTTTCTTTTTTTTACAGTATTACTGTTTGTTTAATATAAATGTATACATAGAGAAAAATGCACTAATTATTAATTATTAATTAATTGCACTAATATTAAAATGAATTAATATGATTTGTATGGCAATAAAATTGTTGCAATGCTTGTAATGAATTATTATTATATTTACAAAAAATTTCACTATTTCTCAAAACGTGATTTTAATCTGATCAGATATTTTCACTGACATCACTGATGGTTCCTAAATGAATACATACATGCATGCATGCATACCTACAGACATAGTTGTCTCCCTACTAGTAATTCAAAGAGAAAAAAAATAAAAATAAACTGAATTTAACATCGACATTTTGTAAGCTGGATAGCCAACATTTGAGTTACAGGAACCGAACATATAGTCTTTTCTAATTTGAGCCAGAAATCTCTAGAAAGCTTCAACTGCCAGGTGTGAGGAACTCAGTGCTATCATTGGCTCCGCATGCTGTCTCAGAGCATCACTGCGTGAAGCTATCGCTTCATCTCCCCCAAGGACTTAGCCTGGCAAATAAACCCAATCATTTCCAATGCTGAACTCAGAATAGAAAAATGCTTGGGGCGATAGGAAAAAAGTGAATACCAAATATTACAAGGTGTATTTAACATGTAAATTTCATAAAATATCCAATCAACAAACAGAAATATTTAAATTTTCTTTGTTTACGTTTTCCATTATGCACAAAGTAAAGTTTATTATCATAAAATCATCAATCTCGCTCATGCATTGCCCCGATTCCCTTTACACACTTATATGGGTGTGTATTTGTTTGCACGTGTGCACTGCATGTTCTGAATATAAGCAGAAAGCTCATAAAATCTCGCTTTTATTACTCGCACTATTATTACCTTCTTCTTCGGCCTGTCGTGACAGTAATGGTTGGGAGTGACTATAAGAGTGGACCTCCATTATAGCACCGAGCAGCGAATAAACACTACGCGGAAATGCTAAATGCAAGGAACGGTTATGAAAGAGACCACCATCGTTCAACCTGTCAGTCCAAATGTTTTATTGGCACAGAAGATTTGATCAAGAGCTAGTGTAAATCTAGGAGCCACTATCAGTATAATAAAACTGCACGACTGTGTTATTCTGTACCCGCAGAGATTATGGTCTCATGCCACCATAATCTCTTTTCAGCTATTTTGCAGCTTTCAGACACAGCCGCTGAATTTCGTTCAAACATTCAATTGAATGGGGTTGAATGGGTTGCAAACCGTCAAACTAAAATCCATGATGTTAGATTTGATTATACAGGCATTTTTCAAGTGGTCTCTTGGTATATTTTGTGCACTGACTGAAATATCTTTCAAATGTGTGTGGCAAAAAATGTGAAATGTCTGACTATGCTAATTTTGATCGAACGTGGAATTCTTACCACCATTTTTAAATATGATTTGGTATTTTTTATATATCCACAGTGGTTGTTATGCAAAGCCGGAATGTCTCTTTTTTAAAAAATGCCATATTTTCTTATCTTATCTTCATCGCTAGTAGTTTAGCTATTTTATTTTATTTTTCAGAAGCTCCAAAAGACTGTGCGCACCAAACTTTAGAAAAACAAAATTCCACAAAATGGAAAGATTCTTGTTTTAAACGCAGAAGCGTACCGAAAGAAGAAGAATAGGCGATTTCCCACAGACCACTGCTCCTGAAAGGGTTCATTTAATTTATATTCTACTTTTTTCTGTTCTTCTATTTATCTGCTTTTCTTTTTCTAGCGGCTGATTCAGTTTGAAAGTGTTTCTGCTTGCCAGGCTTGAGGGATTTGTCAAAAGAAATGAAAAAGAAAGTGAACAAGCTGGAGAGAAGATTCTCCTGTTAATAGACTCTTCATCGCCACCTGAAATGACCCATGAAGAGAGTCTTATGTCATGTCATAAAAAGCTGTGTCATATTTCACGCAGACAAATATTTTTCACCCCGGCCAGATATCTATCAAACTGAACAGAACGTGAACCACAACGTGAAGAGCAGCTCACAGAGCTCCTGAACTTTTTGGCCTTTGCCAAGGGAATGTATACATCGATCACAACAAATACGTATAATTCAAAGCATTATGGGACATTCAACTGAAAATTAGCCTCTTGATTTGATTCGTTTAGTAGTAATTCATCATAATAAATAAATAAATAAGTACTACTAATTATTACTTTACATCTCAATGTATCTTCCCAACAGTCACAATTATTAAATTCACAATTGTGAATGAGTTTTGTGACAATATGAATTGCATTCTTGTAATTTGACTTAATTTCTCAATGTATCTTAATATCTCTTTTTAATCCCGCTATAGAGATTTCTTATTAAAGTAACAGCGACTATAAAATCACAATGTGCATTTATTGCTAGCTTCAGACTGAAGCAGTTAACACTTTCAAATCCAGCGCCACTTGTGCCCATCTGTTCGCCCATGGGCATTCTGGTCTGTAAACAAGGCGCGTTCAGGTGCATCGTTGGCGAATTGCTATTTTGAGGCAAGCGAAAACATTTGCACTACAGACCAACTGGCTGGTCCACAACGCGCATACACTGCTTATTACACGCAGCAGCTCACAAACATGTCAGATATTACAAAAGAAAGAATTGCAATTATCAAACTAAAAGCACAAAATCTCTGACTTTACATATGAGAAAGTTAATTAAAGCATCACTTCACTTGCCCCCATGTCGGTCCTTGTTTTTGGAACACAATTTAAGATATTTTGGATAAAAAAAATGGGAGGTTTGTGAATGTTTCCATTGCGTCTAACACATTAAGTGCACAGGAAGCCGACCAAGTGCATAGTGCCCTTATGGAATAAAAGCCGTTATTTTAGTTTTCTTTCCGTATAAAAAGTATTCTTCTAGGTTCATAACATTACGACATCTTACATGTTTTCTGCTCCTTGTCGTTGGTAGTTGAAGGAACCCTTTAACATACTGTAACTGTGTCTTGTAATTGTGACTTAAAGGGTTACTTCACCCCAAAAGAAACATTTTGTCATGAATCACTTACCCCCATATCATTCTAAAACGGTAAACAATGTCTTTCATACTTTTCAGTGTAATTTTTGGCAGTGAATAGGACAGTCGCAAGCCTCTTGGTTTTTATCCAAAGCATCTTAAAATTGCATTTAGGGGATGAGCGAAGCTTTTACGGGTTTGGAACGACATTTCCCCATGTGTGTTTAAGTTTTTTTTTTCTTTGCCAATACTATCGACTTTCTAACCATAGCGAAACATCAAACACTCCCAGTGTTCTATGAATCCGAGGCTTTGTATCGCAGCAGCCGACCACACAGGGATGACAATTAATGTTGCCTGATCCTAAATATGGCACACAGGGCTGTTCCACTTCCAGATTGGGAGAGATTCCTGCCAGGGAGCGGATACGGGCTAAGAGGGTCCGCCAGATTTACCCTCAATATGTCAGTGCTAGTGCTGCGGTCCACTTGTTCCTCTCACCCTCTGTAGTAAATGAACAGACACAGCCAGTCTGGAATAATGACTTGGGCTGTCACATCAAATCAAAAGGTGCCATCTCAATCTGTGAGGGCTGTGAGCAAAACGCAATGAGACGTATCTCAGGCCTCCTTTTTCTCTGAAGGGATTTTAAAGGTTTCATTACAGAGAAACCAAAGCCTTTGGATCACTGTCCTGATTTGATATGAAAAAAATGGTTAATCCAAAAACGGTTTGGAAAAGCGTGACGGTGAGTAAATGATAATAGAATGTTCACTTTTGGGTGAACCATCCCTTTAAATCAGTCTCCGATTTATCCGAAACTCATTTTCTCCTTTTATGCTGTCATATTTAATCAGATGAAGATGTGATAACCATAACAATACATACAATTATGCAACAAAGACATTAAATGCTCCTTAATTCACCTCTTAGTGGAATTAAACGATCACCTAATGTTTACACCAGCAGCAAATGGAGGCTGTTTGTGTGTCCACATTTCCCAGCTGCAATGTTTTTATGTTGCATGAAAAAAGGAGGAAAATATGCGAACTCTAAACCTCAGCTGCTACTCACAGCAGGCCTTTCAAGACACAAAAATGGTATTATACAACAAATTGGCAAGAAGATTGATCTGACAACCCTGTTGAATCCGCTATTTTCTGTAGTGCGCATGAGATTTGCCATTCACTGGCTATTTTTTTTTTTTCAAATCTGAATAAAAATGAGTTATTCTGGTTTTTCCAGGCTTTGTGGGGCTGCGATAATGGATTGGAGGCAATATTTCTGTCCTCTACTGTCTGTAATGACTGCTGTCAGTGAATTAAACATTAAACTTAACTCATGCCAATGTGACAAATGCCGAGAGTGGTTTCTATTTTACTGGAATAATCACTTGCTCCTGTTTCTTTTTGCTAGAAAGGAAAAAAGACTAATTTGTCTTCATTCACCTTGTGCATAGTTTGGAATGAGCTAAAAGCAGAAATTAGACAATAGAAACTTATTTTAATGGTCTTCGAACATAATACAGCAATTCATGTAGTGCTTGGATTTTATGCGTTTCATATAAGAGAGGGAATTGAAAAAGAAGCCAATAAACAGTGCATTGCAAGAATGCATATGTAATATAAAAATACATTTTAATGAAAATGCTGATGTTTACCTGAGATGATCGAAGCCAGGCGAAATGCATCTGGATGTCGGTGAGGCATCATGGGTTCGTAAGGAGATGGCTCATAAAAGTCCTCACCTTAAAAAAAACAACAGCAAAAATATTAAAATCAAGTTTAGAATTATACATGCTCACTGAATGACCTTTAACCCCTTTTTGCTTATATATTGCTTATAGTTCATTCATCACTGAAAATGGATGGTCAAAGAGAGTGCACTGTATTAAGGGTTGCATATACATTAATATGTTCAGACTTTCATACTGAATCTCCAAATTAATGTATTTAATTGCATCTTTTTACTTAGCAGCCAATACTCTCTCCATTAAAAGCATTTTCCTTGAATTTTAGGCATTAATTATTGCCATATGACATTAAAATATATTTGAAAGCAATCATTTTGAATATTTAATAGGCTTAGAAAAAATATATATATATATATATATATATATATATATATATAAAAATAATAAAACTTTTCAAGTGAAATCAATCTTCACATAAGCTGTAAATTAAATAAAGATACATTTTTATTCAAGCTACAAAAGATAACCAGCAAAGAACAGTGCGATTCAAGACTGTGTCCAAAACTGCCATTTTGACATAATCTAAAGCTATCGTTGCGTGTTGCAATGTGCAGTCTGTGCACGTGTCAGGTTCTCTTTTACACCTTATCAGCCGAAATGTAACAGTATATTGTACTTAAACTTAAGTGTACTCGAGTTTCCTTTTATTTCAAATAGATTTTCTGTAAGTGCTTTTTTAAATTTACTTAAGATTTGAAGTACTGTACACTAAAAGTGCACATTCAATGAAATGAAGTGCGCTTATTTTTTCACAAGGTTGACCATAAGAATATATCTGGTGAGGGAATTATGCTAAATTCATGTCATGGCTACTGTTTGCCATCAAAAGTGGCCATTCATCTCGAAAGAGCCATATCTCAAAAACGAAGGAAACTGCGCATTAAACTAAACCCAGTGCTTTTCGCTTTTACTGAAAGTTTTGTGAATGCTAGTTGTCAAAGCCAGCTTTGTGACTCTTGACTTGAGTTAGAGAGACGGAGAAAACCCTCAGCGATGAGTGTGTGAAGCTTGCGCTTGTCAAAATTAAAAATTAGCCAGCCTCTGCCTGTGGTTCTCCCTTCTGAATGTCTCTCTCGGGAGCTTTAATCCAGAATTTAAAATTCCCAGTCATTCCATGTGATTCACACACCTGCAGAATAGCGGGGGGCACCCGGGTCCTCTTTTCTGTTGGGGAATGCGGATCATTGGAGTATTTAAGCTGTGTCAGTCTCATTTCATCATACCGTGAGCTCCAATGTCACACAGCGGTTTCTGAGGCGGATGGGCTATGTGTGGACGTGTGCACATGTAGAGATGTGATGCAAGATGGCATACGTCTTCAGACAGTCCCTGACTCACATTAGATCACTAACATGGAACAGTGCATATTAAGCATCACTCCACCTGCTGACCGAGTGTCAAGGACTCTCTCTGCAGTTAGACAGACAAGACAGCGCGATATGAATGACCCTAACTAAAAAGCCAGTTATACATTTAAAGACATTTGGATACGACTGGAAACCCATTCAGATTTGCCATTCCAGTTATTCATTTAAAGTCACAATAAAGTAATGCAGTTTTAGATCACTGATACATTAATTACTACATCATACTAGCAACATACTAAAGATGATCTTCAGAGTTTGAGTTGTGTTGTTATTTTAAAACAGAACCTGAAGATGAAAAATCTGTTACTTTTAGCTAAATTATAGTAGACATGTAAACAAATAATGAAAGGTCATAAGTCATAAAATCAGCAGAGCATGGATGACTGATAACCTTTTATGATTTGCGTCACTGGTGCTAATAATGATTTTAACACTCCAGAAACCATAAGCAATATGGCACAAGGAAGAAAAAACTGAAATATCATCTTCTTAATATCTTAATTGTTTCTCCTAGACAGCGATGGAGATGTTTTCTCTGATGTTTCTCCTAAAAAGGGTTCAAGTCTTTAACCAAACATCCGACTTAACATGAACATGAAAGAAATGATATTAGTTATGCTTTCTACATTACGTTTTTATATCCGTTTAATCTTACTGCAGGCCAAAAATGGACTTATTTGTGTCTATTTCTATTCAAGTTTTTTTTTTTTTTTTTGTGTTCGAGAAGCATCGGAGAAGATGATACTCCAGTGTTATATGAGAACTGCATTATATATCCCGAGTTGTGACAAAGAAAACGCCAAGCGATCAGCTTTTCCTCTGGGACTCTTATTTTTTCTTCTTTGTTGTGACTGCATAGTTATGTTTGAACTTGACAACACAAAGCACAGTGTGAAGCTGTTTTAAATAGCACTTACTAAATGCACAGAACATCTGAATTAGCATACGTCCTTTCCCGAGTGACATTTCAATCTGAATAAGAGCTCCGTCTTTCCCTTTGCCGATCCTTCACCTGCAATCATCGCGATGTGAAGTGAACTCTGATGGTCATTTGGAGAGACAGCCTATTACCTGAGTCCACAGGGAGTCTGTCTATGTTTTTCCCCTCGTGTCTTTCTCCCTCTCGTTCTTTCTTGTGTTCTGTCTCTTTGTCTCTGTTATGTGTCTGTCTCTTTTTGTCAGTAAGCCCAGCTCAGGAGTGCCGAGGTGACAGCTGAACAGGCAAACGTTGTCTGGCGGTCTTCTACTAGAGTCTCACTGTAGCGTCATGTGAGAGATGCCAAACCGCTCTTGGCTTCCGCAGCTGCACGCATTCCACTACAGGTTTGGGTTTCTTCTTCACCACCGCGAGTGGACATAAAAGAGCAAATGGGGCAAATATGGCAGCGCTTTCTAAAGGTTTTTTGCTCAACGTTAGGTACTCGTTCTCACATACACTTATCCATTTCTGCACTGGTGCCAATTGGTTTTCTGTTAAGTTTTGTTGTTTTTAAATGTATCAAAAGTATAAATGCACTTTGTTGCATTTGTGTCAGGAGGAAGAAGACCAGGTGCAATCCAATCGTCTCATAATGACAAAGGCTCAAGGACGATTTGAGCACAACTTAAAATCACAGCAAAGACAGAACAGACAGGGCCTTAAATACAAACACAGATGAGGGTATGAACAGAAACACAGGAACATGACCAAATATGGGAAAAAAGGAACTAAACATGGTCATACAAATAGGATTTGAAGAAATATTAATCAAATAAATGTTTATATATATATATATATATATATATATATATATATATATATATATATATATATATATATATATATATGATATATATATGTATATGTATATATAGGTATGTGTGTGTGTGTGTGTGTGTGTGTGTTTAATATATTGAACTTTTGGTTCCTTTGAAGAAATAAAGTCACACAGGTTTGAACTGTCACAAGGTTAAGTGGATGGTGACAGAATGTTCATTTTTGGGAGAGCTATTTTCAAAACGCGGATGCTTATCAGCTGAGAGAACTTATCACAAAAATGAATGTCTGAGGTGAAGAAATATAGAGTAAAGAAACATGTGTCTCTTATAAACAGTTCTGCAGTAAACTGATGACATGAAATATATGCAGGTATGTACATATTTGTTTTCTTATTGTTTAATAGGACGTATACATGTTCACATTTACTTATATCACAAAAATGACCGTCTGAATTTAATTTTATTTATTTGTTTTTTTTCTCTAGTGAGGATGCGTAGTCTTCAACTCATTGAACAGCTGTTTACTGTGCTTAAGTTTAAATACATGGACGATTGGACAAATGCAGCACGCTATATATATATATATATATATATATATATATATATATATATATATATATATATATATATATATATATATATATAAAGCCCGCTTGTCTATTTGTTTAAAAACATGCAGAATCACTGAATAATGCTAAATGTTATTTGTAGATACATATTTGCCAATTATGTAATGTAGGTGAATAATTTAGACATTCATTTTTGTGATAAGTTCTCTCAGCTGATAAGCATCCGCGTTTTGAAAATAGCTAAAAAATGAAACTTCTGTCACCATCCACTTAACCTTGTGACAGTTCAAACCTGTGTGACTTTGTTTGTTCAAAAGAAAACCAAAAAGTAAAAATTCTAAATATATTAAAAAGATCAACATATTGACTGTTTATACACTGTATACAACCATCAATTTAAATTTTTTTTTTGAAAGTCTCTCATGCTCAAAGCTGCATTTTCTTTTGATTAAAAACACCGAAAAATATAGAATCTTGTTTTTTGCCATAAAATGGATGGATGGAAATACAGTATGTGTATTTGTATATGTATACATACACATTGATTTAAGATGTGGCTCGTCCTGTGCTTTGGATTCCCTGTACTGTTTTGCAAGATATGTACTGTAAACCATTAAAAAAAAAAGCTCAAGTCCTGAGGTGATGAAGATGAATATATAAAATCTCTCCTGCGCGGGGAGCAACCACTTTGATGGATGTTTGTTGGAAGACCATAACCGTAAAGAATCATTCCTCCACAGTCTACTTTCTTCCCTAGTCTGTTCACTGTGAAAAATAAACATATAATCGATGAGCACAGTATAATGGAGGAAGTAAGCTCAAAAATCGCTCTGCTCTGTTGAAAGAGGACTTATCACAAAAATGAATATTTGAAGTCAGGCTTCAACTACGGGGTGATTCGCCTGTGTAGTTAGTCGTAAAAATACAGAGAGTGAAATTTTTAGAACGGAACAAAATGATGATAGCAGCAGAGCTCCCAATCTGCAGCTAAATCACAGTGTGGTACGCTTCACTGATGCATGCTGGATAATTGCTTTCGTATAATTGTTTGTGAAGGACCAGAGAATGAAGAGAGCGCACCATTATCCTTAGATATTCAAAACATGTGTGACCTCTACGACATCTCCTGACAACATTTTCAAATAATGTCATGCCATTAGACACTGCAGACCTTTTTCATACAAATACTGTAATGAGTTTATAGCAAAACAACGGATTAGCTTGGTTCTTTGTATGTTTAGCTGTAATCCATTCTTTTTTTTTTTACTTCACTGGCGTAAGATTGTAGTTAACACCCTAACAGCTATCCTTTTCTACAGTGAGCTGTCACCAGCCCCTTTGTTCACAACACTGATGTTTGGAGCACAAACTGTGTCTAATAAGCCCTGGCTATCCTGTTAATACTCCATTAGGTCAGCAGGAAACAAGTCATTCAAGCAAAGTAAGCGCTAATGTCTCCAAAGCATCAGCCAAGACATTCAATATCAACCTGACTGAACAAGGCCTTTGATCCAGCTCCTAAACAGACACGGGATACAGAAACAGACTGAGATTCAATCCACGATGTCCAATAGTTTATTTTAGAGACATCCTGTTAGGATACTTACAACGTTCTTGAATTTACATAACCTGTGTGTGTGTGTGGTTTGCTCTGGAATATAAATACGTGCTCTAAAGTGAACTAAAACTGTCAAAACATCCCTGCAGGGACAAAAATGCCATCAATTGCTGTTGGCGATAAATGTTGTATATCGTTCTTAGGTACAATAAATGTGTATCATATACATATTTATTGTAAGTAGTAATGATGCAAAAAGTAATATTGATGAAATAATTATTTAAATAGAGAGAGGGAGAGAGAGAGAGAGTGAGAGCAATCAAAGTCTATTATGTCCCAAATAAAAAGAAAAAGAAAAATCTAAACACAAATTTTAGATAGATAGAGGTTTAGAAAAAAATGAAGCTTTTACAGAGGGAATTTTACTAAACAAAATGTTTTTCACAATTCTGGGGTAGATGTATATAATCAAGCAAATTATACATGAAAAACTCCTACTGTAAAAACCTTCAGAAAATAGACAGAAATAAAAAAGTAAAGTTTGGTGACTGTAAGGTGCCTCAAGAGATGCGTGGCTCAGTGCAGGAGAAAAAAATCTCATTTTGAGAAAACAGCCTTTAAAAATATACGTTGAAATTGAAATATATTGACACAAATAGATAAAGTGCCATAAAAGTTTTCTTTCCACTAATCTGAGAAAAAAAATTATAAATTTATGAAAAAACTTTACGAAAAACACTTCATGAAAAAACAAAAAACGGTGCATTAAAAAAAACTGCCTTCAGTGTCTCTCCTTAAAATCATGAACATAATTCTGAAAAAATAAAATAAAATAAAAAAAATTCCAGACTGCACTGTATAAACTATAGACTAATCCGAGCTTGCTAAACATACAAAACAAAGCAGAATTTTCTCAAATTTTTACTTGTAAGCTCATTTTAATATAGACATCAGAAAAGTCCTATGAGACGATCAAAAGAACTATCACAGCTGCATCAGTGCCAATTGTGTGTTGCAAAAATCTGTACATTAATTAAAGAAGCAAACCTCTGTTTATCAAGAGCATTTAGGCACTTCAGCCAAGACTCCTCTAGGGAAATCAAGATGGTAATTAGAAGGTAAAGATCAGAGAGTTCTTGACGAATAATGCAGCCGCAACATTTCCACTGCAACGCACAGTACAGACCTGCATCACTGAACACAACATATACATGTGATTGATTCATATTCAGTAGCACTATTCATGAATCAGTCCTCACTATGAGTAAGGCATTGCATTGTCTTTTCAAAGAATTGCATAGTGTTTCCCAATCTTTTTGTCTCCCTAACCCAAATAGCTCCACAAGGCTCCTGTTCCAAATTCAAATCCGAAATGCACTTTTTTAACTCTTAATATATGAATTTGATTAAAAACGGCCATGCGAGATTGCTTTTATAAGCAAAGAAGGCACTGTCAGGTAACATAAGCAGCTTTTTAATGCTATGAGAGTTATAAACAAAACACTATATACGGTATATTAAAATATCACAACGTTAGTACTTCAAAAGTGTATTAATTAGTACGATTTCAAATTTTTACAATTGTTTTGGTTTGCCTTAAAAATTCATATGCATTACCTTTGATCAGCTAAACCTCATTAAGCATGCAACTGCATTATATTCAGTAATAAATGGTGGATTTATGATTTATTTCGACAATACCAGGGTCTTTACATTCCTCCCGAGAGATGAGGATTAAATTGGAATCTCACCCAATTGTCCATTTTTCTGTTTGCAGCAAACAGAGGCAAATGAGAGATTTGTGAGAGGGGTGAGGACAATAATCAGTCTCTGTGCGGCTGACATGTTTGAGTTAATTTAATTTCAGCGGGCTGCTCCTCCCGTTCGACCCAGTGATCATTTTTTACTCCACCCCGATTCATTCACAGCTGGGGTATTAATCAGGCTCAAGTCAGGATTTACCGGAGATATGTCTAAGCTCACTGTAGACACCAGGAATACAAGAAAACAAAGAAGCTATTTGATCAAAAGTCCAAAAAGTCTTTAATTAAGATGCTCGCTGTTTTTGTGCCTTTCTCTTCCAGTCTTCTTTTCACGTTGTAAAATATTTCAAAATGAGTAGTACCTCCATTTTGTAGACCTGTGTGTGTGTGTGTACTGGGCGTACTCCTTTTGCAAACAAAAATCTTACTAAAATCTTACTCTTACTTCAGCAAAATATAAAAATAACTGACTTAAACCCAGTTTTGGCCAAGACTGTAACATAAATAATTGGCTCATAAATAAATAAATAAATATACAGTATATATACAGTATATACACATACATACGTATACCTACACATATATACACATACATATGTTGTAAAATTACTTTTCATTTTCAATTTTGCTTTGTGTTTTTGTTATTTTTATAATTTTTTCTTTCTTTTTTTTCCCTCATGTCGAAGAAAAAATTGTTGAATACACTATTTTGTTGTTGCTGTTTGTTTTCTGTGCACAAAACATATTGTCATAGCTTTATAATATTACTGTTTAACCACTGATGTCACATAGCTGCACCCTAGCATTAAAAATATAACTATTTATATTAGCATGCATATTACTATCATATTGGCTTGTTTATTAGTACTTAACCACACTGGGGCTTGGCAACATCACGATCATCTTGACATGTTGTATTTATTCATGATATTTTCATTTCATTATACCGCGCAACTCTGGGGCACATTTAATCATGCTCTATAAGCAATCGTATATTAAAAATGAATAATATTGTGAAAGCACTCAAATGGTTATTATAGGGAAAAAAATTAAAAACCCTAGTCTCACGAATGTCAAAACATCTATTTTCAATAAATAATGTTGCACTTCAGCACTGGATGGAGTTTCCATGAGTTGCTCTTGTATTGACCTGAAAAACTGCATTGCAGGTATTTCTTTAGAAGGTTACTACTAAACTAAAATCCAAAACAAGACGCGCAATGTACAATTGATTTTACATGGCTCTTTTGGAAAGAGTAAACAATGGATTTGGCCGCGTTTGTTGTTGTTGTTTTTAAAATAGCTGTTGCACCGTGAGACCGAAATCTTTCAGACCTTTGATATGATTGACAGCCAGTGTTTAACATTATGTTTCCTGGCAAAATACAAACACCGCAACTGCATAACCTCATGATTGAGACTTTTAAAATGGGGTCGTATAAATAAAATAAAAAAAAGAGGAAAAACATAAACAATTGCGCTATTCAAAACCATAATTAGGCCACCTACTAACATCTACATTTGGCCAGCAGGTATAATTCGGTTGGGTTTCAGTGCTCCTTTCAGAGCAGCATGTTCGTACACTGATTTCTCATTTGTTTACTAAACATTTTCTCTTTTTTCCACGTTCATTTTGGGAAAAAATAGGAAAAAAAAACAGCTTGTTCAAATGGGAGTTGCATAGTGAGGTGAAGAATAACCCTCAGCATATTGCAGAATAATTGCCTTTTTCTTTCATTACATTTTCTAAGAGCACATCCATTTCCAGTTTAATGGAGCTAAAACAATCCTCTACCTGTGAGCCTATATTCCTCCCAGCAAGATTGCTTGTCCTTTTTGCCTGGCAACCATGTTCACTCGTGTTGTGGTGGCATTTGTTCCTCAAACTACATCATTCCAGATGAGTGGGACTATTGAACAGCAGGCGGGAGACTCTGTGAAATGGAAAGTGCCAAAAGGCATAACTGAAATAGGAAATCTTAACTGGCAAACAAGAAAAGTTCCCATCTCATCTCTATGTTGAGGGCACGGGTGGGTATATATTATTGTCGTTGTTGTTTTATTCATTCAGTCGCGTCCAACTCTTGGTGATTCGATGGCTAAAGTTCTTCCAGTTGTCTCTGCAGCTGCCTGTAAGGTAATTCCTTAAAACTGCTTTACACCAAACAGCATAAATGTTCATGAATGGTGTATGAGATTTGTCTCTGTCCAGCCTGCTGAAAAGACCCGGGGCCTGTTCTTTGTATGCTGCTTTTTTATGTAACGCATCAAGGATAACGTGACGTACTGCAGATTGTATAACTGTGCTAATTCATCTTTAGATAATTGGGTTTTGATTGTACTATCTGGATTGAGTAGTACATTTATAGGTTGAGTATGAGATAAAGTTCCTGTGTTTATTGAAACAAGTACTCGAAACCAAGATCGCAAATGAAGCAATTGGTCACGACCGATATAATAACCCCCATCACCGCTCCAATTTTTGCCACTGGGATTGATCTTTCTGCTCAAAAAAAACCTAAAAACTGGTAAGGATTCCACAAAAAAAAGATTTTGGAACCAATCTCTTCATATATACGTATATACTACTATTATATTGTTATATATACTGCTGTACACACACGCATAGATTTGTTTGAGTGCTGCACATCAACTCGACCAGCACTTAATAAGAGCTAACCAGCATTGTCTATGTCTAAGCTGGTCTTTTCAGCAGGGAATACAATGTGTTGTATGCAGCAGTTGCTGGTTTTGGATTCACAGCGTTGTACAGTTATAAGGTATTTCCCAAGTCTAAACTCTGGCGTTTTCACTCCGAGTCCCAGCCCGGCACCCAAACCCTTTTAACATTACACCTAGAGCCTCATCAATCTTACAATACTGTCTCGCTGCATCTCTACTTACAGTAATGGAAATCATTAAAAAGGAATTCACAAGAAGATACAAGTGCTGCGCCTGTCATCGCATTTCTTCTCTGCTGTACACACACAAACACACACACACACACACTAAAATGTTTGTAGGGAAAATGTGGGAGTGTGTGTGTGTGGATGTGGGTCCACCCGGCTGGTTGGCAGTTTTAGAAACCGTCTGTGATCCAGTGTAGAGCTATTGAGCTGCCCTAGGGCCAGCGCTGATGATTTAGTGGCTGTGGACCAGGGAGAGGGGGGAGGAAGGGGTCGGGGCAGAAGGGAGGGAGCAGAGGACAAATAGAGCAGGTGGGGGTGAGGCGTCCTATCGCCTCCCTGTGGCCAGCCTGTCCTTATGAAAGTGGATGACTGAGGTAATAGACTTTGACTGCTGCTATCGGTCATAGAGTTAATAGCTAGATTCTGGGGAAATATACTTTAAGCTTGGCGTTGGTATCATAGCTCCAGAGAGCGTACAGAGAGAGAAAGCAATACATACTGCATGTGTTTTTTTCTTTTTCTTTTACTTGCTTTGGTACCATTGGGAAAACCACAGACCCTCTAGGGTTTCGACTCGCAAGTCCCCAGCTGTCAGGGTTCCCATACATTTTAATCAGTGAATCAGTGATTGTTTTTAGCGGTTCATGATGGATAAGGATGTTTAATAATCAATTTATAGAAACTGCACTCACACGAAACAATTTCTAGCCTATTAAATATTTCAGCAAAGCTAGAAAAAAGTATGTTCATTATAAAGTTTTCTGTAACCTTCACTTGGCTTGTTAAGAATTTATTAATTTCCACGCATTTATATCTACCGTTATGTTTGTACGCATCCTTAAAATAAAAGATATTTACGTAAAAAGCTAAATTGTGCAATATGAATTATGTTCCATTTAATTTCTGTATATACAATGAATGACACTATTTTCTTACCCTACCTTACATGATTATAAAGAATTATATATAGTTTTAATTGTTATTATTCGTATTTTAAGCATCAAGCTAATTAAAAGTTCAAAAGATTTAAGCTTAGAACAGGGAAGTAAGAAAGAAAGCAATTAACCTGCTGTTAAAAAATTGTGTTAATTTAAGATGTATTTTTTTTATGAAAGCAGTCCACCAGAAAATAAGGTAATCGTGACTTTTTACCGCAATTCTCAGAACTGCAAGTTTAAAAAAGAAAAGAAAACTTTAGTAGTAATTATCTGCAGGGCAAAAGGCTTTATATGTGCATTAATTAAATTTTTTACAATTAATATTTTAGTTTTTAACATTTAAAGCGTTTGCATACTTTATACTCTGTGGCAGAAACAGGCTTCCGTAACTTTCTGCAGGTCAGAATATCTTAAAAACATACTGATTTTATTTAAACGATTTTTCAACATTGATACTCAAAACAATGTAAAGACTGCTGATAAAATGTAAAAATAAAAAATGCGGTGTCACTGTGGAAACCCTATGGCATTACATTTCCATTGCAATCTGGTATCCTTGAGCTTGAATGTGCGCTCAATACTTGTGGCTGAACCTTGCTGCTAAACTCACATGGCTTATTCACCTGCTCAGGTACCTGTCAAACACTCAATACAGTGACCTTGAAGCAAAAGTCATCCATCTTTCACTGTTAAATCGAAATTTAAAGTGAACTAGAATGTAGCTAGGTCTCATAAACAATATTTAGGAAGACATGAGATGTCATTCCATCTAGTCCTGGATGTCTCCTGTGGCGATGGATCTATTACTCTGGACCAGTGGGTTATAGGAAATTAAAGACATTTCATTTACAAGATGTGATGTCGTCTCCTTGGGTATTTATTACATACTGAGAGAATCCAGAGTATCCATGGGAACCAGGATAAAATAAAAGTCTAAGGCTGACATTTCAACTGAACAGAAGTCAACCTCCGTAACATAAAAACAAAAAGATCTAAGGAATATAATTGTGAAATTGGAACATGATCATGTAACTGTATACGTAATTTGAATTATGCATCTTATGTTCATGTTCTAGATTTTAGGCTTTGAGGCCCCCTGGAATTACATAATGCAAAAATGATCATTTAGCTGTGCGTTATCGAAATAAAATATGTATGATCTTTCACAAATCGTATGAATTCATATCAGCGAGGACAAATTCGTACAAATAAAAAATGTACAAATTGCTGTGAGATCTTGTTGGAGAGCTGCAGTTCTCTATCACTTCCCAGCATCTGTAATTTTGTCACAATGTATAATAATTTAACGTACCGTTTAGCATAGTCTCTCTCACATTTCTCAACTTTGCAGGACAGCACTGCGATCTTAGCAACTCTCTCAACCCTATTCATCTGTATGCAAGACCGAATCTGCTTCAGGTATAAACCCAGACCACGAGCCTTTTCTACCACTAAGTGGCTTTCTTTAGTTTTCCCTATGGTGAAATTACTTACAAAGTGTTTGTCTTTGGTAAGACAACCAAGGGAGCTTGTGTCAAAATCAATTAGCCTTCTGTTAAGTTAAACCTGGTTCACCGCACAACAGTTCAAAATTAATTACGACTGATTTCGTGCCATACTGACAGTGTCCACAAGTGCACAGCTCAAGCAGCGGTGGGTGATAAAGCGTCGCTAATGCTGTGTTAGTAAAGTACTGCAGTTCAGAGAGTACTCAATCAAAATTCAGTCTTAATTAAAACACCACATAATACATGCCATGTGGATCACAATAGCGTACTACTTCGTGTTATTCTGCTTTTTCCAAGTCTTTATTGTCTTAAATAATGAACATGTTTTTGAAGGCCAACCCTGAAGTTAGCATTAGGCTAGATCGCTCTGGACAAATGATGTTGGGTTTTTGTTCTTTGTCTTTCGGATCATTACAGAAAATAGCTCTGTGAGCTATCAAAAGTTCATGATTCTTACATATTCTGTCCAGCGTAATCTTTTTTTTTTAAATTGGGAAAATTAGCTGAATGCAACTTTAGAATTTTTGTAGCCTGTAATGACCGGTAAAGAATAAAACAATGTTGGCTATAAATGAAATACACCACTGTCATATGACCAATGTCTTAAAAGTCAATGTCTTGAAAAGTACAGAAAGTCTTGAGTTCGAATTACAGGAGTGTGATTATAAACGCAACAAGGCTGCAATGGTGTGTGTGCAACAAAAGCAAATCAAATAGTAGATTGCAGTGAATGTGCAATACAGAACTGAGTGGTTTTTAGAGTGAACTAAACATCTAAAATGAGAAAGATCTTTGCGATTGAATGTACAAACAGATTTGTAAAAATATGTATAAATATCATATTACATCATCCGTTAAATATTGACTTATATGCCTAACTGGACGTCTTTAAACAAATATAAATATATAAATGATATATATGATAAAGATATACAATAATATAAATAGATATTACGATATATTACGATAAATATATAACATTGATCACCTGGATTTAGACCATCCTATTTACAAAATGTGCTCACAGGCAAATTTGCTTTGCGTGTCAAAATCAGGCACATAGAAATGCCAGGAAACATGATTCCAGGCTGCATCCAGGCTGTAGTCCAACAACTTTTAGGTTAAACTCAATATCGTTTGTTTTGCTCACACTTTCACAGCTTCCCTATTAAATTTAGTCATGCAGCAGGATCTTTTGAGGAAGTGCGTTCTGGTGGGAAAGTGACATCAATGCCCTCTATTTACCTCAACTGTCTTCCATGCAAGTCCAATGCGAAACATTTCAGCTCGACTGGATAATTCACTTGACGTGTTGCCGCACAAGCCAATCAGAGAAGAACTTGTTGATACATTCGGTTATTTGGGATTTTATTTTTATTATAATTTTTTTTTTTTGATGTGATTGATGCAAAAAAAACAACAACTTCCACATGTAAACTGGAGCAAGTGATGAAAATAAATATTCAACAAATTTTCGCTTCGACTTTTTGGTAGATGACTTTGAGTGTGAAGAGGAATCGATCCTTGATGACATCTGAAGTGTCATTTAATTGCTTTTTTTTTTAAGACAAGTAGAAGCTTATTTTATGTCATAGAACAAAGCATGAGCTTATCTTGCGTATTCAGGAATGTAACCAAAACCTTTTTTTTTATTATTATTAAATGGAAGTGCTAATATGTGAACTCATTTCTGAGTTTTGGCTTATAAAAATACATCACCCATGCAGCGCTCGTAAGTCATTTCAAAATTCTCATTTTCGCTAATGTACATAAATATTAATAGGCTATAAATTGATCTTTGTGACCGCTTCTTAAAAATCCTTATCCATTACGAACCACTTGAAAAGTCATGGAAATATCAGGGAAATTTATAATGGCTGGTTAGCATGGGAGAGAAGATGCTATAGCAATACATTCTTGGGGGAAAATCTCCATCATCAATTAATCAACATTCTCATTACGTCATTTTCCTGCTTCAGAGCCACATAAAAGCTTTGTGCACACGTGGGAAAAATTCAAATTCACTTGTATTTCCACCACTGAGATGACTGGGAACGTTGATAGAGAACTTTCACTCGACTGAGTTGTCACGGGTTCTGATGCCATTTGTAGATAGTTAGACCATCGTGTTTTGTATGCAAACATCACGCTCCCTTGTGTTTAAATTCAAGGTATTCATGATAAACCGCAGACAGGCAAAGAACAGAGCTTGCATAACCTTACATAGCAACAGGGAGCTTTTCACCGGTACCACTGAACTGCTCACACATATTCATCCTGCAGAGGATACACAGCCTTGAAACACTGGAGCCTTTAAATGAAATCTAATACTATTCCCATATCAGGTCATGCCTCTGTACTGCTTTTCCACCTCACCGTTGCACACATACCACAGAAAGCAATTACTCTTTGTCAACTATCTAATCTATTGTTATGATGTTGGTGGAGAATCGAATGAATTCGGCTCTCAGGGCCCAAAGGTAAATAGTACACTTCCCTTTTACGCAGGGCACAGTGTGTTCTCATGCTTATTTAGGCTTAGCCGATACGATGATGGATGGATGAATGGATGGATGGCAGTAAAGGCGACTACGTGGAGAGTAAGAAAAACAAATAATGACTGAAACATGACAAATGCGCACGTACATTTTTTCAGTGCTGTATTCAAACAGAGACGCTTATGGTAAAGCAACACCGCAGGGCGGCTATTTTCTAGGCAGCTAACACATCTGAATTCAGCAATATAATCCGATCGAATCAAAGATTCGTCCTATTACTTTTTTTTTTTGCTGCTTTTTATAATGTCTTTGGTTTAGGCTACATTTATTCACCCCTGTGCATAATGCTGCACCTGACTGCATTTTCAGCATGTTTCACTCGCTTTGCCCTGCTGGGAAATGTGCCTGTGAAGTCATGGCAAAAAATAAGATTTATAAAATACATTCAGCAGAAAATCAGCTGCTGTAATAATAACACTCAGCGACTAAGTTCTGAAGTAGGACAACAAAACTGTTTACCTAAATAATTCCAAACTGACACGACAAGGCAATAAGGGATGCATCCACATCTCATAAAGAATCTATAACAACACCTTGTTAACAGTATCGAGGGAGTAAAGCCAATACGCTTTGAACGCTCTGCTCACATGGGGGTTGGTACTGTATGCACGACTGCTCAAAAGGAGGTCAATCAATCGGTTTGACTCCGCACGGTTCAGTTCGCTTCTGTTTGATCAGTGCAGACATAAAGAATATTCCATAACCACAGGCCGCATGAGCTATACTACCAAAACAGACTGACTCTTTTTCTGTAAAAGCACCAATAAGCATTAGAGTGGCTGCAGTATTTCTTGCAATGCAGCTTTGGATCAAATGCAATAGATCAATTGGTGGCGTTGCATTTCACATAACCAGAGGGAACGGCACGTTGTGCGTTCATCACAGTGAGTGTGTGCTCAGCTAACTGTGAGTTGAGTCAGACTGCTACATCCTGGCAGTGAATGACTCCTCTGTTCAAGCCCAAAATGATTTCCAACCGGACTCACTGCAGTGCTATCTAATGTATGGATAGTTTGAGAGTGGGCGAAAAAAAAAAAAAAAAAATGAATATTTGAAATCATAATATATTCATGAAAAAAATGCATCAATGAGAATATTGGGAACACTCTCATGCATCAAAATCTAGCTTGGCTACAAATATTTGAAAATACATTCCAGCATAAAAAGTAATGTCGAGAGAAGATGCAAACTGGATTGCGTTTGCTTTAGAGCAGCACGGCAGCATCGCATTGAGGTATTTAGCCAAAGCTGATCAAGTCATATATATTCAGCTCATGCCAACATGACACCACAATGCTGTGTCCTCACCCTCCTCCCGTGCCCGCCTGCGCTGCATTACTTCTGGCTGTTACCCCAGCGAGGAGTAATGTCAGCACACAAGGACAGTTTTCTCTCATTCATGGGCCTGACAGCACTAGCAGCTAATGCACATCCCATCCACTGCTACTGGACTCTACTTTTCTCAAATTGCTCTGTTTATATAAATAGTGATGTGCTTCCTGCACTCTGTGACAGAGAGGAGACCGGGGGTTGGTTGCCATGTGGGGACGTTAGTAACTTCGCAAAATGTTCTTTCACTAGCAGTGGATTCAGAAAACTAGCTCAAAATCCTGAGAATGACAATAATTTAACATTTTATACATTAGCTAGTTCTGATAGGAATAATAATAAATTATAGAAATCACTTTTATTAAGAACTACATAGCTAATGAGGGCCACATTACTCAAAATGAAATCAATAAATGTTGAAATGCATAAATAAATAGTTGAATACATAAATATATGCTTAATATTAACCACAAATGTAACCCTGAAAATGAAACGTGGAGGAAACGAATGAATTAATGTATACATTATACATACATTTCATTGGAAAACCCTATAACAGGCTACTAACTGACGACATGCCCTGGTTGTTAAAGTTGGATAAATAATAAAGTTGGAAATGTCCAGCTCAGTTCGGTAGCTTTGATGTAGGCAAGACTTTGGTGTGTACACAGAAAATGACCATAAAATAAATCTACTCTGAGAAATATTAATGTGCGCCTACTAGCCTCAATCGCCCCTACTGCCTTTCTGGGATCAATCATGTGCATCTAGCAGACCATTTATCCATGGATCTGTAATCCCACAGAGCTCTTACCTTCAGTCAGGCCTATGTTGATGCTCCAGTAACTCTGCAGACACTGCATTTCCTTCTTCATTCCCCTCTTGCAGCGGCAGTCGAACAGAGCCATCTCCTGCAACACTTCCAGGGCTACCTGGCAATCCCTATTGGCCAACATGGTGTTCCTGTCCTTGCCTGCCAGACACTGCCTCATGATCCTGAAGCGAAGGCTGCACTTATTGTCCTGGTTACACTTCTCGGTGGCTCTTAAACAGTCCATTGACTCTTGGTGCCCAGACTCGGATAGACCAGAAGAGCCCGACATGGAGAACACAAGCTCATCTATGAAGGAGGGTGAAGAGGAATGGAGGTTAAGGTTTATATTTACATACTGTGTGGACTCATGCCCCACTAACACTAGTCTTCAACAAAATAACAGGATAAAAGTTGAACAAATCTTTATCTCTTACAAATTGATCTATAAAGACATCAGTGACTGCATTATAAAATATTATTTCAGTCGATGACTAATACAACTATAACTAGTGCAATCTAAAGACCATTAAGCCAGTGGCAATAACCAGATGATTGTGAAACCATTTTAAATGACTCACAAGGATCGCTTGACGGCTCAGAATGGTGTCAAAGTAAGAAAAAAACATGCCTCGAAGAGTAAAATATCATATACATCACACAAAAGCCTTCTAATTGGCATGACATGAGTCACCAGTAAATAACAGTCCTTTTTTTGTATTTGTTAAAATCGGATTTGATTAGCAACTGACAAATGCTCTTTATGCCTACCTCATAATAACGCTTTATTGTTACCATTTAACACTTCTTTCTGTGTGTTTGAGAGCAACGGAGAATTGTTTTGTACGTGCATGCAAATGTCTTTCTTTCTTTTTGGTCAAGGGGTCATTATAACGGAGGTGCGACCCACCAGTGACACCTACAGGTGTAAATACATCAGCATACTTACCTATCTCTCTCTCTCTCTCTCTTTTTAAATTGTTCAGAGTACATCAGAACCAGAATGAAAGATCCAGACACACCCTTGAACAAGGAATCACTGACGAATGCTTTGCATATTTTTCAGAAATAAAAACACATAAATATCGCAAGACGCTTTAAGAATGCAAATGCGAAAAGTAGAAAATCTGTAAAGTAGTTAGACAACACTTTGCATTATATTTTATTATAAATGCATTAATATTACCTGCTTTAGTGAGCACGTTTCACATCGGCACCTATATAATTAGGCTACACTCCAACGTTAAAATTAATTTAAAGCGGCTGAATATATATATATATATATATATGAAGGTCTGAATGGTTAATGTTCTGCAGACTCTTTAAATATTCAGCTTAAGTTTCATCATATGGTGCGCAGAAAGGATCAAGTCTTGTCAGCGTGCAATGGCCAGTGATAAATCTGCAAAGTGACCTTGATAAATCTCACCTTTATTGAATCATTTTCTACACTGGAGAACCGTTTTCTCCGAGCGGGATTCGAACTACAGTACACTAATTAGATAACAATTAGCCGTCATGTAAAACTATAAAATAACGTGATCAGTTGCCTTCATTCAGAAGGGATGAAACGCAGCTCGTATTACTTGCGTTGCATAATTACCGCAAACGTAAATGTGCGAGTTTCATGTGACAAGTTCATAAGCGTCTAAGATTCCCATTGCCGTAAAGGAAAACGTGAATGCAATGAACGAACATCGCTGTTTTTTTCTGCTCGTTATCGAACTTGACCTCACCTTAATTTCGCATAACTTCATAAACTGTCACGGTATCAGATATATAACGCGATTCCGTAATTTCACCACCGCGTTCACTGGAGGAAAGTAAATTTAAATCAAACGATGAAATTGAACGGCGTGGGGAGATTTTGCTTTCAGTTCGCCTGATGCTGAAAAACAAAGCTGTGAATATAAACAAAAACTTACCTAAAAAGAGCAGAAAGCCGTAGATATAGATATACATGTTTCTGTTTCTGATAGAGAGTCCGCGTGCGTTAAAAGGTGCCGTTCGTGCTGTCATGTGTTCCCTCCAAATGACTGTATACTGCTTAGTCCTCTTAAAATACCGATGCTGCTCTAAACGCACTATGACCTTAAAAATCCCAAATTGTATCCAGCGTTTGTCGGACCATGATTCTTTTTTTCCCCCCGTCTAAATAATCCAAAGCCTCATTTAAAGAGGGAAAAGTTCTCTATTCCGCTCAGGAAGGAAACTAAACCCCAGGTTTCCGTAGGAACCGTTTATTCGTGGTGGTTTCGTGCGGACAGACGCATATTTCCCAACGCTGATGTTCTACTATCGCAAAGGACGCGAAATTGAAACGTCTGGCTGACTAAAAGCAACGCTCCTCTATAGGATATTCCCGCTTCCGTTTATCTCCGAAATGAAATTCCCAAGCAACGGCGGAGAGAAACTTCGGACGGCGGACCTCTGCGGACAGACTTCTGTCTCTGGCGGAGGCAGCGCGCTCCTGAGAAGCGAGGCATAAGCGAGCGCACGTGCCCCCGTTACGCGCTCCAGCCCACATGTTAAACGATCCGGCGACGGATGAGTTAATCAAAGCGCGAACAAACAGGGAGTCGAGCTGACTCGACACGCTGTGGCTAATTAATAACTTTTAGGGCAAAAGGATAAATGCTACTTTTTACAAGAGGTCAGTAACCGCTCTTGCAATTGTGTAACTACTATGCGGATGGATGGAAAGATAGCTGTCTGTGAGCATTCAAACAAGGACTCCCTGTGGCTGGTTTTAAGGGGGTTCAGGGCAATTTTTAGCTTTTAGGGTGGGTTAAAATGCACCTTTAAGATAAGTTCTTTGGGATACTGGTGAGTTTGAAGATCCACAGGTCTCATCATCACCGCCACCGCAAGTTAATGCAGGCAATCATCTGATCTAATTAGTCACATGTTGTGGAAAAGCATCATAAATCAGGCTATTTGCTAGTTTAATGAAAATATTGCAGGGAGACCGAGAACTTGATGTAAATGTAAAACGTGCCTGCTTTTCTAGAAACAGGTGTTCATTGGATCTGGTTATGCCAATGTAGATTTCATAAGTCTGTGAACCCTGGCCAAAGGCAAAGATTTTTGCCGCTTAACGTGGCCCTTGTTGGCGGAAAATTAATAATAAATCACGTAAAATTGACGTAGTTTGAATGCATTTTTCGTGTGTTTTATTTTGAACATTCTAGGTGCCAGCATCAACCAGTCACAAGTTTCATGGCAATGTAGGGTTCGGATTTTGGGCCAGATGGCTTTAAAATAAATTAATTTGGCAGAAATAAGATGTCGTATTTCAAACCGCGTACTGTACGTCTCGAGGGCCATGGAACAGCTGAGCTGGTGCAATTGAGATAAATGGCAGTGTTAATGGATAGCTTTCAACAGGTATTACTGACCTCCTTGAGATCTAAGTCACTTATAGGGTTATAAGAGCTTTTAAGGTTTTTTTACCGATTTTTTCTATGACATTTAACGCTGGTAAACAAAAATGAAAGAGGTGAGAGCAGAAAAGTCAGTTAGCTAGAGTCCAAGTAAGTGACACCATTATCCAATTTTACTGTACTAAACAGCCAACAATAAAGGGCAAAATGTTACCTTTATTGTCTTTCATTAAAAAAAAAATAAAAATTATACATAAAAATACCAAAATACATACCCACATACAAGTACCTGTCTAAATAGTCATCTGTGTGTCTGTCCTACAGTATATGGCACCTTCAGTGATCTCCTTAACCTCAGAGGTCTAAGGATCTCAGCAACAAACCACTGACTGCTCCCTGATGGCATTTATAATCCATATGGAGACGCAAGCTTAAGAAAATGTTTTGAATTTTAAAAGTTGTATTGTAATGCATTTTGTATGCGTTTAGATAATAATAGATACAGACTTCTAAGTATTTTAAGTGAGAATCCCATTTTTTGTCTCAGATGCAGGGCAATCTCCTAAGGCAAGTGTCACTCTGGCAACTTTTATCCTGTGCTCCTGAAATCTCCATGTTGTGACATTTTCCCCTTCAGAGGATTCCTCTTAAACTCTCACAAATCTTCAAAAAGTATTAAGAAAAAAACACTAAAGCGTGTTTAGCTTTGTCATATTTTTGCGTTACACTGATACAAAGCGTTTTATTATTATTATTATTATATTATTATTATTATTATTATTATTAAATACACATAGCAGTTTTAGGATGCGTTTTTGTCAGTTTTAATGGCTTCATTTAGACATTCGACTCCTTCGACTCATTCACGAGAACAGATAATTGGCAGAGCTGTCATCAATTTAATTTGACCACTTTTAAGTTTAGCCTTGGATAAAGTGTTTAGACAACTTTGAAATGGGAACTAGAACAATGTTTTAGTGGTGCTGGGTAAAAACCACTAGTGTGCCGTTTCTTTACGAGTGTATGTGCTCGAATTAACCTCTCCAGCAGCAGGCAGCATATGCGGTGTGCTGTTAAAGTTATCTCTCATTGCCTGTTCAATTACTCCCATCACAGAGAAGAGAAGAGTTCAGGAGAACAAACATTGGCTGAAGGATTAGATAATAATGCTAAAATACCCGCTCAGTGTCCTAAAACTTCATAAGATAAGATGGAATTTCCCAGTGTTGTGGTAGGAAAGGCTGCTCATCAAAGGCCGTATAGATCACTTGGCATAATAGTCTGACTGTATGTCACTGGCTGAACACATTCCAGACCGCTCATTAATCACAGAGCAGCTCTATTGAAAGACAAGACAACGGACTGGTGAAAAATGACCCGACTATAAGTTGATGATGA
This sequence comes from Puntigrus tetrazona, assembly GCF_018831695.1. Taxonomy (NCBI): domain Eukaryota; kingdom Metazoa; phylum Chordata; class Actinopteri; order Cypriniformes; family Cyprinidae; genus Puntigrus; species Puntigrus tetrazona. The sequence continues at coordinate 17,853,731 of NC_056706.1, read as the reverse complement.
AGACATGTACATGTTGCTGTCAAGCCCCTTTTTTCTAATACTCGAGTTGTCTTCCGAGTTCAGTCGCAAAAGTGCCATGGGTTCGGACTGACTGATGGGCCGGCTGTCACTCTGGGATTTTGCTCTTTTCACAGATTGTAGCCATGAGAAGCTAAAGCTGGCACGGCCGGCTCTGGGTTTGGACCTGCCGCATCATCGTTCATCTGGTTTTTGATGTTAATTACTGTCTCTTTTCAATCCCTCTGGTGTCTAATCTGTCAGGCTAGCAGTGTCCTTGGTTAGGCCGATGTCCTTCATTTCAGCATGGTAAGAATCCCACCGATTTGGTGCCATTAAGCCTCTGTTGGGTCTAGTGAGCCACCGAGCCAAATTTAGACCACGCCAGCAGACTCACAAGGGGATTACGCACCGCCAAGAGGGAAAGTAGATGTTCTTTGATGTTGCAGAAAACACCTTCTGGCTTTATTGCAGTATTTGTGGGGAATCGTTTTTATTATATTTCTGCCGTGTGTTTTTTTGGGTGCGAATGGACTTTCAGCTTAATGGCAAAGCTTGTTTACAAGCAGGCACGCTCAGTGAGAATTTCCCAAAATGTAGTCAGTGCACTGGGAATAATCTGTTGTATATTAATGTTGGAACAGCTGCTAGCAGGCCAGAAACGTTAGCGATGCTAGCGGCGTCCCAGTCAGTGGGTTAGTTTAATCTGCAGATAAGTAGGAATGTTTTCAAAATGCCTTTGGTTTGGATATCAAATCTGTGTTACACAAGCTTTTGAAAGCAGATAAAAATAGAGAGCGTGTAAACAGACACCCGTATTCCTATGTGTATCATATTTCTTAGAAATATAATCAAGTCTAAGCTGTAGATCCTGTCATCATCCCAAAGTCATTTATAGGGGCCTTGTCAACTATCTATATACAGTACGAGTCAATGACTTCCAAAAAGGAGATAAAAGAGGTCATTTTAAAAATCGAGTTTAAAACAAGTTCCAAGTTTACAATTTGTTGTTGTGTTGGAATTGTATGTGGTTTTCAAACGCTTTTATATCGTTTTCAGTTACTTCAAAAATAGTATGCGGTATAGCCACGTAAAAAAAAAGTTTAATATTTCTTGTACACTTCGAAAACATGCACAGTATACTTCAAGATGTATTCATTTATTTAAAAATATTTTAAATATGTCACAAACAAATTGCATTATATAAAATATAAAATGTAAGATAATAATTACAAAAAACAACAACAGGCAGACTATGTAGAAATAATGCCCTGAACTATTAATTCATAAATATAATTTTGATGATTCATGCCAGATAATTTTACATGAACTAACAAATTACAGTATAGTATGGTCATGAGCATCTGCAAGAGTCCATTCAGTGATTTCATTTATAATAATAATAATAATAATAATAATAATACTAATAATAAAAGAATATGCCAAACAAAAACAAAAAAGGCCTTGAGCATATCATTTTCTGACTCCAGAACGAAGCCCTCTTAACCAGTCCTGCACCAGACCAATATAATCATTTTGTAATTTCATAGAGGCAAAATGCAATCAGGTTCTCTTAAACAAGAGGAATTTGATTTGGCAGGAGACCGTGATGGTGGTTTAAACCAGGTTCTGCCACTGTAAATGATCTAACGTGAACATCAGGCAGCATTGTAACTAGAGAAGAGAGAGCATATGTCCTCAAGCTGTGCCGAGCTTGTTCAGAGAGAGATCCGGGTTTAATGCTCCTGGCTGTATGGAGTGGATAGAATTAGTCAAATATCCAAATGAGAAACTGAGAGAACTGCAACTGTTTCTGAATTGTAATGGCCCTGTACTCTTCTTCCTAATTTAGAAGTGCTGCTCTCACTTTTTTTCCCCCGGAGGTTTAAACCTTAATACTCCTTTTAGAGTCATAATCACGTAAACTACTGTAACACCCACCCGCTCTCCTCGACGGATAAAGAACCGTGATCCTCTCTTGAACTGTCCTCCTCTGCAGGACTGCACATGGTCAGAGCCAAAACAGACAAGGTCATGTCAGGTACACAGTTGCTGCTGCATGTGCTCCTACATGGAGGACCTCTGTGATCCTGCCTATCTCTCGCTGTGTATGTGGAAGGACTCTGATGAATTCCAATTTACAGTCTCTGACCTTCTTGTTATCTCTGGGAGTAAAATGAATGCACAGTTCATCTGACAGCCAGAGGGAAAAAGTCACAAACACTGTTGCTTGATCTTAGATTTTTTCGAACTAAATAGTTTCAGTATCTAATAAAAAGCATGCGGTGAAGGCAGATCAGTTCTAGGAAGTAACTGACCATATAGATGACCATATAATTGCGTATTCAGACAGCAATAAAAAAAAAAAAAAAAAAAAGTACTTGATATTGAAATATGCTGGCAACAAATTTAGCATAGAAACAATTCATAAATTGCTAGTCAATTTCTTAAACAAAAACATGACATGCAAACATTAAATGTTCAAGTGAATAAAATGAAAATAGTGTTTTTAAGTGCTTTTGCAAATGTGAAAAAAATGTGTATATTTAAAAAGAAATTGAAAATAGTTTATATGCCTTGTGATTACAAAGTCATTGTATTTTTATATTATTTAACAAAAATGACAATTTACTAATTATGTTACTAAATGTTAAAAGAGGGAATCAGAGCCTGAAATACATTAATATATATTTTTGTGATTTAGTATTATTATTATTATTATTATTATTATTATTATTATTATTATTATTATTATCCATCCATTGAAAGCAACTGTAATTTAATTCATGTTTAATAAATTGGTATTTTATATAACATTTTAATCAAATCATGCCATTAAAAATGAATCAAAAGGTATTCCAAATCAATTGAAATTACGTTGAAGTACGTTTGATTATATGGAAAGTAATTAAAGGTTTACAATTAAGTATTTTATATTTACAGTTGTTTTAATTCAAGACAAATATAACCGAATTACCCTGACTTAATAAAATTCCCCAAAAAATAAATAAATAAATGCTTACGGTCAGATCTGGTATAAAGTGTTACCCGTTATCAGTTTTACTACGTAATTAGAGGATCTTTTGATTGTGTTTGCTTTGAAGTGAAAGATACTCAAAACATGGCTTCATCTCCATGTTGACAAATCGCACTCAAACTGAGCTGGAAAGCAGGTGTTATTTGGGTTTTACCTGCAGAGAAGGTTTGATCTCTGAAGTAGTACAACAAAAATTCAGTCATCACATATAAAGAAGGAGATGCTTTGCAGCTTGTGTTGCTTTGATCCACTGAACCGCCCAGACCTTGAATCTAAATAATCCTTTATACACACGTCAAGAAGGGTAAAATGTTTATATTCAGAGATTAACAGACATAACATGTGAAATGTTCAACTGGGAACAAAGAGAAGCTTAAAGAATAAAATAAACAAGTGAAAACAGCAACTTCAGGTGTGTTCAAATAAACACAAGCTCCTGATCAAAAGCTACAGGAATAAACATGTTTGTTTTTTTTTAATATAATGAAAAACTATGCAAGCTGCAGTCGAACCATCTGACAGAATTGCTGTCTTGCCTCTTTATTTATTTATTTATTCAATTTTGAAGTGCACATTTTACACATATCGCACCTTCACAGGTGTTCGCTGTCCATATTCTGTCTGCCGCAGTTTACACAGCCTCTCTGTGACTCACAGCCTCTTTCCTGGTTGAATCCACATCATGGCATAAACCGAATAGGCCATCTGAGGCACTCAGAGCGGCTCCCTACACAGATAATGATATCTTCCACTGTGCCTTTAGTTCAGTCCACATCAGCACAGTTCAAGTGCTCCAAATAGTTTGTGACAAGCATGAGTCCCCCTACACAAAGACCCATCACATACCACCCGATCCAGACCCTGTCAGTTTGCTTAATCTCTGCAGAAGCCCACACTGCCTTAAGCAGACACCTTAGGAAAAAACAAACTGTTTTTGCCTGATTATATGACTCTATTCCAGTGTGGTCTGTGCTCTCGTTTGTTCAGTAGCACCTGTGCTTTTATTGGTTTGATGTTTGGCACTTAAGCAGAGAACATGTAAGACGAGTTACTGAATCAGACTGGCATGCAGGCATGAGTTGGCTTTATATATACTCACACATGTGTGTGTCACTTTCCTATTTGAGGGGCCATCAGAAGCAGTTAGACTCATCTGGTGCATTCGGCAAGATAAGAACTGCAAAGCATAGTAATTCATCATGTACATGTAAGATATGTTTTAATACCGGTACAGTTTTAAATTAGCCAGCAATAAACATCTTCAACTAAAACACACAAATATTAGTGATGACCACAATTTTTTATGACATAGAAAAGAGCGACTGTGAAGTCAAATGATTTGTGGAAATTTCAACTCAATTGGGCTGAGCAAATTTACATTTGAGTAGGGATTTTAGACAAATATCTAACAACAAACATCCTTTAATTATAATAATTTCAATTACAATATCAAAAATATTGCATCGCTCATTGCATGTTTCACAGAACTTTCAAAGTGATTTGATTTGAAGTCAAGTGAGTGGCGTTAAAAGCATGTTTTATCCAAAACAGACATTTTAAGAATTCAAAAACAAAAAAAAAAAAAAGTAGTTAGTTACGTTACATTGAAATTTCACTTGGATCATAAACCTGAGCAGGCACCCATTGTCTTGTTTCAAACAGACATGGTGATTTCTAATAATAATGTGTTAAATAGGGCAAAGCATAAATAAATACAGTGAGAACATACAGTATAGTGAGGAAAAGCACACAATTCCCTTGCTTGTATGATGGATGCTTAAGCTCAGGGCCTTTGTTCTCGGTCCAGCTGCAGCCGTGCCAATGCCCCCAAATCTGGAGTTAAAAAAGCAACCAGGCTCTAATTCTGTCCACAACCTTAGGTTACATTACATACACACACGCGCACACACACTAATTAGCTAGCCACAGCATGGTAAGTAAAAGCTCCAATGTACAATTGGTCTACCATGTACAGGACAAATGACAACAGTGATATTGCTTTAACCAGGGTCACAGCTTCACATTTCAACAATGCACTTGAAGGTCATGGTAGAACGGTGAACGTCTATGAACTTACAACCAATGGCAAATACAGCAGAAAGCAGACATGTACTTTACGCGTCTTAGATCTTTAAAGGCCAAGTCTAAGTCAAGTCTTTTCAGTAATAGTCAATCCTTTCAGTAATATTTTTGAATGTCAGGGTTGTGTGCCATTCAGAAGTGAACTAAAATGCCTTTAACGGAAATACAATAAAAATCAAGTAAAACTCAAAAGAAAGTCATGTATAGCAAATACGTTTTAGCTATAAATGTATAGAATTGTATAAGAGTTTTAAGCAACATATTGCTTATTTTCATGGTGAATTACAGGCATTGTTCTAATTTTCCCTCTTGCTATAGGTGCAAATCACAGCTTGTGAAACTGATTATTCAGCAGTTTCTGTTAGTTCCAAGGTTTGTGACACTAAGGACATGAGCGCGTTTGAAAATATGGTTAAATTTGAAAGCTGAATTTCAAAACAGTAAAACATAGGTTACATCTGTCAGTCTTTAACGAGTATATTTTCGATAACTCATAACTTGTTAGCAATGAATCCGGACTATCTACAAATGAGGCCAGACTACCTGCCGTTGATGGATTCATCAAAAACAAGAGTGTTTGAAACTCCATATTAGGATAAGGTAAAGTCCACTGGTTGGATGTGTTCTTTGTGGAAAGAAATGCCGTGCCAGATACTCTTCTCTATATGCAGTTTTTATAGGCTACACCACACTTAACCCACCCAGTTTTATGTAGGCCCGCACACATTTCTGGCTTTGCCCCTGCAGGAGAGCAAATGGTGTTAAATTTGAAAGTTGAATTTAAAAACAGTAAAACGTACACCTTTAACAAGTATATTTTGGATAACTCAAATGAAAATCATTAGCAATGAATCTGGGCCGTCTACAAATGAGGCCAGACCACCTGCCGGTGATGGATTTATCTGAAACCTCCGAGACAATAGTGTTTGAAGCGTCATATTAGCATAGGTACAGTGTTCGATCCACTTAAACGCTGTGCTAGATACTCTTCTTCACAACAAACTGCATATTTGCAGCTGCGCACATTTATGCGCTCCTGAAGAGTTCTCCATTCAAATTCTAGCCCCAGCAAAAGCAATTAAACGTTTTTTTCTAAATGAACTTGAAGAAAAACTCTAACCCTAACCCACCAGTCTATACGCTTATGATAATTAGTTGACATGTAGTTAGAATGGACCGTTTAAAATAACTTTTTAATTTTGTCAAAATTTGTGGATCTGCAACTCCAGAACAGCTTCTTGTCCACACTATATATCATATATCAAACCTCAGAGAACCGAGGTCAATTATATATTGACCATATATGAGTACTTCCTGTAATGGCTACTACAGTTACTTTATTAAATGTTTTCTTTATCCTGATAAATAAAATTGTGAATTAGCCCTACTGCAAGCGCTGCTTTACTCATCCCCAAAAAACAAAAAGGGTTTGGTGATTCAGACCTTCCTAGTTTATCTGGATGAATCCAGTTATAAAAATGCATGCATGGCTTATATCGACTCCATTTCGTCTCAGACGGCTGCATTAGTTTTATTTGTAGATTTATGTGTTTGTTCAGATGAACCTCAAATGACCCACTGTTATGTCTCAGAGTGGCAACGGTTTTTAAATGTTTCAGCATGTTTGTGCTAAAAGCGGCCTACCTATGCTGTGCCGTACCAGTTGATTTGCCTCCGTTGGAAATCCAGATATGATTGTTCCAATAGCGTCTCTATGATTCACCTAAAGCTCGAGAGTGAGGACATGAAATGCAGTGTACAATTCAAGCTGGCAATTTGCCTTTCATGTTCTCCATCGCAGCACATTGATCACTTTCTAACTGTATAAGAGAGTGTTAAAAGGGGTTATGTTTGCTATCACATTACCCACAGACATTATCTATGACCAAAAAATGCACTTCAGCAAATTCAGCTCTGCGGGCATGAGGACTTTCACCTGAAAAGTCTCAGCAGTAAACAAAAGTCATCTATCTTCCCAAATGAGCCAGGGAGTGCATCTCCACAGCTATGATGTCCCTCATGCCGGAGAAAACACTTTCATTTTTCCAAGGCATCCTTGCTCTGAATTACATGTCACTTTAAATAGGTTGTTTGGCTGAGATGATGAGATGTTGGCTCAGGTGATAGAGAGAGAGAGAAAGAGAAAGTTTAGGGGGAAATAGGCAGCTCCAGCAGATGGTTGGGACTGTGTATAATGTCATATATTACTGGCACAAGCAGAAGGTCTGAGCTGATGCTATACTCCCAGATAAACTGACATTTGCTGTGTGGGTATGTGTGTGTTTGAGGGCGCGCAATGGGAATAGAGTGTTATTATAGATCATGAGATGCATGAACAATGCAACGGGTAACCTGCTTCCCTCTGTGCAAGACCTTCAAACATGTTTTAGTTATTTATTCATACGTTTTTTTTCCCTTTTGTCTTTAAAAAAATAATTTGCCTTCAATCTATCTATCATATAGCCTCAGCTCATCTTCTATTTTTATGAAATGTCTCCTAATGGGAAAATGCAGTCACAGGGTGATATGGGTGAAATGAGAACATAAGACATTTCTAGTTAGATGGTCAATATATAATTCAAATGTTTCACGTAGGCCTACTGTAAAAATATCCTGCTCAATTTACAATAAAATTATTGGCAGCTAATATGCCAGAAATTCACAGTTTAAAAAAAATGCCATGCTTAACGGGATGGTTTTTATTGCCTGTATTTTTTTTTTTTACTTTTCTCCTAAAAAAGTGCTTATAAGAACTACCATAACACAGGTGGCAATAAATAAAGGTATATGATAAATGCCCGATCTCATGGCAATTCATACATATTTTACCGGGAGGCAAATTTGTACAAATTTCTATGACTTCACTCGTACAAATTCATATGATTGTAGGCTAAATCTTTAAAAATTGTACTATATTAGGCGAAATCGTACATATTTTACAAATAGAATAATTAGTATTCATTTGTACGTATGACCTACACACAAACCCATCACTCAAATCGTATAAAAACGTACGAGTGAGGTCGTAGGAATTTGCATGAATTAGCCACCTCGTAAAATAAGTGCATATTGGTCATGAGATTGTTGAGTGACCTGCCTGAACATTCTTTCCCATTGCTGCATGGGATAGTAAAGTGTACATTATTTACGCTTCAGAATCTTGGTGGAAGTAGAAGGTCATCCAAGTACTTTCCACCTTTTTTCTTCAACACTAAAACCAATAAACATTATAATGCAATAAACATTAACTAAACTCTAAGCATATCATATTGTGTCATACTACTGTAATTTACAGTCATTAGCAGACACTTAAGATACTTTATGTCTGTGCAGTCTGTGAGCATTTGAAATGGCAACGCAACTAACAGACCTAATAAATAACAATAAAATATGACACTGCTAGCAAGTATGTGCCATTGACCCAGTTCTCGATAGCAAAGCTATAGCATTAATTATAAGATCAGCAATAAAATTGACTGGAGTAGTAAGCAACCACCACTGTTCATAGATATAAACCACTGCTCAGCCTTCCTTGCCTCAGATTCTATGCTATTTCACTTTGCAGGTTGTTCTGAATTCAAAGAAAAAAATACTTTTTGAGAACAACTCTAGCCAGGCACAGGAATACATCAAATCTACTTAGCCTCATTGTCTTTGAAATCACGCTTTTTCGTCCATTGTAATCGGAAATGTATTTTGCTATGGAAGCCCATTTCTGCCACTAAAAAAATAGCAGTGAAAGATAATAATAAAATTGTGAGTTTACATTTTGCAATTCTGCCTTTTTTTCAGTACTGCATGATTGCATTGTACTTTTTTTTTTTTGTCAAAACTGCATGAAATCAACTTGCAATTTTGAAAGAGGTTTCTCACAATTCTGACTATATCTCACAAAAGTGAATTTATGAACAATTCTGAAAAAATAAAGTTTATTCAGAATTCTTCAGAAGACTTAACTCACAATTGCATGTTTAATTCTCACAATTCGGACTTCTTTTCTGTAAGAAAGAGTATTTTGTGATTGTGTATTTCTATTCAGTGGGGGAAACAGGTTTCCATATTTACCAGAATGTCCAAGCTGCTATTTACTAAGACCTTTTTTTGAAGGCCATTGTTTACTGCACTCATCTAGTATGAAAAAGAGCAGCTTAAATATTCTGCTAAATATCTCCTTTTCATGTACCTCATCATAAGGTTGGTCAGGTGATGAAATCATTTTCATTTTTCGATGAACTCACTCAAATATTTATTGCAGGCGAATGTTTCTAGCAAGCGTTACCCAACATTTCTGCATCATGTCAAATTCATAATTCAGCAGCATATTCATTTCAACGCTCTTCTCCCGTTGGACAGTGAGGGTGTTTCACTGCATGCCGGTGTATTAATGATTTCTTTAATATCACCTGTGTTGTACAGATCCAGTGTGACGGTGAGGTCAGCAGCAGGTGGTCTCTCTCTTTCTCTGTCTAGTGCCTGTCATGCCACACGATGACCCGGTCCCAGGTTGCATTCGAGTTGTCTTGTATCAGGCAGCTGATCAAAGCCCCTCTCTCTGCAGAAGCAACCAGCACCCGTCCACCTCCCATGGATCTATATTACTCAGATAAGCCATTAATAAAACACTATCAGAATCAACAGCCCTTTGATTAATGATCTAAAGCTTGGTGCTGCGTGATCTGATAGCAAATGTTCATCCAAACTCCTCCCACCCACCGTGAGAGACAGCTGTTTGACCTCTGTGACATACGGTATAAGCAGAACATTTACCTTTACAGAAGACGCTATATATAATCTCCATGCTCTTATTTAGTTTTCTACCAAATAAGTAATTATATTGGAACAATAAAGCGAATATGACACTGTGCATATACTGCTCCTTTAAGGGAAAAGAATGTAAACTGTGCGATTTCTTTTGGACCACCAGATCTGAGAAAAACGTATTTTAAATCAGAGGGAGGGGTGCTTTTCATCTCATAAAGATCCTTTCTTTGCACATCGAGCATATGTTTAAAATGATAAAGGAAGGCGTCTGTCAAATTCTGTATGGTTTAGGGCATACATGCGTGCTAAGCATAGCGTATCATTGTGCTTTCCGTGTGAATGAGATTCACTCCACACTTTTCCAACTCATACATAAACGGCCTTTAAATAGCCTTTTTAACATAGGCAGTTATATAGCTTTTCAATAATTGCGGTACACATTATTCAGGGTGAAAACTAAGAGGGTAAAACATGCAAAAGGACAAATAGTTAAAATTAAACTAAAAGATAAAAAAAAGTTTTAAATAGGAATGGAATATGAAATATTAATTGTATGATAAAAGTAAAACAATTGAAAAGTTACATTAAGAGACATAAAATCACAGTCAAATAAAAGGTTGTGAGGAATAAAGTCACACTATATGTTTTAGCTAGTGATGTCAAAAGGATAAATCGAGATTATTGCATTCAAAATAAAAGGTTTGCACACACATACATACATACTTATACACACACACACACCAATACAGCATATAGAAAATATTTGCTATTTATATTCATATAATTTAGATTATAAATTAATTTAATATACACATTTTTTCTAAAACCTGTACATGCATATACAACAATATAAACAAGTTATTATTATTATTATTATTATTATTATACTCAAATAAAATAATCTGCATATTACAATTACTTTTCTGAAGCATTATAAGAGACTAAACATTGGGGTAACAATGCTGAAAATTCATCTTTATCATTATAGGAATTACATTTTAAAATATCAAAATTACATTCTGGTTATTTTTAATTTTACTACTGTTTTAATTATGCAGTTTTTTCTGTATTTATTGTAATTTTTGTTAAAAACAAATATGCTGCATTGGCAAGCATACAAAACGTTTATTTAAATATGAAAAAAGGTGTATTAGAAGTGCATGATAAATTCTGTCACATTATTATAAAATCACACCATGTCACAGTGTCAGATATAAATTGTAATTACAAGAAAAAAACAAAAACAAATGCAAAATTAAAGTTATACCGCGAGATATAAAATCACATTATTAAATATAAAGTCCCAGGTGCTAGAAACACAGTTGCAATCAAAAGACTGAAAACTGACACTGTGAAATATCAAAACTACTTTTTTCTTTTTACTGTGAGAGAGAATCAAATACAATCTTGCCTTACAATGATTGCAGGTTGTTGCATTATACTGTATGCAATTTACATTATACTCTAGAGTCACACAAGATGAAAACTTGCTGCTAAATAGCCAATAACTCATACTGAATGGGAGTAGTAACCTCAAACAAACCCAAACACACAATCTGCTTCCCTCATACACACCCATGTGTTTTTTGTTCGGAGATGAATCAATATTCATGCCAATCACTTTTCAATAAAAATACTTTTCAGCTCGTTCCCACTCTAATCTCAGCCAAATCCGAGCAGCAAGACCCATCGTGTCAGAACATGAGTACATGATAGCAGTTAACAAAACAACAAAAGGACGGTGATTATGGTGGTGATACGAGCCGAGATTGTCACCCCACACAACTTCACATGTACACAGCTTACACAAACATGACAGTATGATACAAGCTGAGGGGGAGCTTTTGCCTCCAGGGTCCTATTGACTTTCAATGCGCCATATGTCACATGGAGAGAAGTGTGAGAGATAATTTATCACAACAAAAGACAAATCAATGGACTTTGCAGGGCTCTGGCTAATTATGTGCTCTATTTAATTTTTTTCCAATGATGGAATGCATGTGTGTGTGTGTGTGCGCGCGAACATGTGGATGTGTGTGTGTCAGGGTATGTCTACACTGTGGGGACCAAACGTCCCTACAAAACATAATAAAATGTGGAATCATACAATAATTCCAAGTACAGTATTTAATAGTTAATAGTTCTTTAATAGTTCTCTGTGTGTGTTACGTTTATATATGGAATATTTCTATATACACTAGATGTTATATTAATATGTAAATGTAAAGAAATATTTTCAAAATATATACTGTATTTATATGTGCATAATAAATATACACCATACACACAGATACATGTAATTGAAATATGTAAATGAAAACTTTTATTTTGGATACGGTTAATTGTGATTTAATTTTTTAATATATTATATATATATATATATATATATATATATATATATATATATATATATATATATATATATATATATATATATATATATATATATATATATACACATATACATACATATATACATACACACACACACACATACACACACACACACACACACACACACACACACATGCAAAAAAAATAAATCTTGTGATCAGTCTTAATGAGCACTACAGGTTTCTTTCAAAAAGATGACAAAATCTTACAGAATCTTTACTTTTAAATATGTATTATGGTGTGACAAAATTAATTTTAGGGTAGTTACGAACATATAATTACTTATTGTATTCATCATATTCTCATCATGCATTAATAAATACCTCATGACAAAAGCTTTAAAAATCCAAACAGTTATTGTTACACCACCCTTGTAATTTTGCCATTAGTGTCAGCAGCATTGCCATTTCAATAAAACTGGGAATTACACATAAATCCATTCACGTCAAAATTAACACATTAATTGATGGCTCTTGTAAATATCTCCTCTTTCAATGCAAATCTTAAAAAAAAAAAAAAAAACCTGGCTAATCTAACATTTTAACCATATGAAACTCCCTTTACTCTTCTCTGTCTGTGAAGATGATAAATTGTAACCATTATTTTCTATAATGGAGCCTGTAATTGCCTGCAATTAGGCCCCATTATGTGAGAGGCATATGACCTGGCTACGGATAGACTATACAGGCAGAAAAATTGTGAAAAATCTGTGTTATCAGGAGAATTTTTGTAGCTCTCTACAAATGATCACATTTTAGATTTTTTATTGTCATGCACCGGAGCACCAGCCGTCATTCCGCTGTGTGTTTATATGAGGGATCATTAGATGAGCACATGATGGTTTGCTTCTATTCTGCATCTGCTAAAAATGATCACAGTGTTTGTTTTCAATTAGACTGATGAAACGGTTAATGGAAAGCCTTTCTTTAAACCTAAAGCATGGAGAAGAAGTGTAATGAATGGATATCTTTCGGCAATCAGATTCATTGCACAACATTCATGGGTTCAGCTCATCCACAAAAGTGAATATAAATGCTTAAAAAAATCCAAAAGCCTCAGGTGGAATATTATAAAGAGAAAATGAGCTGGATCCAAAATGATGAGATATGTAAGCTAATAGTTTATTTTTTCATTGTGTCTGTTTTTCATTGAGCACATTCAGAGCGACATAAAATGCCTTTCATCACTCGAACGCTTCAAATGTTTCTGTTTGTATATGTACTTTCTATATGCATTAGACTGACAATATGGGAAAATATTCTGTAAAATTGATTTCCGTTTGTTGCAACATCCTCAGGCTATATATATTTAAACTATTTTTTTTCTTCCTTTATTATATTATTATTTTTTTTCACAGCAGTGTATTCGGTTCTCTTGAGGAAACACATATTGGCCACAGGGCAAGTAATTCAAATATTAAAAGCAATAGTAAAGCTTTTGAGTTTAGCACAAATATTACTCATTTTAACAGAAAAAAAAAAATAAAAAAAAAATAAATAAATAAACTGTGATAATGCTACGGTAAAAAAAAAAAAATTAAAAATTAAAAATGTTAACGGTAAATTCCTGTAAAATTAAGTAAAAACAATAAATTGACATCCCCAGAATTCCCTGCATTGCATTTAAAGTTTTCTCATCAGTTATGTTTATTAGGGTTGTATGTTACATCTAAATGTTGTTAAATTACTGTCGTTATTAATGCATACTTCAGTTTAATGAGTCTGTGATGATGTTTAGTGTTTGTGTGAATGACACTGAGCACCTTCTATTTATGTTTCAAAAGGTACAAAATTGATTATTACTTTAATAGGTTGGTGTATTAACATTAAATTGGTTAATGAAATTATGGTATATAACTGTAAATTTAACTTAAAACTGTTAAACCAAAAATGTTGTACCATATTTTTACAGTGGAATTTCGGCAACCACAGCTGCCAGTTTTTCCATCATAAAATGTCTTTTTTTTTTTTCTTCTTTTTAAACAGTGTGTGTAAGGTTTTCTAGCCTCAAGATGACTTACATCAGTGGGCTGTATTTGTACAAAAAAATAAATAAATAAATTAAAAAAATTGATTATTTTAAAAAATAAATTTTATTATAGTAATAGTAGTAGTACATTGTTGTACCTTTTATTATAATTACATTCATGTTGTTTTTATCATTATGCATGAGATGTGATGCTCACAACAAAAGATCTAGATTTTGATGCATGCAGAAAACATATGACTTTAATCCACATGTTTCCTTTAGTTTGTTTACAAAACCGATTCATTTAACAGTCAAAAGTAAAAACTGTACTAAGGGAAGTCTCACGCAAGCTAAATGCAAAGCCTACTATCTTGTGAATCTTTGATGGCCGTCTTCTACAGTCCTCTTGCTTTTTCCTTCCAAATAGCCCATAACAGAGGAGAATTGATTTTTAACTACTGAAATATCAAAAGCTTCATGATTACACATCATTGCATCTGTTCTGCTCAAAAGAGGCCTCTCATCGACCCAGTCATTGATCTGAATGTTCACAGTACAAGCTAAACTCAATAGAATAAAAAGCTTTATAATGTCTTGGCCACAACTGACAGCTGAACAGATTCGGAGATTGTTTTTATAATGAGACACTCATCAGTAAGGACAAATTGACGTTTGTTTTTATGTTTGAAGCTTCTCACTGTACCTTTATTTCCATCACTTAAATTTAGGAATTTAAAAACATTTTGTAAAAAAAACAAAAAAAAAAACAAAGCCAGCTAGTTCATGGTGTAAGAGGACACTGGGGGCTACTTGTCACAAACATTGCACAATATGTCAGTAATTTTAAGATATTGAGATTATTTCTGTTTATTTCTGCCATCAATTAATTAAACAGAAAAAGTAAAATATAAAAGTATATTTTTTTTACTTGTTTTTAACCTAAAATTTAAAATTGCCCAAGGCAGCTTGATTGAGATTAATTGGAATGCACAATGAAAAACTATTTTCTATTGTAAAAAAATAAAATATTATAAAAAATAATAAATATAATTATTATATATATATATATATATATATATATATATATATATATATATATATATATATATATATATATATATATATATATATATATATATATATTTATTTATTTATTATTATATATTATTATATTTTTCAGTTCATTATATATAAATAATGAACTGAAATTAACTGTAAAGTCAGGGCACACTTATATAACAATATTTGTTTCATGAATTGACTATTTTTAATTGTTCATATTTGACTGAAAAGCATATAAACTAGCCCCAGTCTCAGATGACGGATAAGGCACTATAGACATCTCTGTGCAAATACTTTCCTCATTATCCCATCCATTACAAAAGCTTTCCCAATCCAAGCAGATCACAAGCCAAAAAGCTGCAGGAGTTGTCAGGCGTCACATACTCCGTACATACAATATGCATGACTACAGGTCCAGGTAATGAATCAGTGTGACATTAGAACAGCAACATCACATTACTTGCATTTCTTTTCCGCCAGACATTTTCTGCAGCTAATTTGCTCAACTGATTGGCAGTTTTTTCTCTTCTCTTCTTCTTTATCTGCCCTTGTGGAAAAAAGTATCCGTTTCTTCCCACAGTAGTTAGAGAGTCTCCATTCCCTGGTGTGCCCGGTGATAAATGACGTGTCTGCTGCCGTTTATCAGGCAGATCTTGTGATCTAACGTATGAATTCTCATCTCACACCTTCTTTTCCCTCTTCCGCTTTCATCCCCTAGCCTCCAAACATAGGGGACAGAGGAACGTAAAGTATCTGTGAGGTAATTTTCCACTCATCAGAGAAGTGAAGTAAAAAGGGAGAGAAGCACAAAAGGCAGAATGAGAAGAGAGAGAGAGAGAGAGAGAAAAAAGGACAACTGAAGGGAAAAAAAAAAAGTGGTTTTTGCTGTAGTGCTTCTCAGCTAGTTTCATTTCAAGACCCAGATTTTAGACTGGACAACAAAACAATGCACTTCAACAATTTTACCCTCAAATGTATCTTGTGTTTTATTCAAGCCAAAAACATGATTTAATGATGTCACTGAAATCAACAAGTATACATTATTTTGAAAATGCTGAATGGGGTAACAGGTACATTTCACACCAAGTGTCTCTTGAATCAGCTCTCTCTCTTTATAATTTCTCTTTTTATATTATTGTCAATAATTCCCCGCACAAAACAACGTTTAGTGCGCACAAATGTATGCATGTTTTAGGTAAACCAGTATTTAATGAAATTTGTGTTATGCTTCCTTTTTGTCCCATTTCTTTTTCTTTCTTTCAAAAATATGCTGTATAAAAGGAAACTTTCGTATGCACTATTTACCACTTGTTTGTAGTTTACACTTCATTGCATTGTTTCAAAATGAACATAAATGCCCATACATTTTATTTTAGATGGCATGAGGCTCCTTTTGTCTATCACACTCAAACAAGAGGAGTATTTACCACCATTTTAAAACTTGGACATACATACCATACATACATACACACACACACACACACACACACACACACACACACACACACACACACACGTTATTCCATTAGTGGAAGTTTGTTAGTGTTCACTACACATTTAAACAAAGAGGAGCCATTTGTGTGTGTTTGTGTTCGTCCATATCTATGACCCATTTTTAAAATCGTGACCCACCATTTGTGAACCACCAATCTACATGGAAAGAACAGACCCTACACCCTGAAGTCTGAGGGGAATGAGCACACAGTGAATGTGCCACAGCAAACTCCACACTCATCCACCCACCACTTACTGCTGGCCTTGGAAAGGCAGAAAAATGGAAAAGTTTGCCATGTTATTGCTTGTTTTTGTTTGAAGGAAGGCTAATGGGTTTTGGATGTCAACAAAACAAATCGTTTTGTCCAAATGGATAAATCAAATTTAAAACATTTTAGCCAACCTAAAGTCTGGTTTCAATACCATGGTAATTGATACTTTAGCTGAACAGCAAGAGACATTTCAACAATAACCATTATTGTTTCACTCTTCTGTTGAATATATAATATCCAGCAAGAGCCACATGTAGTGTTTAATCAATTGATTACAACGGCGTAAGCCTATAAAAGTTGATTCAACTGAAAATGTATGGAAACTCGTTTCTCTAAGTTGCTTTTTTCTTGTTAAATGAACAAGATATTTCAGCTTCTTCGCATTGGAAAGTGTTAGTTCATTGAACTATTACAATAACTAAAATTGACCTGTGAAGTGCAAATTTAAATTGCACTTAAGTTGCATTTTTAATATAAATATAATTATTTGGTTTGATTTGATTCCTCTGCTGATTTATTCAATCTTTAAGCTGCACAATAAGCAAGGACAAAAATACAAACAAGGATTTGGTTTCTTGGAATTTTTACAAAATCAGATTTCAGGCAATTATTTTGAGATTTTGTCTAATAAAACAAGAGAAAATGTTTAATGTTTTGCTCAATTATCAAGATGCAAGGCATAAGTCAATCCAAAAACGAGAACAAATGGCCTTAGGGAGGTTCTCTAAACCGTCCTTGTCAATACAACTCTGAGATGATTAGGGGCTAGATGGAGGAGGATGACAGGGGCAGCTGTGCAACATATTGCTTTCATGGATTCCAACTGTAACGTTTTGGTGTGACTCATTATCAGAAGCCTGTACTTTAACATAAAAAAAAAAAAAAAAAAAAAAAAAAAAATGTACTTTATGTGTCATATGTTATGACCCCTTCAAAGAAGGGTGATCACTTCATGTCAGTGAGATCAGAGGTGGCAAAAACATCACTGCTTCAACTTTAAGCAATAATACAATTTCCATCGATTTGTGGTTTTTTCCCCCCTGTATTACAGGAAAAGCTAAACCCAAAATAAACAGATACTGAAAACACAAAATGAATACCCCTGGCTCTTGAAAATATACTGAGATAAGATCTTATGAAGCAAAACACTGACTTTAAACTGACACCATTACCTGTAATCATAGTCTTAATATAAATAAAATGTTAAGTATCCCCTTTTGCCATTAGCAAATTAACAGCACTTACATTTCCAGATTATCTTTTATGTTTTTGCATGTCTTTGACTAATATCCGCTTGTTATATAAAAGTGTAACGCAACATGGTTCTTGGAAAGAGTGCCACACAGAATTCCAAAGAAGCAGGGTTTAATCGTCCCAAAACAGGATACAAACTGAAATACAGCTACATTACGTAGATGGACAAAAAGGACTAAACAGAACAGACTTTTAAACACTGGGGAAACAATCAGTACAAGAGGCATGTCAAAACGCCGTAAACAAACAAAAAAATAAATCACGGGGTGGAAGGCACCCTGAAGGCTGGCACAACAGTGGCAAAAATAAAAGTAGTAATAGGAGACGGAGCAAGAATCTTTTTAAAGCCATTGCAGTACAGAAAGCTCGGGCAGCCATGGTGGAGGAGGAGAGCCCACGAGCCAGGGGGATGCCGAGGATCCGGGGGCCCAGGGTGGAACAGAGCGCTCTGGTGACAGCAGGAAGTGGCTAGGAGTTTGCACTGACATGAGCTCTGGAGGATAGGCCACTGGAGGGGAGCTTCAGGAGCAGGCACTGGCAGGCGCTCTGGAGGAAGCTTTCATGGAGCAGGCACTGGCATGAACTCTGAGGGTGCTAAGCGAGCACGGAGACACTGGGGTACACTAGGCTGAGGCCAGAAACAGCGCTGGGAGGAGACAAGTAGTAGGAGCCCTTAGATGGGTATGTGGAGGGGGTTCTGCCTTGGAGTGTGCTGGCGAAGCTCGATGGTACGGCGATTCTCAATAAATTACTCTTTCTACGATAAATCTGGAACCGTTTAAAATCAACAACCTAATTAAATCAACTTGATCAGGGAAAGTGCACACGTAGGAAGATCGCAGCTAACATCGTTATCCAGTCCCAGCCAAAAACAGACACCAAGACAGGCGTCTGACCAGCTCACCTCAAGGGGAAGCTCTAGAAATTTCTGCCAACTTCCGACTACTCCGCCGCAGACGCCACAGCCTGCCCTTTTTGGTTTTGGCTCTTACTTCTGTAAACTAACGTGCTTCTTGGAAGGAGTGACACACACAATTCCAAAGAAGCAGTGTTTAATTGTCCACCATAGTATGATGCATTGTTTAAAAAAAACTAGCTAGTCACGACTGTTTCCCGTATCACCGTTGTTTGAACCACATTAGTTCAACAACATAGAGCCTTTGTTAATGAATTCATATGCATAAGGTGGAGTAATAGCGTATGCTATTTAACTGATTTGAGATCTCTAAAATACTGCTGTATTGAACATGGCACCTATTGACTAATTTACTATGTTTTGTTCACTGTCATGCTTTATTTGATCTTTGATTAAATCACGGGTTCCCGATTATGTCATACCCCATTCCCTTACCAATTAATACACACGCACACTTTTCAAATAGAGCATTTAGGATGGCAAAAAATACATGATTAAAATGTATTTTATATTTCAATAGAACAGTAGACACAAATAGTAATGCATGTTAGTTTGCTTATTGTGTCCAAGAGCATATTTACTAAAGCCTACATATCTTTCTAACATGAAACTATGCTTCTAACAACAGGTCCAAAGCTGTAGCTCCCACAACATACATTTATGACATTGATTGTAAACGTTCATTTGAACGACGCTTTAGAAAACTACTGTCTCATTGAACTATTGTAATAATGGAACTTGTGACCATAGCTGGCTTATGACATTTTTGGGACCCCAGGACGTGTTTTTAAAAACTGGGGAACCAATCAGGGACAGACACAGGTGGAAACCAATAAACTAATAATGACCAAATGAGGACAGGAACAGGAACGAACAAATAAGGACATAACAAAATGAGAGTCCGTGACAATAAGCTTCTTTTGTGTAATACGTTACTTGTGAATGTAAAGTAAACAAAAGAGGTGATCTAAAAAAGACTGAAGAAAAATTCTGTACTACATAAAATAATAATAATAATAATAATAATAATAATAATAATAATAATAATAATAATAATAATAATAATAGTAATAATATTTTAGTGTACTTAATTATTTGGTGAATGTTTAATTAAATGACATGTCAGTTTCATGGATTAATTGGTACATAGGTGTTTTCATTGTTTAGATTTACTATTGTATTATGATTGTTTTTATTATATGAAGGGCACAAAAAACAGTTACAAAATGTCTTTATCATTTTATCATTATAGCTTCTTTTCAAATGCAGTGTATTGATTTTTTCATGCACTGATTTAATTTCTTCTTGCTTGAAAACCAATCTTATGCTGCTGTATAAAAATCGAACATTAAAATATGAACATTGCATGCAAAATCATACCAATATTTCTTGTACAAAAAAGTTTTAGAAATATCTCATGTGTGAAAGAGACAGGATATTTCCGCAGAGACAGTATGTTTTTTTTATACCGTGTCATTTCTTATCAAGCTATAATTGTCAATATATACACAATGTGTGTGAAATATTACATATTAGTTTTACTTAGAATGCATAAAATGTTAGCTATAAAATTAGCACTTTTTTAATCCAAAAATGTATGTAAGTTCCAACGCAATATATGCAGTTTCGTAGCGTAAGATAGCTTATTTTCTGAAAGTCCACAGGTCCAAAAGTACTCACAGTTGAAGAAACACCCCGCTATCAATATTTACTCAAATGGAACCATGTTAACCTTAAACTAGATTTTCCAGCAGGAATAAACCTGAAAAATTAACCGCAGGTCTTTTTTTTTTTTTAGGGTATTAATTTTCTTTTTAGGTTGTGAAACCAAGCATCTCAGAAGGCTGTTTATATTCTGCAAGTGTTCCGAATGATTCTATCATAACAAGTCATCTCTGGTCTTGATTCCGTTGTGAAAAACAGAGCATGAGATCTTTCTAGGCACAGAAATGATTCTGAGAAATAGAAACAGAGCCACGGGGCATAGTATCCCCCGAGCGCTGTGTGTGTGTGTGTATCACAGTCTGTTATTCTTTCTAAAGAAGTTAGTTAGAGTGTAGTTCGCAGTGCAGCTGGATTCATATTACAGGCGTTTGTTTTCATTTTGGATGTTGAAATTCTCTCACCTCACACGCACTTCAAACGGCTTTCATGCATAATCTTTCAGTTTTCCAAAAGTTCAGAGCTTGTGATATGTATTGTATACAGAGGATAGATCGGTTTCCTCATCCACCAGAATAAGTTTGGAGAAATGTAGCATTACATTGCTTGCTCACTAACGGACCATCTGCAGTGAATGGGTGCCATCAGAATGCAAAGAAAACAAAGAGCTAAGGCCTTAAGCAAAAGGAAAAAATACTGATATTAAAGCATTTTTAAATTCCAAACCACCCAAAAATCCATTCACAAAAAAACTCCTTCCAGGAAAAGTCCATCCTCTGTTATGCTCTTACATCAAAATCCACTGAACCATTAGTTTAGAACTGTTTTAATCTGTATTTGATCTGCGCATATTTCTCTCCTGATTCAGATGAGACTACTTCTACTCTGGAGAAAGCAATATTATGGATAGTATGTATACTGCCAGGAGCAGTGGTTTGAAGCTAAATAGACTGAAATAGATAGACAGATAGATAGTCATGTGGGTTATTGTGATGTTTTTAAACAGATGTTTGGACTCTCGTTCTGACGGCACCCCTTCACTCCTGAGGACTGATTGGTGAGCAGGTGATGAAATGCTAAATTTCTCCAAATCTGTTTTGATGAAGAAAAACTCATGTACATCTTGGACAGCTTGAGGGTGGAAACATTTCCAGCTAATTTTAATTTTTGGGTCAACCATTGCTTTACCATCATCCTTACGCAATACCTTCCGAAATGCTAACTTTGAGATGAATATCCTTTTGATAAAGTCTGCTGCTAGAGGGGAACAAAAGCATGATGATTTGCGTTGTCATTGCAGATCGATGCCTGCTTCTGAATTACTCACATTAGCGCACAAAGTGTACTGCATTTCCCACAAATCATGCCCTGCTCCGTTCAAATGACTTTTATCCAATAGCGTGCAATAACACTGCCACCGTGGCATCTGCTGGTCTTCTCAGAAAAAGCTCTAATGGATGGTGAAAGGATGGGCAGCTTGTGACCAGCACTTATGAGAAGGTGAGGGCATTAATGCTTACACTTGTGGTCAGCATAATCAAATCTCGTTCTGAAACACTAGAACACCGTTGAGACTGTACATGCTAGAGGGCCATTAAACTGTCAGCGAGGCATCGATTTGAAGGACAGTGCTGGGCAACAGAAAGACAATGTGTGAACATCTGACGCTATGGATCCAGGCCATGAATGATTGCCTGGATGGAGACGAGGACAAGCTGTTTGAAGAGTTTTTACAAGCGCTGCATTTTTTGCTTCTAAATTATATATGATATTTTGAAGCTCTTTCAAAATTGAACTCATAACTTCAACATGAGGGGATGCATTAAAAATGATAATATATGTTTAATGCTTTTCTAAGAGCATCATAAATGACATGAAGATACATTATCGAAACAAAAAAAGCACTACTTTGCGCTTCTGTCAAACTTAATACAGCAGCTTGCAAAACGCTTTTGTTTATCTAAAAGTCACCTTCGCAGCTTGGACTTTTGGAGAAGTTCTCAAAAGTTTCTCAGACAGGGTGGAGATCCATTTGTCACTTCAGAAAGAATATTTCATCATGTAATACTCCAGATATCTCTCATCTGGTTGTCTGATGTCACGAATCAGCACCTATTGGACCAGATGATTGGCAGGTATCGACTGCGCAGTGAGGAGCAGCAGTATCAGCGGAGCATCAGAGGACAGGAATCGAATAGCTCCAAGACACGGGCCTCTGCAAAGGGCACATTGAACAGTTTCTATTGAATATGTACTTTCTGTTCAATGATAAGATCATGTACAAATCCATTGTAATGGAAAAGTGAAAACATGCCCTTCTTGTAACTCATCCATTATTTATTTAGCAGCTGTTTGTGTTTTTCACATATTTCTATTATCTACAGGTCAACACGAGTGTTTCTTCGACTGTAGGCTCTTTTCTTCTACCATTATGAATTCTCTGAAAACACTTATTTAGACCTCTAATAATGCCTTACGGTGGATATACACAACTGTTCAAAAGTTTGGGATCAGGGTTCTTGTTCATTTTAAGACAAGACGTGTGTTTACCAAGGCTCAATTTAATTAATCATGAATAGTAAAAAAAATATATAGGAATATGTTTTAAAATGTAATTTATCATTGAAGAACTAATTTTGTGCTTCATGCACTTTAATTGTATTGAAGTGCTGAGGTCCAACTAAAGATATATAAAGATATAAGTATATTGAAAATCATAGTTAATAACAAGTGTTACCTATTCTTAAATTAAAACACACATTAATATTAATAATTGTGCACTGTGCACAAGTAGTATTCTAAATAAAGTTTAATTATAATGTTTATATCAATAAATCTTGAGTGATTTCAGAAAATGTGAATATATAAAGTTGTATGAAAAAGTGTTGGCCCCCTTCCAGTTTTTTTTTATTTTTTATTTTTTTTTGCAGCCACACCTGTTCACAATCAAGAACCTACCTGAATAGATGACGTAGACCAAAAAGATCCTCAAAAGCTACACATTATGTTGAGATAATAAATTCGGGAGCAAATGAGAAAGTAAGTAATTGAAATCTATCCGTCTGGAAAATGTTACAAAGCCATTTCTAAATATTTGGGACTCCAGCGAACCACAGTGAGAGCCATTATCCACAAATGGTGGAAACATGGAACAGCAGTGAACCTTCCCAGGAGTGACAGGCAAAAATTACCCCAAGAGCGCAGCGACGACTCATCCAAGAGATCATAAAAGACCCCACAACAACAACATCCAAAAGACTGCAGGCCTCACTCGCCTTAATTAAGGCCATTGTTCATGACTCCACCATAGGAAAAAGACTGGGTAAAAAATACTCTGTGGACTGACGAGACAAAAGCTGAACTTTTCGGAAGGTGTGTGTCCCCTTACCTAGAGTAAAAGTAAGACAGCATTTCAGAAAAAGAACATCATACAAAAAAAAAAAAAAATATATATATATATATATATATATATATATATATGGTGGTAGTGTGATGGTCTGGGGCTGTTTTGCTGCTTCAGGAGCTGGAAGACTTTCTGTGATAAACGAATTCTGCTGTCTACCAAAAAATCCTGAAGGACAATGTCTGGCCATCTGTTTGTGACCTCAAGCTGAAGCGAACTTGGGTTCTGCAGCAGTGTGGCCTAGTCAAAGTCCTGACGTGAATCCTATTGAGAGGCTGTGGCACGACCTTATAAAGGCGGTTCATGCTTGAAAACCCTTCAATGTGGCTGCATTACAACAATTCTGAAAAAGATGAGTGGCTCAGAATTCCTCCACAGCGCTGTAACAGACTCATTGCAAACCCTTGATTGCAGTTGCTGCTGCTAAGGGTGTCCCAACTAGTTATTAGGTTTAGGGGGCAAGCACTTTTTCACACAGGGCCATGTGGGTTTGGATTTTGTTTTCCCTTCATAACTTCAATTAGCATTTTATGATGATGATGATAAATGTCATGACAAAAGGTCCAAACTTTATTCTGAACTTTATTTAACAAAAAAGCAAATACTATTTTTGACAATAAAATTCAAACCTCAATTCTGAAAGTGGCATTAGCTGAAGAAACACCCATATGTTAATGACAAAGACCCAAAAACCTTTTTAGCATTCCAAAGATAATGAAAGATTGTATATTTGACCATCTGTTACTGCTTTTGTTTTATAATGTCCTCAAGACAGTAAAAACCTAAAGGATATATTTAAATAGCTCTACAACATGAAGTACATGCACAGATGGGAAAATAAACCCCACACACTGGGTAATTTTCTGTTTTCTTTTCAGTTCGCTTCTGGAAAAGAAGAGATTCACAGCTTTCATTAAGTCAGGACGCCTCTGTGCAT
The DNA here is from genome assembly GCF_018831695.1 of Puntigrus tetrazona. Classification (NCBI taxonomy): domain Eukaryota; kingdom Metazoa; phylum Chordata; class Actinopteri; order Cypriniformes; family Cyprinidae; genus Puntigrus; species Puntigrus tetrazona. The sequence goes on along the minus strand of NC_056706.1, from coordinate 17,828,492 downwards.
GAGCTTAAATGACTAACGATGGGCCGAGCAGGGATGAATAATGAGATAAAGGTAATGACTGTTTCATTGGATTTCCCTTTATCCTCTTTGACGCTATTGATCATATTAAATCACCAAGAGAATCTCAAGAGCTCAAGCTTCTCAATGCTGGCAATTAAACATATGAACACAGAGGAAAGAAACACTCTGACCAAGATAGAAGGACATTTCACGGCGATCATTTCATTGAACTGACACCAAACAAGGTAAAAGTCACAGGTGAAAATGTTTAGAAAAGACGCAGCACCCATTAAGCGTTAAACCTCTCTAAAGTGGAAAATTCCGTAAACAGATTAATGGGACTATACAAGCAGGAAGACAGAAGATTAGTGTGGAAAAAAAAAGCCAGTTAAATAGAAGAAAGTCTTTAGCAGTGAAAACAGCTGGATGACGATGGATGATTGGTGGATGGATAGATAAACACAAAATAGACAGATAGATTGTCTGGAAATAGAGGAGTTTATGAATAATGATAAGAATAGAATAGAATAGAATAGAATAGAATAGAATAGAATAGAATAGAATAGAATAGAATAGAATATGCCTTTTTGTAGTTGTCTATTTAATATAAAATGTATATTTAGTGACAGTCTTGAATTGAGTCTCTTCTAATAAATAATTCAGTTTCTTGACATTATGTGTTTTCAGATAGATAGAAGTGGCAGGTTACACAATGAACTTGGTTGCTTTTTCCAGTCGGTTTGATTCGCGCTGCATCAGCTCCTGTTGCCTCATCCCAATACAAGATTCATCAGCTGTTGTTAATTACTGTAGACTGAACAGCACTGCCCTGTAAACCGATTCTGTATCTGTGGTTTTCACTGCAGATATTATCTCAGCGGATAGGGATTTTCTGCTCGGACGGAAACTTTCTTATTTAAATCCAGTCAATATGTTAATAGGCATGACGCAGGATAGTAATGCAGCCATGTGTAATGAATGGGAAAACTAGCAATACTCCAACAATGCAGCTGCCAGGACTCGTCTAGAAGTGTTTTCTGCAGTTGTAGGCACACAGATACACAAGCGTGCGCGCACACACACACACACACACACACACACACACACACACACACACACCTTAAACAATAAGGTCTCCTCAAATCCTCTGCCTGTTTATCAAATTAAATATGAATTTCCCACGACACTTCTATAACCAAATTCATTAAAACATCAAAAGTGTCTAAGAAATTTAATTACTATTACTATTCAATCATAATTACATTGCCATTGTGCTGCGGTTGACAGAAGTTTCCATCAGTCCTGCTTTAATGTTTGAACATCAGGCTGAGTAAGTTCACACTATTATTTATTCTGAATGTTTTTAATTGGAGACAGAAAATCCTGGAGCTGTCTGGGGGAAACATGAAAGTGAGAAACAAGATAGTTACTCTGAGCCCTGAGAAGGACAATAAGAAACAGAAGCCTTTTTATGTTCAAGGCCCCTAAACTTTCCTTTTCCAATGATTTTTCATTTTTCTTTTAATGTGAGAACACTGTCCTGGATTTGCTAGCGCTTTAACGCTTTTATTTATCTCTAAGCAACACAAACAGCTATATAAAGCAATTTGAAATAAAATGCATAATGTGTGTATTTGTGCTCATGGATCTCATCTTTATTTTCTCGTGCATAAAATAATGCATTAAAAGAAATAGTTTGCCAAAAATGAAAATCCAGCCATTTAAAATGTAGATGGTTATGTTTCTTCATCAGAACAGATTTAGAAAAACACTGATTGAAATGGCTTTTGGACAACAGGGGCTTGGATTTTTTTCACTGCAGGAAGTGATATTATGGATTATAGACCAGTATTTTGGCTAAAAGCAACACTTAAATCTTAATTTTTTAAGATTTACAAACATTCAGCTTTAAAATATAAGGATAGTAATGGCTGAATGGTTTAATTTATAATAATTTATATATAACTAATAAAAATTATCTAAAAACAATGCAAAAATCAATCAGTCAATGAATCAATCCATGCATACATCTCCAGCTTTGGTTCATTCTATTGGCAGAAATTATTCTGTATACCATTTCTTCTAAATGTTCGTTAGCCTGCCTCATAGTGTCCTTCAGTGTTTTGAGTAATTGTGTTTTTGAAGGATCTACTTATAATTCAGCTTCAGCTTTCTGACTGCTATCTTCACATTCTCCTCAAGTGGTACAATGTGAAATTCATGATTGACTCCATGATGGCAGGCCAGACCCTGAGGCAGAAAAGCAAACCTAAAACATAACGTTTGCACCACCATATGTGACGACTGCCACATGATTTCTTGCATTGCATTGCAGCATGTCTATATAGTTTACCTTGTTCTAAAAATAAAGAAAGAAAAAAATAGTCTAAAGACACCCAAGATCAACAAAAGCCCTGATCTTAAATATGGAACATAAATGTTGTCTGTCAAAATGAATGCATGCATCCGGACATTTTTTTTTTTTGCAACCCTAAATTTATTTTGTTGGTGTAGATTTATTCAGTGATGCTAAATAGCATTTTTGACTTGAATAAAATCCACTTAAGTGCACCGAGAAAGTTTAAAAGTTTTATTATATCCCCTCTTTTCTTCAAAAAGTATGTTTGTGTCCTATATCAATAAGAAATTAATGTTTAGAGTAACAATTTAACATTTTTTAGATTTCATTTATCTGTCTGTATTACAAAGTTATGCAGTTTCTTTCCAACAGTTAACTCATGTTTAATGACACTGAGGCAACGATTGCGTGTAAAACCTTTGATGTTATGATGTTATCCTGAGGAGACATCCTGCAGCTACTTTCACTCAGCTCCTCGGCTACAGTTGCTGAGATGACCTGACCCGGACAGGTTGAGCGTGGTTTCCAGTTCTCCCCGTTTGTGGATGATCAGCGTGATTGACTACAGATCACTTGGAATAGTTTTAAAGACCTCAAGACCATCAACGGGGGTGTATCTTGGGCCTTCGAGAGCTCCTTTGATCTCAGCTACTCACCTCTACCACTAAGAATTTTTTGATGTCTGAATTAAGTAATATCTCACAAGTTGCTCTCGAATGATGTTCCAAGAGTTTACATACATATTGTTAACCATTTGTCACAGCAATATTGGTAACAGGAGGTAAGTTATGCATTGGAAGACAAAGCGGCCTGGGCTAAATGATCTGTGAAACTGCCTCTGAACCATTCTATGACAGGGGTCTCCAAACCTGTTCCTGGAGGGCTACTGTCCTGCAGAGTTTAGCTGCAAGCCTAATTAAACACACCTGGACCATGCAGCTAATCAAGCTCTTCAGACTCTCTCGAAACCTCCAGACAAGTGTGTTGGAGCTGGTTGGACTCTGATCTAAACCCCTGATCTAATGCGTTTAGGTTTATTCAGCGATGATAAACAATATTTTTTACTTTATTGGATACTTTACTGGAGTCCAACACAGTCTCACAACCAATTTGTACATATTTTACGAGTTGGCAATTTTGTGCTAGTTAATAAGACCTTGTACGATTTGTCTAAACCCCAGTGATGGGTTTAGAAGCAGGGTTAAGTGTAGGTCACTTGCACAAATTCATACGAATTTGCAACTTGTGAAATATGTATGATTTAGCAAAAATCATATGAATTCGTTATATGCTTGAATTATCATGAGATCTGGCTGGATGAGTGCCATGTTATCACATTTTAACCAGAATATTAGGTAATGTCAGTAGCTTGAATAATGGGTCAGCTATTATTATTATTTAGCAGTATAGCATTCATTTCCAGCTGTAAAGAATAAGGGGGAAATATAGTAGCTCTAATTTTTTACAAGGGGTAGTAAAGTTAAAACTCTGTGGTACTTTGCTTGAGAAACAAACTCTAAAGTTTATTGCCTCTTTCATCGGTTTATGGGCTTTTAAAGAATCACAAGCCTTTTATATAGATAGATAGATAGATAGATAGATAGATAGATAGATAGACAGACAGACAGACAGACAGACAGACAGATAGATAGATAGATAGATAGATAGATAGATAGATAGATAGATAGATAAATAGATAAATAGATTGATTGTGACAAAATATATTTTTATATTACTATAGTTCAATAAAACCTGAATAATGCTCTGAATAATGAATAATAAAACTCTTTATGATTTTACAAAAGTGGAAACTAACCATAATAGTTTTGTGCATTTAAAAACTTTTAAATACAGCATTTTGCCTTTCTTCTTTTCATTTAATGGTGCCACGGGGGAAGTTTTTTAGCATGATTATAAAATGAGGCACTAATGGGGAATTCAATTATTCAAAAGCCAAAAGTATCACTGATGGAGCCTAATTAAATTTTGTTATAGGCGAGCCAATGTCTGTGAGCAAAGGCTGCACTTACCTTTTCATTTAAGTATGCTATGTACAAGTTTTATTTAATTATATTTTATCTTAAAAAACAGGTGTCCAAAGTTACACAGCACTAAATATCATACAGAGGCTACTTACTCATAAATGTCTACATTTACTCTGCTGAACTATCAATAATGTAGCATTAATATGGGTTACGCATTATTTTGCAATACATGTACTTATTTACAATACATGTACTATACTTACTCAAGAAAGTACTGGCTAGTATAAGACAACTCCATGTGTTAGTACCTAGTTATTACTTGGTTATTGCAACTGCTATAGTAAGTACATAGTATGTATACATGGAACAGGACTGTAAATGCGATTATAGTGTGTGTGGAAAGCTACATGCAATAATACATCTTTAAAATGACAGCGGTGTAAATATTTAAGGTTTTGCTGTGATTAATATCGCGTGTTTCCTGTGAGACATACATCCCGGCTTTGCTTAATTCAGTAGAGTTCATACTTTCATAACGGGTTCGTATTGCCGCCATCAACGGCATTGATGAATTAGCTCGTTGGTTCCTTGGCAAGTGACATGTAAAATAAACCCAAATGAACGGAAAAAAAACAGCCAAGAATCTGTCTTTACTTAATAATGAGGATACATTAATCCAGTTAACTTCTCCTGGTCATAATATACAGTGTTTATACTACGCATTCTGTGCCTCTTTAATACAATACACAACCCACATACATACAGTGCAGCACATGAACTCTTGGACTTGCTACCACTGACATATACACAAATACGGACCATGTTTTCTTGTAAATGGAAAAGTGTTCGCGGGCAGAAATGGAGGGAACGGGTGCAGACTGAGTTCTAGCCGTGGGAAATGCCACTGTAATCTACTGCCAGGGATACTGTTTATCCCATCCGCACACATTTCTGTAAACATTGCCTTGAATGTGTTTTCTTTTTGTTTTACCCTTCTACTACCATGTTTGGAGGAGGTCGTTTTTTATGTTGTTGTGTCCTCACACAGTACATGAGCTCCATTCGGTGAGGTAATATATAGCCCGGGGATTAATTACATATTGAACTATGCTGGTGATGCAATCACACTGGATTGTCATTGGCTGAACAAACGTGGCATTGCTCCACGACCCGAATTATCTTTTGCCAGACTACTAGGTTTACGTAAAGCATGCTTTGGCTTGTTTATAATGCTCTGTTATCCACGTTTACTGACAACAGCTTGTTTATCAGCTCCAAACTCTCTAAAGAGGTGGATGTGTTCGCAAGTAACCCTTCGTGTTCTGTTGAGGTTGTCTTTACTTTTGAGTGCAAAAAAAAATTAAAAATCTTTATATTACCTTCAGATCCTTTTAATGAGTTCCTCTGACCAAATAAAAAACCATTAGACAGCTTTAACCCTCTAGATTATTATAATGTGGATTTCAGAAACACAGAGAACATACTCTTTAAAACAGAAGTGCACTTAATTTAATGTACACTTCATTAAAATCTTGAAAGCGCATTTTGAAAAAAAAATGCACTTGCAAATTATTTAATTAGTTTTCTTAACATCTGCTATTTTGTGCACTTTGTAATAATTCAAACTTTCACTTTAAAGTACATTTTTAAGCATTGCCTTAGTATTCTTTTTGTTGCCCTTCAAGGTAAAGTACACATGCATGTCTTGACTAACATACTAAAACACATATAAAGTACTGGATTATGAATTTAACTGAATTTAAAAAGTACTTATATTTTAAACGTACTAAATGTTTTTTTTTATACTGTAATGTTTTTTTTATTTATTGAATCAATTTAATGAATTATATTCAATGAAACATTACATTAAATTCATAAAAGGCATAATTCACAGCAGAAAGTTCAAATTCTCTCATTAATTACTTCCTATCAAGTTGTATCAAATCCAACATTGCATTTCATGTAAATGTAAGCTATTTTGCTCTTCATTTAACCTCAATTCACATTCAATCAACGGTTCAAAACATTACATTAAGATCAGACAAAGGGATGATTCACTCGCCAAAAATAAATGAAACTTCTGTCATTAATACCTGACCCTCAAGTCCTTCCAAACCCATAAGACCTTCGTTCATCCTTGGAACACATTAAAACATTTTTGATTTTTGAAACCCGAGAGCTTTTTTTGACCCTCGATAGAAAATAATTACTTTATTTAACAATCTGAGCTAGCCTTTTAATTATTTTCATAATAAGTCCTCTTAAAAGTATTTATTAATATTATCCTACAGGACTGCATTCCACGTCATGCCACTTTCATTCTGAAATTCTGTAACACTTTGTCTTGAAAGCCACGCATCAAAAGGTGGTGGTGAAAATGACTGTGACATGGAAACTGTAATAATTAATGTTGGCATATACAAAGTCTTCTATGCCCTGAAGACCATCTCAAAGCGACTGTGTTGTGCTTAATCAGAGGCAAATCCAACTTCACCTCCTCTTCTTCCAAAAGCATAGAATGGCATTCTGGTGACACCCTAGTTCACATAAGGTCTCTGTAACCTAGGGGTAATGACTATGACAATCAACATCATCTCATGCACAAGTGCACTCTAAACAAACAACAGCAACTTTACTGACTGTGAAGAGCAGTGCAGGACAAGGCTTCTCCATGAGTATAATTAGTCTTGCATAAGATATTCTTTTATAAAGACTAAGTGACCGGAGAGCTTGTGCTCTGACACATTCCACTTAACGCACTTATGTTTGGGTAACCCAAATTTCCTGGAGGTGTCTCTTAAGGAAAACGTGTTGTCTCCGTAACGCCAAGATTTGCACTGGTGGGTCTTGAACCACAGTATATTTTAACGTTTAATGTTTGTTTTTCTATTATTATTCTGCAATGAATTGACCAAAATGACTGCATTTTATAATGCTACAAAGACGGATGTGTCACAGGAATGCTGCTCTTTAAACATTGTTTTCATCAGAAGAAGCGGTACAATTATTTTCTTGCAGTTATATAATAAGCAAGATTTCTAATAAAAAGAGTCTGACTTGATATAGTGTATACTTATATTGCAAATATACAAGTTTGAGGTTTGATTGCAAATCAGATGAACATTTTGAGTATTTTTAATATAGTTTTTTCAATAAAAAGTATATTTTTAGTGTAGTTTAAATTGGTTAGTAATTCAGTATATACAATAAAGTATTGTTTAGAATTTTTTTACAGAATATATATATATATATATATATATATATATATATATATATAGATGACATAGTTGGAGTTTTGAACCCTAAATATTTGGAGTCCTCTGAAACGAAGAAAGAAAGCAGCAGAGTGACGTTTTAGTTTTGTAGGATAAAGGCAAAAAGAAGATCTGAAGCAAAACTCAGGCGATATCAGGCTAGGATAAATAATGGACAAGGAAAAACATTCTGAAAGTGTACTAAGTTGTAGGCAGCACAGCGGGAGGAGGAGGAGCTGAAACAGGCCTTGTATTATCAGATAGCAGCAGGCAGAAGAAAAAAAAATCCCCAGCAGCATTTCTTTGGGTTTTCAAATGTCTGGAGATGCAGAGGGGCAGATGGTGATGTGCAGTTGATACTTGATCTGTTTCCACAGCATGACCACTCCACTTCCACTCTTCACCACCTCCACTTACTCATGTGCCTTATTGATTTTGTTTGGCCGCCTTGTCAAAACAATCACACAAAAGGCAAAGCAAAGATCAAGACTCGCTCAACATCAAGGAAGTGATATCAGGCCTCGATTATTATTATACCGGAGATTCATAAACTACCGTTTTATGTGTGATGACAATAAATCTGATAATAAATAAGCATCATGGCTATCCAGTGTGGCCATACTTGGTAAAAATGAATCCTTTAATTAATATTATTGTTTTTGGTATAATTATTATTATCATCATCATCATAATGTTAATTATTATGAATATGAATGAATTATATATTTACTAACTACAGATCTGAACTTTTTGAATTGTGTTGAATCACGCAAAAAATTTTCTCTTTACTGTGATATAAAATGACTAATCCCAGGATTTGGGTCATTTTGCATATCACACATAGTTACCCATGCATTTAAATTAAAAAGTTACTATAAATGTATGCATGACCCTTAGGCTGAAGGGGCCCTGAGCTTTCCAAAGTTAGTAGCTGTGATCTAGAGACTTTACCCACCAGGCACCGGACGTCTGTGTAACGTCGGATCGATGTTTGACATGACGTCGGACAGATGTTGCATTTCGGTACAAAATGAAAATCAGGTTGACGTCAGTACTTGACACAACCTAAAAACAACGAAAATCAGCATCAGCTGACGTAGGTATTGGACATCATTTTAACATTGACATTAGACGTTGAATTTGCATTGACATCGCAACCAAAATTGAACCAAATATCGACGTCTTATGACGTTGCGTGCCTGCTGGGTAGCTGTACACCTTCCGTGCATATGATAGAAAAAGTCTGAGCTTACCCTCAGAGTGAGGATAAGATTCACTTATACAGCTTCAGACCCGGTTTGCCCTTGTAGTCAGAGTGGCAGAAATGTTACCTTGCCATTAAGAGCAAAGCAAACACTGCTTCACAGAGGTTAACTGGACCTTAGCTCAGCTTAACCCAGACTGAAAGATGTGTACAAAACCCTTAGAGAGTCTGTTTGGGGAGAGTCTGTTGGTGTGGGTCTGAAGCCAGGCGGGGAGCTTTAAAACATTTAATAAGCTCCCACTGCGTTTGCTCCAGGGTCATGGCTTGTAAAAGGACAAGAAATTTGAGCGCGAATAACAAGTGAGGATCTTACTCCTCACTATCCTCACGTACAACTTAATCAGACACGGATTACATGAGCTGGGAACATCAACTCTCCCTTAATTAAAACCAGTCTGACCTGCTTTGTAATTATAGATCTGTGTCAAAGCTGAAAGTGAGTAGTCAAATATCACCCATTGGTTTTGAAGCCTTTTCAAATATGCTTCAGAAAGTCTGAAAATTACATTCACTAATAGTGTAAAGCAAACTAATTTGGTTAAGAAATAAGTTTATATTTAATAAGACAATCATCAACGATTCCTTTTAACAGGTTTGGATTTCAGAAAGCCATAGATAAAATTCGATAAACCCTCTTTCACTTATGCATATTTTCCTAAAAATCGTGTTTATTTATATCTGTTCTTCAGAATTTTAGTAAATGTTTCCTCAAAGTCATGTGACTAACTTAAGTAACTAAAAGTCCAATTAAATTCACAAAAGCAATTTAACAGTATATACATAGAACACATTAAATGCAAATAAAAATCTACTTTTGTGAAAATTAAAGTATAAATATGTGTAAAATAATGTTCTATCATCATTCATTATAACAGACATAAGACTTGTCCTTTTAATTATACATTTATTATAGTATGGATAAGTCTATAAGTATGGAGCAATATTATACAAGCATTGAGCAATATTAATTTACATGTACTTCCTATATGATAAGGGTTTGGCTTAGGGTTACTTGCATGTAATTATACATACTTTATTAGTAGTAGTACATGTAAGGTGTAACAAGAACACCCTAAAATAAGTGTTAGCAAACATACTTATTCTTCCCTGAACTTATTAAAATTTATAAAATAAAAAGTGTTATACAAAATGTTATTACATTTGAATTCCTTTGAAAAACTCTTGCTGTCAAATGTGGTAAATCATAGTGATTTACAGGATATTGACAATAAAAAAGATTTAAAATGGCAATTCTTTTCTGTATTAAACTTTTATTGTTTTGATGATTGAAATCCATTTTTCATCTCTGACCCATATATGCATATAATTTTTTTCTGCAGCTCAGAATAATTTTTAAAGCAGTCATATACTGTCTCACTCAGCACTTCAAGCCACATTTCTTCTCAAACTATCTCGAGAAATATCAACATAAGCAATTATTAATGTTCACCCATGGACACTGTGAAGAACAAGTGCTTGGCATCCCATCAGATAAAATCATATTTTGCAAATGAGGTCTTCTGTTGCTTGGGGACAAATGATTTTGTCTATAAATTCCTGAGACTCGGAAGGTGTACAAACAGCAGCATCCACAACAAACTGTTTGTTTTATGAATAACATGCATAAAATATGCTGTTATGAAGCTGTTATGGTTCTTCTTGTAACCCAAGGCTTAGCCAAAAACGACTTGGGCCAGACAACATACAATATTATATAAATTCTGAGATTTAAGATGAACAAACGTTTTAAAGAACGTCATTTATTTCAAACAAACCGACCTACTTAAATAAAATAAATAAAGAAATAAACATACATTTTTTTTTTTTGTTTTGAGGGCAATACCTGCTGAATTTATCATTTTCTTCCAGCAAGATTGTTTTGTCTGTCACAGACGTAGGTGCACATCAAATTGTCTTCCTAAATCCTAGTGCTCACTTTCGTTTCACAAACCACACACGATTTTTCTCCTGGCTTTTTTTTGACAGCTTTTCGTGTGAGATACAAGTCTGGATGATCAATCTAGCGAGGTCACTGATGCAAGCCATTTTGTAAAGCCGTCTCATTCTTATAGCCGAGCGCCTTGGAAACCAAATCAAGTGCTGATTCCAAAGTGATATCAAAAGCTATTTCAGCTCTAAACAGATCCAAAAGTCAGTGGACTGTACAAACCCGAAACCTTACACTTCCATGAAGCCCTGAATTCTTACGTCGTCGTGTGATGTTTTCACCACAGTTTAAATATCATTACAACTCTCAGAGGTGAGGGACGAATGCGTGGAAAAGAAGAAAACACGAGTACAAGGAGTTGGGAGCTTTGCTCTCATCCCACGGGTCCCAGTAAACAACCCACCTGTCACTCAGACATGACCTATGGGTTCAAAGAGCGCAAAGGTTAGGGTGCTTTGTTGTCTTTGTTTTTTTTGTTTTTTTTTGCTGTATAATTTCATCAGCCTCTCATGTCTGTGGGGAAGGTGGGAGAGGGGCTGAGATGGCTCTGGGTCAGAGTTTGGCTTCAGGAGGGCCCCTGTCCACTGAATCACAAACAATCTCATGACACAGAGCTTACGTTACACAGTCACGGCTCTGGGCTTGTCTCAAAATGCTACACTTAACACACAGATAAGACATCACCTGCTTATAATGTCTGCTGTTTGGGGAAAAATGCATTTATTGAGAAGTGCTATTCTGATAAATGTAATGAAATGTAAATATTATAAATATATTCTAAATATACTGTTACATTTAAAATATGTGGTAAACAAAGTTCAAATATTACTTAAATAAATATTAGTTAATAACTGACTAAAATGTGATTCTTAAAATGGTAAAATGGCTTTGGATTTGTCGTTGTCGATTTGTTATTCAATGACAGTCTCTCCGCAACAGGATTATTGATCATAATTTGTTTCATAAGATATTATCTATCTATCTATCTATCTATCTATCTATCTATCTATCTATCTATCTATCTATCTATCTATCTATCTATCTATCTCAATAAGTCCTAAATAAGTCCTTTGAATTTACTTAATTTGAATGTGTGGTCCCACATTACCAGAATATGGTCAACCAAAATAATTGTCCTTTTTCTCTCAATTTATTATTGCTTGCCAAACCAAAATATTTAATTTGCATTAGACACTTGAATCAGTCAATGTGAGAGAAATTTACATTCTATATTCAACACTCAAAATCTATCTATCTATCTGACTGACTATCTATGTCTAGCTTTTTATACATTGGTTTATTTGTCTATCTTTCTTTCTTGGTGTCTATTAATCTTTTTTTTGTAATTTATTGTTTCGGTACCCAGTTTTAATTGTAATGTGAGGTTTACATATTACGTTAACATTAATGGTAATTTAGAGTTTAAATGGATGAAACACAATTAAAAGAATTTAACACTGGAGCACTGAAGAGCATGTGCCTCTTCTGATACTGAATGGCTGGAGACAGGCATAGATTGATGGATAATGTCAATGCACTTCTTGCATCACATATCAGTCGAACAGGTTTTTATTTTATTTTATATTATTTTGGGTCTCACGGGCAGATAACAGTAATTTCCTGTAATGCTCCTCAGCCTGCCAAAACTCACTCAGGTACAATGGTGGTATTGATGTCAAGATGGCCTCAGTTCACAATTTGTCAGCAAGGTATCGAGCCAGTCTGTCCCCTGACAATAAAAATTGCCACTGTTTCCTCAAAATAAGAATGCTCATGAACAGTCATTATTTCAGTTAACAGTTAGGTTCTGCAAGTAAAAATCCCATTCGTTTAATATAACATATAAATCTTTCAGACCTTCCTTGAGCTCCGATCGGAAGATATAAATCATAGTTAAAAAGTCTGTGTTTGGTATGACGTAAAAAAGCCATTGCAGATGCTCACCAAGCTCAAAAATACAGTTGAAAAGTACTAACATTATTTTATATATGTATATATATATACCCTTATTTAAGACGTGTTTCGTATTTTAATATTCGAAACATTTTTGATTCCATACTATAATTCTACGATACTATAATAAAGTTGATGAATGGGAAAAATACTTCTAAGAAAACCAAGGCCATTGAGAAACTGGGAAGTCATTGTTGCACTCCATTCTTTAGACACTTTCCCACCACTTTTTTACATTTGATGAACGAGGAAGTGAAAGAAAGAAGTAAAGAGAAAATCAGCTAAAAGTGTGACTATTGAAAAAATGCTAGAGCGGCCCGGGCCAAGCTCTTTTAGCTTTATGTGTTTAAGGTCATCTCTCCGCATCGGGGTTGCGTAATTGTGCTGTCCGCTGCCATTCCTTGTCTCTGTCAGATCCGTTGCCTGATCCTTTGTTGGGAGAGCAAACACGAGAACACAGCATGATCAGAAACACAATTTGTCAAGGAAAGAAAAAGAGACTGAAGGAGGATAGCTTCAGAGACGTAAGGCTGGGTAGCACTTTGAGAGCGTGATAAAATTGAGTTAGATTGGTACCTTGACAGTGGGAGTTCAGAGAATCTGGGGCTTGTTTATGGCTGGTCTATTTCCTGTGGGGTTTCTCAACGGTGCAACTGCTGCATACAAATGACCCATAAGCGCTTGTCAGCTGACACTAGTGCTGCTAGTCTATAGGCAGCCTGCTCTCATTTCTTACTCAGATTTGTAAACTAAAATCAGTTTGTTCGTTTTAATCATGCTACTTGCTGTATGTCCAGAACAGTTCGTCCAGAAATAAAAGTTAAATGCAAAACACACTAAAAATAAGAATAATGCTAAAAGGTAAAATGATTTATCCGTGTAAACAGCCGTGTATTAAAATTCATGGTTACGAAGATGCATTTATTTGCTCTTCAGCTGGCTCCTAGAACAACAGTCTGGATCGTGGCCCCCAGGTAATTTGAGTTTGAGGCCCCTTTCGTACAGCATGTGATTATTCTATACATATCATTGTCATAACCACCGGTCGCAAAACAAAAACACTTCTGTAAAATATAGATGGAAAACAATTTTATCAAAGTGGGGGAGGTTGTGGAAAATCAACTGAAGTAGATTTTCATGTTCATGGGCTATTTCCATTTCATTGAATCTATGATGGCAAATAGAGAAGGACGCTCAAGCAAACTTAAACCTTCCATTCGGTTATTTTATTTTATTTTTTTGACAAGGTCATGAAAGGTTAGAACAAACACAACAAGAATTTTCACTACCATTGAAAGGATTGTGGGTGGGAAAAAGTCTCCTACCAACAATACATTTATTTAATTGAAGGTACCTTAAAACAGTAATATTTTAAAATTGCATTACAATTTCATTTTTTTATATTATATATTTATTAAAAAAAGAATTATACATTACTCGGGTCTTCAGTGTCACTAGATCCTTCAGAAATCATTCTAATACAGTATGCTAATTTGCTGCTCAAGAAACTTTTCTAATGATTGTCCATCTAATTTTATTATTTTTTCTGAAACCTTTTTTCTTGATACATAGTGAGTTCAAAACAACAAAATTCATTTGAAATAGAAATCTTCTAACATTAGAAATTGTTTTACTGACACTTTTGTATAAAAGGCATCTATACTGAATAAAAACCAAAAGTTATTTTATGAAGTGTTTGGTTTCTACCTAAATTTTGAAGGTTTTTAATGCTCCTTTCACTCTTTTCGTTGGATTCCTCTGCTTCCCATTGCTCTGGCTTCTCTCTTGTTCAGGATGCTGAGAGTGGAATCACAACAGCACAGCCTTTAGTTTTTGTCCAGGCTGCACCCTTTGGGTTGTGGAGCCCAAGGCAGTAAGGGCACATATGCAGGTCTGTCAGTTTGTGATGTGTGTAGTGTCTACGTGCAATGTGATTTCATTATCATGAGCATCATGATGACACCGCTGATGTCATACATCACACATGTCAGAGGTTGTAGAGGGAATGCCTCGGGCCTTTCTGTGGACTGAAACAACTGGCCCACAATGTCATGCACAACAGAAGAACTCAACAGAAGTAAAACAAAAAATAAAATAACCAGTTGGATTTAATTAAATATCAAACCCTGGGACAAAAAAAAAACGAGCCTATAGACGATGAAACACCCAAACCTGTATAAAAAATACTGTCCATTATTCACATTTATAAGTGCTCCATTGAGAGTTTATATTTCATTACTGATGTATGAATGTTCTCTCTGCTGAAAGACTTCGTGCACTCCCTTGCAATATTAGCGCTGTTCAGAACAGTATGGTTTTTTTCAGGTTGAAAATTTTCACTTAAACCCTGAGAGATTTGCTAATCCACACCGCGGTCTAGAGAGAGCAGATAAGCACAGAAACAGCCTTTATGTGAACAGGCTGAAGTACAGCCCCTGTGGGAGCCTGCCAACCAGATTCACTTCCTTTCTTGAGCGACTGTCTGCTCATTTTCAGCTTGTTCACTGCTGATTTCAATTGTTTTTTTTTCTAGTACATTTCAACAACATTGTATTTTTTTTGCTTGCAAATTTGGTAGTACTTTATGCATAATGCATAATAAAGGGTTATTAAACTGCATAAAGCATTATAATTATTCATAATGTGTTGTAATCCATTATATTTTGTCGGAAATAATATAACTTAATTTAAAATGCATACTGTAACAATGAATTAAGTTTTATGATGTATTATGTTGCAATTATTCATGAGATTGTACAATGAATTATAAGGTACATTGCAAAGCATAATTACATAAAAGGCTCTATAAATAAGAAGTTACTATAAATTGCATAAAATGTGATATTCTTAGGTAGAAAGACTGATTGTAAAACATACGCTAATAATCTTTGTTTTAATTACAGCTTATTAAAATAGTCTAAGTCACATGAAAATTTTTTTCATTATTTTCAGAATTTGATTTTTTTGTCTTCCAGTGAAAACATCCTTAAAAATAAAATAATTCCTTATTTTTTTACAGGGGAAAAAAGACATACCAAGGCGAATATTTTTCAGCTGCACAAACAAACAAAATTAAGTATGAGAGTTCTCCAGTATTGTATGAAGAGAACAATGTGCATTATCAATTCTTCCTTTCTTTCAGAAAGGGAGCATACTATGAGAGCCATCCTTTATCTTGAGAGAACAGAGCAGAGTTGAAGGGCAGAGAACTTGGCTTGTGAGGGCACCTCGTCTTGCCCTGGGCTCCATGTGGAAAACATGTCCTCCAGGGAATGAAGACACCAGTCTGAACCACACACAGCCTGTGGGTCTGGTCTCTCCTCAACCACCACCAAATCCCTTTAGTTTACATCCTAGTCAGACTCTCCCTCGCCACGGACCACCCTACACATCCGAATCAACACCTCTCTGCAATGCAGAAAGACAACGAGGGTAAGTCACACGTGGGTTTGGGCCGTGATAAGATGGATGGGTTTGACAGGCTTTTATGGAGGTTGAGACAAAGGAAAGGAAAGGAAGCAACCCAAGCATGGTGTGGACACTTGACGAAGCTTTCTGTGTTGAGAAAAATGACTGTGTTCAGGGAAAAAGATCAAAGGAGGGATTTTGGAGCTGCCTGAAGGAAGCATACTGATTGACTCAAGTAGAGAAGGTGAATTGATTTGTATGGGGTGCATGGAAGTATGATGGATTTTTTCAGGATTTTTTTTCCATCACAACAATCCCTGAGGGATAAGAGTCCAGGGAAGAGGGTGGGTGGGGTGTAAATCACAAAACCAAGAGAGGTTTTTGCATGGTGCAAAATAAGCAGTACACGAAGTAAGAAGACGCCACTGCTTATGCAACTCCACCACCTGTTTCCAAAGCAGATGATGGCTGATGAATATGCAGTTTGTCACGCTGCATATCTATCTGTGTTTATTTGACAGGAACTGTTACAGAAAACCTTGAATGGATCGGTGAACATTGAAGGAACCCACTAACCAAGTCACGTTGGTTTGACGTGAGCTTCACAAACGAGACGTGATCCACTAAAACCAGTACATTGGGGCTGAAACAAATGGCCTCGCATTAGCCTGTCTGGATCAAATCCCTCACTGC
Organism: Puntigrus tetrazona; assembly: GCF_018831695.1. Taxonomy (NCBI): domain Eukaryota; kingdom Metazoa; phylum Chordata; class Actinopteri; order Cypriniformes; family Cyprinidae; genus Puntigrus; species Puntigrus tetrazona. The sequence continues at coordinate 17,811,628 of NC_056706.1, read as the reverse complement.
ATCGCTAATGAGATCTTTTATTTGTTTACCAGATGAGCTCGACGTGGCTTATGGGATACCAACACTAATAATGTAATCAATGGGAAACAAAAACAACAGCAGCAAACAAAGCAGATCCATTCATTCAAACCTGGCTCCCGTGAAGCCTTGATTGTCTGACATTGCTAATATCCTGCCTATTACGAATGGATTGAAAGCAAATTTCACCATGCAGTGGCATGCCTGATTAGTCCTGTGTTTCAGGGGAAGTTATTCTCCATCAGGCAGATATTAGAAAGGCCCTGGATTAAAGAAGAACTGAAACAGGAAGTCAAATCAAAGCTCCCCGTCTATGCACGGCTAATGAAACGTTTTCAAATGGAAGCAATTCCAGAACAGCGGAGAGCGCAGCGTGCTTTCGCAAAAATACATACACGTACACAAATATGGATGCCCCCTCAAACATACAAAGTAGCTTTTCCTGGGATTCTGAAAGGAAGGGGATATCTGAGGTCAAGAGCTAGATGTTGCTTCTTTAACTTATCCTTATATAAACGGTAACACTTTAATACAGCACCAATTATCACTTGCTTATTAGGATGCCTATTATTTACATATTGGCTGTTTGTTAGTACTTATAGCACATATTCTGCATGACAGTATTTTACATCACTCAAAAGGTTACTCCACCCCAAAAATAAAATGTATTTTTATTTTCTTTCCATACAGAAAGTGTTCTTGTAGCTTTGAACTATTCTACTACTTTTCTGGTCATTGACATTGCTTTTTTTACTTGGCAGTTAATGGGACAGCAACATATGAGCGATATCTCATGAGTAGCAGTGCTATTTGACTGTATATCGGCTGTGATTCGAATTACCTGCATTCTTCAGCTCAGTCTCATATTAAGCAAAAAGCATTAGTTTAAACGTCCATTGTAGAAAGCGATATATTTGTCGCACTATCCTTTCATCCATTAAGAGTTATTTCCATTGACAGCTCTGCTCAGTGCATTTGTTGGCTGCTTCTAACAAAGTGTTGTTGAAAGTAAAAATAACGACCTTGTTTACAACTGCATTTCAGTTTCTTTCAATAGATAAATCGTTACTACCGCCTCGCAAAACCATCTCTAATGGCAGAACAATGTAACTAAAATCACAAACACACACTGTTTCTCATGCTTAACTATACTTAATACTTAACTAATGCTAAATGTAATTGTTTATTTAAAATGTTAAATAGTAATATTATAACCAACAACAACAGCTATCGTGAAAAAAAAATACAAAGCACTCAGGTATACAGCACTGGCGTTACATAAAATATAACATGATGAGCATTTTCCCTCAGTCAAAACTATTTGCTCTGGAACAAATAATAGAGTAATGAGACCAAATACTGCTGGTGAGATTTAGCCAAAATGAATTTCATCTCATGCTTAACCACCACAGAGACATCAGAGCCAGCAGAAAGTTCCAGAATATGTGGCTGAGGTGAGGTTGAATTGATGCCCTGAAACTCACATTTCTCAAAACATTGAAGCAATTTTTCACATATTTCAAGTCAAAACAAGTACGATCACCTAGAAAAAACTCTTAAAACTACACCTTGTGATATAGAAACAGTGTTATAGTGGATGTTGGTGTCTGCCATGACACTCAGTGTGAGAAACACGGCAAGCAGAGCGTTACTAAAAGCTAAATGTTTAGGGTCCTATTAGCACTAATATTGGATTTGAATGGCACATCTCCAGTCTTGCCTTTGTTTTCCATCGAGCTAGCTCTGTGACACAATTGCGACGTTGTCACTTTTGATTGGCCTGGTCATGCGCCACTCAAAAAAAATTTACAATATGAGACTTTTAGGTTTTCCTGAGGTATTCAGCGTAACGTAACCTCACTGACAAAAAAAGAGGTGCATGACAATCACTTATTGAAACTGTTTCCGTATTATTAATAACATAACTGTTTTTCTGATTCCTAGAAGAAGCACAAACAACCTCTGCGATAAAAATCTCACATTTCCATTTTCTAGCCACCCGCACCAGTATTTCTGTGCAGTAAAACTAAAATTATCCATCGCGAAACGCTCTCCATACGAAGTCCACATGCAATCCGTCTCTCCTCTGGTCTGGCCTGTTCCTGTTTATTCTGCAGTCAGACCTGGATGTCTGCTTTCCCCAGCACCACCAACACTAATGCTGCTCCATAAGTATGGAGCACTTATGCAAAATCATAACTGTAATCTCTTTATTCCATTACCGCCAATGACAAGTTCCAATGAGTCATACATATTTATTCATCAAGAGATTTCCTATATCCCACTGTTCGAAAAAGCATTTCGCTCTGCCAGTTATGGAGCCACATTACAATGTCCCTATTGCGGAAGCTTTATTTCAGAGGCAGATAACCCGTTCCAATTTTACTGTGGTCACACGTTAATTAATCCTCAAGGAGGATTCAAAGTGCTACACTTTAACACAAAGCTTTGTCTCCGTAGCCCGAATGACTCTTTGTTCAGGATTAAATAAAAGGGAGAAGGGAATCAGTCCCAACTGACAGGGACAGTGAGAGGCTTTGCTCTGTTTGTAAGTCTCCAGCAGTGCCGTTAACCCACATTAAAATCTGAATTTATGCACACACTCTCAGGTCAAAGACTATCTCCTATCCCCTTCACCCCACACCACTGAGGCTTTAAGAAGGAATAGGGGCATCACAGCGACAGTTAAATGACCACACTTTGCCTGCTGAGAGATGTTTTAGCAGTGATAAGCCACATTTTCCGTCCCACTTAGTCCATCAAGCTGATAACAGAAAACTCTTCGGCTGGCGAAAATTGAGCAAAATGCCATTTGGTTGGTAAAAGAAGGTGCACTGGCAGGGGCAAAAAAATGGGTATGCAACAATTTTGAACAATGGGTTTATTTGCAATTTTAGCATGGCTATTTGCTTGTAGCTCATTTTGCGACAGTTGAAGTTCCTTTTATAAATTTCAAATAATGTTCTTAAACAGCACAAAAGAAATCTGAGAAGTATATCAGTGATATTTTTTAGTTTAAAATTTTGTTTTTCTTTTACATTTTTTAATTTATTTTTATCTACAATTTTATATTTTAAGCGTACATTTTAAAACAAATGTTGTTACAGATGTCTTTTTTCATGTTTTTAGTATGTATTTATAGTTTTTTTTAAGCATTTTTGTTTGTTTCAGTTTTTGTCATTTTAGTACATCAAGTCAAACTAAATGTCTCATTGGCAATTAGCTGGAATAAAAAAACATTTTACTTTTTTTCAAGTTAAAGTTTATTTTATTTATTTATATTATTGCAACTAGAGATTTTTTAAAAATGATTTTAATATCTCTATTTGCATTCCTAACCAAACAATTTTTCAAAAATATTATTTGGTTCTACTGTTATTTGATTTTGCTATCATTTTAACAGCCTGCTAACTTTTAAAAAACACCTGACAAGTAAATGGCATGTCAACTGTCAACTCTGAACATTTAACTTTCAGATTCACTAATATTGAAAGAGTTACTTCAGTAAATGTTGATTTAAAACTTTTATTTAACTGTTTATTTAAAGTGTTTCATGGTGTATCACATGCCAGTGTTTAATCCAAGAACGGTCCCATATGCATCGACAGATGTCTTAGCTAAACCTCGAGTATCCTCTGACTCCAAAAACCTGGCACACTGTAAGGCAAGTGTAAGGAGAACATGATATAGAAAAAAACATGATAAGAGTTTTTAAAAATGCATTTACTGATCTGTGTGTGTGTGTGTGTGTGTGTGTGTGTGTGTGTGTTTCTTATTTTAATGTTGTTGGTATTGTATATATTTTAGTTTTCAAAGAGGCCATATAAATTGCCTATGGTCTCTTGAGTATGTGACTGAGAAGCGAGGGCATCAAAGTTTGTGTTTCATGCCCCCCAACAAATGGGCAGCTGTGCCCCTGGGCACCCGCCTGCTCTTGGCAAACATTTGTTCAATGTGATCCATTTGCATAAGCTAGAAATGTCAGATAATTTGAGACCTTCCACCCCCTAAAAATGCTAAGCTCAGAAGTTTTCAAAGAGCAGTTGTTGACAGTTTAATTGCAGTTACACTCAGTGTAGCGCATGAATTACTGTGTGGTACTTAAATGTCAGGATATTGACTGAAATATAGAGACCCTTTTTTTAAGTGAATCAAAGATATGGAGTAGAAACAGAAAATTCAATTACTTTAATTTGCTGAATGGATTGCTAAAATATGATGCTGATTGGCTTATTTCTGTCAGGCATGACTGATTCAGCATTTTAACCATGTGAGGTTTGACCGGTTAATATGGGTTGGTAAATACCCTAACTATAGCAGTCTTACCATATTGTGACAAAAGTAGCAGTGCATTCTTATGCAATTTTTAGTCTAAAGCCCTGATTGTGAACAAATATCACTGTACAGAAATGTTTTAATGATAGGTTATGTATGCAATATTCATCAAAAAAAACATTTCGTCTTTTCAAGGTCAGATCCACAACTATCTGCATCTTAAAATAAACATTTCTATGTTACATGAAAACCGTAAATATATTTTATATTCTATTTAAAAGCGGCGGTATGGAAGTGAAACAGCAAATCTCCTGTGGCACATGCTGGGTAGACAGTCAAGAAGCTTGCTATCAGAAATGGAAAGTTTCTAGCGGTGTGCTTCTTAGTGAGATTTGTGTTCATATCTGCGCCTGGCCCAGGTGCGATTTGGATTCCGAGCAGGACTCAGCAAGAGCACCAGCCAACAAAACAAACCAATTTGTCTCATGCAGCCGTACCATTCCCCTCTGATTGCTGCCTTTCAGAGTTTAAATGGCATGTAAAGATACCTTTAGTACTGTGAAGGACATTTAATTTTGTTCTCTGGTGGTAAATTTCAAATTGATATTTAGTCTTAAAAGCACATTTGAGAGCTCAGGAACATTATGGAGAGACCTTTGAATGCAACATGTTCAAACCGACTGCAATTATGACAAACACAGACAAGTTACGATGTTGAAGTTTGACGGGTTGTTTTATAGAACCGAAAAACTCCACCCCAAAAACTGGTTTACGATTATCCTTTGGCATCCTTTGGTAGCCCAACACAATATCAAAGTTCTTGAATAATTATTCACTTAAAAACTAATTACCCGAAATCGAACTATTGCATACGCCTTTTGTTATTTGTATTCGACATGGATTTGGACAGATTTGTAACTCAATTTTGGGCGCGTTCCATCGCTTGAGAACCTTTATCTTAGATGTCCGTATAAATACGCTTGCCATAGAGGAGCAGTTGTTAAGAGAAGGACACACATTTAACTCCAGCCATTAATGTCTAGATATCTATCTCGATGTACATGCACTTCTCAGAGAGCTACCGTCACTAAGAGAAGGATCATTCTTGTTAGGGAGGACAAGGAGCTTCAGAAAGCTTAACAGCACAGAATACATCAATCAAATGTCAAAGTTAATCAAATTGGACTGCCGTCACCTTGTTACAGTCCAAGAAATCTCCCTGTTGTCTCGAAGCAATCGCCCATTTGAGCATGCCGGATCTAATTTAATTCAGCAGAAGCTTGATTTTAAATCGTATAGCCATGCAGGGAATCTTCTTTTTGCATGGATATTAAATTAGACTTCAGGACTACACCAGGAATAGCTTTCCATTTTCTACCTTGGGTTTAGATATATTGCAGATATGATTCTGGCCCTTGCAGAATCAGTTTAGCTGTTGTTTGGGGGATTCTTTATTTTTATTTTGACTGTTATTTCTTTTTTTTTTTCTTTTTTTTTAACAGAACAGATTTAGAGAAACAAAGCGTTGTGTCACTTGATCGCCAGTGGATCCTTTGCAGTAAATGGGTGCCATCGGAATAGGAGTCCAAAACGTCACAATAATCTGCTAATAAACTCCAGTTCATCAGTTAATGCCTTGTCAAAAATCCACTAAGACATTAACAAAATATCAATATACAAAATACATAATACGAAAACAAATAAATAAACGAATGGTTTTTAAACTAATGGCAACACCATAATGCAGATATTAATCAGACAGTTTACTAATATTCTAATTAGAGTTAGTTGACTTGTTGGTACAGAGTTACTTTTTGTCAGAATGCTGTTCAAAAGGGACCATCAAAATAAAGTGTTACCATTAATTGTTGGACTGGGGTAATATGGATTACGTGTGGATTATTATATGCGCTTTTTCACAAATTCTGCAAGTGGTACGTAACTTACATGAGAAGTATTATATATACACGATATCCTAAATTTGCATTATATTTAAGCATCACAATAATTGCTGGGAATTCAGAAAGAAATATATATATATACATAAATTGACCAGTGAAGTTTTATGACATAATTACAGTTGATATATCTGTATCATCCTGCCACAGGCTCTCTGAGGATCAGATGAGAAGATAATTGTTCTGAAAAGAGACAAAGAAACATGAACTTGGCCATTTGAGGGGCCTGGAGATTTACTTTCCCTGAAAATTAAATAAGGGCAAAATATCCAATTGCATTAGTAAGAGTCAGAAAAGGCAGCAAATCGAGTTTGATGTTGTTTATATGAGAGGAGACTGGTGCCTGAATGTTGAAAGGGATGAAATATGATATTTATAACCCAATGTTTAGGGTGGTTTGTCAACGCTTTTTACGTGAGAGTGGTTCCTGTGATGAGGATGGTTGACTATCTGTCATGTCTGCAACGCCATGCAAACAGGCTGAAATGCTCAGATGGTGCAGCAAATTATCCCGTCTCATCTGGGTCTGAGCCTCGGTGCTAGAAAAAACACACACTGGCTTTGTTTCAGACTGGATGGGCCTGTTAAGGGTAACGTTTACTCCAGCATGGAGCATTGCCCCGCACATAGCTGCCATCCATATGCAATTTTTCTTTTTCTCATCCCAATGCTCTCTGGTCCAGTGGAATCACAAAATAAAACGCAGCCAAATTCAGCACTGCTAGGGATGCACTGCGATCTACGGTTTTCATTTAAACAATAAAATGGAATCGTATGAATAAAATTAATAAATAAGATTTAAATTACATTTTTGTTAAAATACAATTTCCGTAACTTTTGAATTTTCAGATTAATCTGATTATTTCAGGTTTACTTCACCTATTTCATACAGACCGAGCTCAATCAGATCCATGAAAGCTTTTCTGTCCAACTGAGTCATGTGGTTACTAATGGATTATTTGGGTGCATATTAACATTGCTGACTACACAAATTGCCAACTGCTCAAAAGGCATAAGACCAAATGTTTTTTTTGCATTATTATTATTATTATTATTATTATTTATAACAGTATCGCTGTTGTTGTTGTTTTGTTGTTGCAGCAGTGATAAAGCCCTGTTTTAGCTGTACTAATATTGTTGAACTATTTAAATGAAAAATAATATAGTTTAGTAATATATTTGTTCAAATGCAATACTGATATTCATAAAGGATACTAAATTAAAAAAGATACTTTCTAGGCATAAAATACTGGCAGAACATATCAACAGAGGATAATCATACAGATTTTTTGGCTGGCACTTCACTGAATATGAAAAAAGGCCTTTTTGAACCTTTAAATTATATGACACATTCTAGTGTTACTATGCTGAGAAAGCCGAAGCGGACTGTAGATATGTGGGTGGTAATTTGCCCATATGTTATTCAGACGATAGTGACACATAACCTTGACTAAAGTCTGACTTTATGAGTCTTCACATAAAAGGCGAAGATGAAAAGTAAAAATATAATTCCATCATGCACTATGCTCTTAATGAAAATACCAGTATGACTGACTATTCATGCTGAATGTTAAGCCTTAAAGGGGTAATACACAGAAATTCCTCTTCATTTACTCCCCTTCGTCTCATTTTCATATTTTTTTCTGCAAAATACATGAAATATTTTCAAACGTGTCTCTCAGTGTTCGGCTCTAACTTTGACAGTATAGATAAAAACAGTTTAAACGTTCTTCGTTTGTGTTCTGCAGGAGAAAGAAAAAAATGAGCGTGTGTAAATGACGGCAGAATTTTGGGGTGAACTGCCCCTTTAAAAATAAAGTCCTGCCTTAAGATGCGATGCACATGGTGCCAAGACCTGAGGGTCTGGTTGTGTAAATGACAGTATCTGATCCAGCAGCGTACGGATTGAGGAGCTGCCAGCAATGTTCTCTTTTCCAGACGCCAACCTGAACCTATATTTCAATCTATGCTGACACACTTTCCCCAAAAACCTGTTTGTGTATTCCACAGATACCGCTGCCTTCTCACTCCCACCTAAACATTTGTCTCAGACGTGGAGTTCCCGGGACCGGTCTTCTGTCATGAGAATTAAGACACGTAAAAGCTACATGAGCAAAACGTTATTGACAGGCAGTTCGGGAAGTGGTTGTCAAGGCAGCAAGGTGCTCTCCTTTTTTTAATCCCTTTTTTCGTCTGAAATTAATTTTGTCATTCTTCATTTCCGTATGAAAGCCCTGTAATGAAGATGCACACAGAAAACAGTCATAAATTATGGCAGTGAATAGATTGCCACTGCTGTGTTTTGGAAAGTGATTTCATTCATGTCAGAGTAATTGCCTGCTGTTAGATAGGGAATGTGAATGATTTTAAATAATGGAAAACATACTGCTGACTCTGCTGCCCGCATCTCCGCTAAGTTGCTGTTCTTTTGTTGGTAGAGGTGGGTGGGACAAGTTTCTGATAAGAGATAAAAAAGTTTTGGGAACTTTGTCAAACCGGCTTAAAGTGTGTAGCACCTACAGCTCTGCAGGTCTTTCTGGCGTTTAAAAGCAGCAACGAGCCATTTAATTCAGAGGATCAGAGAGAGGATAGAAAACGGACAAATAAAGGAAATTATTGCACCAGGCCCTGCGTCACCTAAAGACGGCCCTGAATAAAAGTTAACATCAGCATTAAAATGATAGTGTTTGATATGAGCCTGTTTTCAAAGCAATTTTCAAGGTAGAAAAGGTCCATTGTCGGCTGCATAAGAGTCTATGACGCACTTCCTTTCAAGTCTCTTTCAAGCCGTTCAGTGTGGCAAATTTGTCACTGTTTCACCCTTATGCGAAACTCCAGAACATGTCAACTGAATGAATATTTTGTCTGTGAAATTTCGCCAAGCAATGACAAATGTTGCCACACCTTAAGGCTTAAAGAAGTAATTCATCCAAAAATGTAAATTCTGTGCTAATGATGTCATATTACGATAATGTGGTTTGACATTAGAGCTTCATCAAAGCTTGTTTGATGTGTATACATGCATCTCTCAATTTAGATTGAAAGCTTGAATTTCATCTGTTCATCCCGCAAAGTAATCGTATTACTTAAAAAAAAATGTGTACAGCATAAAAACAAAAAATGGCATGAAAGTTTTACATTTTGAGTAAGCAGCACGGACATCAATACAAAAGTTTTAAATCTTCACATTCATGGCTTGATGATTTTAAACCCCTTCGCACTGTTGTGGTAAAGGTTTACTGTTAAAATGCTTTTAAGGCTTAAGGAAAAAATAACAGATTAATGTATTAAAAATAGGTTGCAAATGCCTCTTCTCCTCTTTTTTTTGACACCATCAATGCAGACGGCATTTACATTTAAATCCATCCAGTCCATTTAGAGGCAGATATGCAAGGATATGATTTTTAAATCTAACTAAACAGTAAAATGGGACAAAATCTTCCACATCTTGTGCTGTTTCTTAACGTGTGTAGCACCTACACCTCTCTAGATCCAGCAACAAGCTATTTAATTCCAAGAATAAGAGACAGGTTGGAAAATGGCCGTAAAAATAAATTGCAAATGCGATGCAAATATCTTTACTAAAAACATGAGTGAACATCAGAATGAGAAATAATAATAATAATAGTAATAAAAATATATGTTACAAACCCTTCGAATCGTAAGGCCCAGTGTCACTGATGTTGCTTGATTAACTGGTACTGAAAAGTATCAAATCCATTAACTGGTAATGAATAATAAGACATTTGTCATGCTGCTAAATTGAATATGTGCTCGCACAGCACCACAGAACAAATAACGTGTAGCTCCGGATTGTTCTCTGCAGGCTTTGTGTTATTCCAAGCATGTCCTGGTCGCTCAGTGATAGTCTGTTTACAGGGGATGCTATTATTGCCTCTGACTGCGAAGATTACTGCATATTAATAATGTCAATATTCATATAAGTGTCAAATAAAAGAGATGAATTTGGCTCTGCCCACAAGTCGGCTGTAATAAAATCTAATCCAGAGTTGCAGACAGTGTGCTTCCAGGCAGTAAGCCGAGTAAATGAGAGACAATTAAAGGAAGTATCTGCAAACCTATTCGATAGTTAACGAATTTTAAATGCTTGTTTCGCCTTCACACCGAGGCTAAGTGGCCTGTGTATACAGAGCATGGCTGCGCAGAAACAAACAGGCATCAGTTAAGGGCAGTGAGCGTATTTGCCTGACCACACTAGACATGCAGCAGTAAGCATGATGCTACAGTCCAGGCCAATAAATGTTTTCACTCACTGACTCTCGTATGCCCTACTGCTGAGTGCTTGCAAGCCCTGGGAGAAACACTTGTTAGAAGAAACTTTGAGCTTCGGGAATGCAATAACAAACAGGCAGAATTGTTTTTTGGGGTTTTTTTTCAGCAAGCTGAACAAATACCTTTGCTTCTGGCCCGGTTTTCTGAACCTTTATTGGTAACAGAAATGAAACATGTCTTCCCATCTATAACTATCTATTATAGACTGCACTGCGGGCAATTTAATTTGAGGCCACAGAGTAAATGATGTGACGTCTGGTGGCCTTTAAAGTTGATTACACATCTTAGGCTGAAAAATGTCTCAAAACATGGTGCTCAGAAAAGGGAAAATAAGGCACATTTCTACTTCAAGAACTAAGAAAACGTGTATGTTACTCCACGCATAGTTCATCCTTGGCCAGTTGTAATTATTTCAGATAGCTGTGATTTTTGTGGACTTCCAGTCACAATTTTACGGTAGTTAATTTCTGACATGAACAGAAAAATAAAGATTGCATATCTTCCTTACAAGATATGTAATCTTAAATTTTGAAAAAATAAAAAAAAAAATTACAGTACAGATAAATCGCAACAAATGCAGATATAAAGTCTTCTAAATTGTGTTATAAAAAGTCATGTATATTTATTTTTTTAATTCATGCATAAAGTAATATTATATATATATATATATATATAATATATATGTCTATATATGTGTGTATATGGGGTTAAAAATAAATGCTTTTAAATAAATATTTTACCTAAGCTCCATTAGAAAAGGGGCGTGTTTGGAACATTGGAAGATTTAATATTTTGCATATCAAATTTACAATTATATTAAGTGACATTAATAAAGCAAATAATGAAACATATTGTATTTATTACTAATAACTACACTATGATTAAAGATCAGCTATAATAATTTGATTTCACAGCACTAGTTATTTCTCCATGGGTTTAACAAGCAAAGATTTTGGTAAATTTTTGATGGGCAGATATCACCATTTTGAGCTCAAGCTAACACAGAGGAGAACAACGTGAAGCAGTCAAATAAATCATAGCCTGAAGTTGACAATACACTATTGTGCTCAATTCATAAAAGAAATACCAAACTATTGCACAATCGAAAAACTTATAGTTAGGTATTTTTGTTGCAGAGAATCACACTTTTTTTCACGCTTCACACTTGAACAGATTAAAAGCCAATTTTTTTGTCATGCTCGACAGCTTTGAGAAGACTTGCCATTTCCATAATAGTAGGCAGCGGTTTTTGGAAAGGATGCATTTCCAGATGCCACTGACCAGATAAAACAATTATACAAGGAGCAGACAGTCCGACTCTTCAACTGAGACATTTGCGCAGGGCCAATCCATCTGTGTTAAATGAGGATATGGCACAGGATGCCCAGAAGCCAGCGGTTCAGCTTTATGATTTATCCTGGTGTTTTATATTTACAGATTCACAATAAAGATTCAAAGAATTCATCGGCCTTTTACAATAAAAACAGACTTACCAATACAAGTCTTTCGAATCCAAGCACGGGGGAAGATACCAAATAATATATAAATACAATAAAGGCATTAGTAAAGTGAAAATCCTCGTAAAATGATCTTTAAGAATAATTCATTTAGTACAATTTGCATATTGTCAAAGAAAAAAGTCCTCTGTGCAACATCACAGCAGGTGGGTACAGATATACATTTGTTATACCCTCGTTCTAATGTTGATGAACCGGGATCATATTAAATGAAGGGGTGCAGACAGTAATTTGCATAAACAAGCACAAGCCATGTGTAGGACTTTTCACACAACATCACCTCTCTCTCCTGCTTTTCCATGCTTACTTCTCTCACGCGCACTCTTACCGTAAAGCATGATCTTTAATGAATCTGTGCAATTCTCCAAAGATATACCAATAAATATGTAACAAGTTATTTTTAATGCTTTATTGGCAGAGGCTATTTACATTAACTCCGCCCACCAACGTGTGGTTGGGATAGTCATCGTCGCGAAAAGCTGATTGTCTGACATCAGTTCAGTGGCGCAGATGGGAAAACGTGTATTTTGAAGTGACTGACGTGGGTTCTGCCTTCTGCCGAAATTTTTTCTCCCTTTTTACATTTTAAAATACATCAGAAAAGCATTTGTTTTCAATAAAAATGAAGGAAATAATCAAGTTGAAAATAGAGAATTGGGTAGAGTTAGGGTAGGTGTAGGAAGGGCTTTATTGTCCCAATGAGTGGGCCGTCCGTGGCATCTATTAATAACTTGAATTAAAATTAACGTATATACTTGCAATCAGCAGAACATGCTATTTGCACTTAAGGCTGCTATTTTCAATTACTGTAAATAGAATCCATTGCTAATTGGACTTAGTGTAAATAGCATTTATGCTATGAAAATATTCTATTTTTGTTCAGTGTAAATATTGTAACACTAAAAAATGCTGCTATTTTTAGCGTAAATACCATCTACGCTAAGAAAATATGCTATTTTTTTACGTAGTGTAAATAGCCTCTATCACTATTTACACTTAGTTCAAATAACGCTGCCATAAAAATATGCTATAGTTTTCACCTTCAGGCTAATTGGAGAAATTTTGCATCACATCACTTACTCACTAATGAATCCTCTTCAGTAAATGGGTGCCATCATTATGAGAGTCCAATAAAAACAAGCACGATATACTTGACATGACATGACTCCAGCCTACTACTGTAGTTCCTATCTATCTGAAGTTAAAACCTGCTTATTTATAAGAAACAAATCCATCTTTAAGACATTTTAATTTTAAACTGCCGATTGCAGCTAATATCTATAATCTATAACAACGCTTTCTCCAATGATAAAGTCCATTCTTTTTGTCCTCTCACATCAAAAATATTTGATTATAAATGTTTTGACAGTTTTCACTTATGTAAACGGCGCTTGTTATATTATATAGCTTTTAGGTAGAACAGTTTGATGTTACAATACAGAGATTTGTTTTTCACGTGCATCTTTTCACTTCACAAAACATTAATTTATGGACTGGATTAATGTGGATTATTGTGACGCTTGGATGAAATGCTAAATTTTTCAAACCTGTTCTGATGTTCTATCTACGTCTCTCATCTACTTTCAGCAAATGTTCAACTTTTTAATGTCAGGGAAGAATTTGTGGCTTGCCCGTCCATTTTATCACTACTATAACATCCCCTTCCTGACACAATATTTAACAAGGCCTTCGAGCAGAATTCAAAAACCTGTTTAGATCAAGCTAAACAGCACACTGGCAATATATTGTATGGGTTTTATAATGAAGATTTGTTTTGGCTTTTCCTGATTTTTCTTATGTGATATCTCAGCTTACACCGCCTGACCATATTCACAGTCCTTTAAACAAACTACGCTGGATGCCAGACAACTTTAGAGAAATCTTCAGACTCATATCTTCAAACAAAACAATCCTCTCTGTTTATGGTGGAGAATTTCGATCAGCTGTTATCAGAGCGTGCTGATACCCAGCTCTCAGTGGGTCCTCGTCTGATGGAAATAAATCTGCCTGCGCAGACCTTCTCAATTTCACACTAACTGTAGCTAAATTACCTCGCATCTGCGTGTCCACCTGCTAACTATCTAATGAAATGTTTGCCGTGGCCAAATTAATTGAATTCAACCCCATGCTGCCGTTTGGAAATTGCTGCAGATATTCTCCTGCTATTGGAAGATAACTGGTTGACATTTATAAAGTCATATGTGTTACCGGTGCCGAGGAAGCTTTCGTTTGTTGTTGACAGTGCGTCTTGTGGGAGTATCTTCAAAACATGTCACAATCGCATTGAATTCTGAGATATTGTCTAATTAGTAACAACAAGGGATGTGTCTATAGACTATTGACACCGTGTTAAAAGAACAATTATAAATGTAACGTATCAGCCCAGAGCATTATTGATTGCAGAAACAGACATCAAGAAAAAGATGAGGAATTACTTTCAGCTGAAAAAGAGAGACATTGTCTGTAAAGTGGAAGAAGTGAATGTCGAGTTAGATGAAGTAATAAATCCTGAATGAAACTATTTGCAACTAAATTGTCATCATATTGGCCTTAACAAAGTGCTACCGACATGACTGCATATGATTGAATAGCTTTTTTCGCGCTAAGGATGCCGGAACTATACATTTCCATAACAATGGCTGAGTCAAGGCCTATAAGCAACTTTAAGCGATCCTCCGCACGCATAATACAGTATAATGGTCATGGTTTTGAATGATTTCCTCTCTTCTAATTCTTTCCTATCACTCTTTCTTCCTCTCTTCGCCACTGTCCGCCAGCAGCCCTTTCCTGTCTAGATTTGCATTCCAGATTCATAGAAAGCTTCCTCTCATTTATCCATCTCACTGAAGGTCTCTCAGAGTTCAGGATATTGCCTCGAGTGTGTCCACTTAACAGCCAGCAGAGTCAGAAGTGCTGGAATCTAAACAATGCATTAATGCAGCAGCGTATAAACTGGAACACTTATGTTAAATAACTAAATAATTAAAACAGTGCTGTCAAACGATTGATCGCAACAGTTTTGTTTGCATAATATATGAGTGTGTACTGTGTATATTCATTTCATATATATATATATATATTTATATATATTATTCTCTTATTTGTTCAGAAACTTGTCATTGAATTACTGTACATTGTGGCTGACTGTTCTCAGAAGTGGCTGATATTGGTTTGAAAAGTGTTTCTTCCAGGCAACAGCACTGAATCACTAATCTAGTCTAAAACCACTAATGTGTGTATGCATGCATTTTAATCGCTTTTATCTTTAATTGCAAAAACTAAGATTCCATTCATGATTGTAGCTTGAGACCGTAGAAGTACAGGCGGTTTAAGCGTTCATGCAAAGATGAAAAACAATAGCCCTAATGTAATATTTCACCCTTAGATGGACAATTCTTCTCATAACTCCTAGAGGTTTCAATCTGATGTGATTTGCTTCCTGCACACCAAGTGATTATCACTTAATCTTAATGAGAAAATTACCAAAGAACCACATACAAATCAAATCAAATAATAAGCCATAAGAGGTCGTGGTAAAAGTCAATGTATCGCACAGTCTCAAGTGGCTTTTATAATGCAACAGCACCAGCAATATAATAAAATGTGCCAGTGTTTAATATTCAGTTGAATGTATTATTAGTAAAGCAATGCTTTCACTAAAAGCGCAAGCGAGGTAATATAGAATATGCGGTCGCAGGTGTCATTTTTAGTGCAGATTTGAACATGGCTCGTTCAGGTAATATTCAAATCTGAACCGTCGCTTTTATAATTAGTAATTTCTAACAGCATTGAGTACCTAATGCCTAGAAAGACCTTTCTAACTAATGCTACTAACCTGCAGAGTGTTATGACATTATAGCTGTTGATGAGATTGTGTAACCCACCCACCTGTGATGCGTTTCCTCACCTGCTGTCATTATGAATGTGTTTACCAGTGTCACTGAAGCAGATCTGATCATATAACTATTCTTAGTTCATGCTATTTTATGTCTGTGATGTAAATGTTCCTCTGGTTATTCTGAGATATGAATGAAAAACTAGCCAACCCTTGTGGAAAGAAAGTACACTTCAGCATAAAATTAAAAATATAAGTAAAAGAAATGTTCACCCAAAATGAACATGCACCCCAGATCAGTTTTCTTTTACAGATTTGGAGAACTTTTGGCATTTAATCGCTTGCTCACCAATGGATGCTGCCATAATGAACCAAAAGCTGATAAAAATATCATAATAATCTATAAATGCATATAAACATCTGATAAGAACTACACAATAACCCACAGGTAATCCACAACACTCCAGTCCATCATTTGACATGTTGTGGACTGATAATCCATCAAGTTTTTTTTTTTGGTTTGGTTTCTTGCCAGTTCTATAATTTACAATTATGCTTTCTCAAAAAGTCCCATATCAAAACCTAGTGACACATTTGTTTAGGAACAGATTTGCACTGTGATGTTTTTTATCAGCTGTTTGGACTCTCATTCTGACTGGCACCCTTTTTAGTTAAGACTTCGATCCATCTGAAATCCAGTGATGTAATGCTAAATTTCTCCAAATCTTCATCTATCAGTTTGTTTTTTTAGGTTGAGCTATTCTTTGATTGACTTACATTTTGTCCTGCTTTCTTGTAATTATTGGTTCTAAAGCTGATATGCTACATATTAATTCATATTAATGTAATCACAAAATAGACATAATTGCTCTGATGTGTTGCCTTCTCTGTAACTTTGCCTTAAAGTGTTTCCTGCAGGCTACTTTGGTTGTTTATCTGGCTCCCCACAAAGACAGTGGGTGTTATTTATATATGAGCATGTGTTGCATCTGAGAATTTCTCTGAAATTCTACTCCCCAGCCACAAATGTAGAAAAGAAGAGCTGAGATCAGACATAGAACGAAAAAAAAAAATATAGAGGCTTTCCGCTGTTGCTTTCCTGCTGCCCACTTTATGGCTCCTACTAACTGCACCTTCATACTTATGCTGAAATGAAATTCTGGACACATACTGATATAAAAATCAAATGCTCCTGCTGCAGAGTGAAATACATAAAGGAAGAGGCCTAATTTAGGAAAGGGCTTGAAACAAACAAGCAATTAGAATAGCCTAAATAACACATACAGGCCAGCAGACATCTTTAAATTATAATAAGGTCTTGTTGATAGCATATAAAAAATATTATATTAAGGAAAACAATACAATGATACTGTAGCATTTGAGACTTGTTTACATTATTTAAGACTTATCTAGTATAAGTCTAGTATAGTGATGTTGTTTTAGCTTTATTTGTTCTTCAGTTTTAAAACTGCTAAGATTTATTAGCAGTAAAATTGTGCAGTGACTTTGTACAGAACCTCATTTTTATACCTTTATCAGTCCTGGCTGCTTTAAGGTATGCATGAAGCTTCATTTGAATCACCGCGTTAGATGAGGAGAGCCGGTTAAAGACAGACACTTATGTACTTAGTGTTACGTTTTAGAACCAAAGGTAACTGTACTAGCAGAGCAGAAGAACTCAGCCTCCACGCCTGCCTATGTTTTAGGGCATAAGACACTACAGACAAACAATGAATCAATAAACGAACACAGGTGCCAGTGTTCTTTCTCCTGAGCACCATTTCCTGACCTCTCTTGACCTCTCTGCTTGCTTAATTCTCGGGTGAGTGGAATAACCTGCATACGTAAAGCAGCTTCTGTTCCTCTCCTTCCAGCAAATAAAATAAGAATAAGCATCATGCTACTACCAAACATTACCGTTCCTCTCTCTCTCTCTCTCTCTCTCTCTTTTCTCTCAATGTTTTAACATCCTGGGAGGAAGATGCATATGTGTTGATTATGTTTGATGTGTGTTCACATCCTTTAGCTATTCTGCCGTCTGCAGGAAGGAGAGAGGTAAATGTCCAGTGAACAAGCATGGTACTTTTTCACAAGCAGGATCAGTAGTGAACTGATTCCGAACTCAGACTTTGATGTGTATAAAATTGTATAAGCAAGTAAATGAAAATTACCTTTGTGAAAATGTATTTGATGTGGATATGAACAGCATATATTACACTAAAGTATCAATGCTTGAAATTGATAAATATATTTAA
Organism: Puntigrus tetrazona; assembly: GCF_018831695.1. Taxonomy (NCBI): domain Eukaryota; kingdom Metazoa; phylum Chordata; class Actinopteri; order Cypriniformes; family Cyprinidae; genus Puntigrus; species Puntigrus tetrazona. Next base: position 17,793,477 of record NC_056706.1, on the reverse strand, counting down.
ATGAAGTCAGAGGTGTAAAGAGTACCTGAAAACCATATTTGAGTAAAAGTGCAGACACTTATAGTGAAAACTAAGTTATAAGTCACCAATTACAAAACAACTTGAGTAGAAGTATTAAGGCCCATTAACATCAAGCACAATAACTGGTCCCATTATATAAGTATATTAATGAATAGAGCGTCCACACAATTACAACAATAACGATATTATAGATACATAATATTGTTGGATTCACTATTAGAATGATTTTGAAATACAAATATCTACAGCCAATCAGAATCTATTCTAATCTATTCTGATATAAGCTTGAGAATTTAGTTGGCAGTGTATTTATTGTGTATTTATTGTGTAATAAATTTTTAAACATTTTTTTTTTTTTGCAAACCATTAAATTAAGACAAACAACTGAAAACTGACACTTTACCATGCCAGGTGGTCCTGGTAGTTAGCTTAATGGGAGTTAGAATGTGTTGGACTTTAATGTATTTCATTGTTACTAAATATACGCCACAAGATATGACAGTAAAAACTGCAGTGAAAAAACAAGCAGGAGGCAAGGATCTGTGCGGATATTGTATGAAAAGCTAGAACAAAACACAAGGCAGAAACCACAGGGAACAAAAGAACAGAACGAAAACAGGACAACTTTACATCAACAAGTCAAGGAAGAACTAAAGAAACAGTAGGGGCTGTATGAGCAGAGAAGTCTAAATAAGCTCAACAAGATGCAAACTGACTGCAAACACCACGGAGACAGAAGTATACATGTGCCGAACATGCTGCGCAGAAAATTCAACAAAAACAAAAGCTGATTTCTGTCAATCACAGCAATAAACCAATAAAACTGAGCACCCCAAAATTGCAAAAACCAACATTTATACAAAACAATATCCTTAAAAAATGTCCACCAGTAATGGATCAATAAAATAATGAAGTAAAATTAAAAGTCAGTCTTCTTGCTCTGATGCTGGTTTAGCTTCTATATATAAAACACCTGTGATTCAAAACTGCTGGATAAGGAATCACATTCACGTAAGGTAACTTTGTTGAAAAGTTTAGTGAGGGAAACACAAGATATCATTTTTTCTTAATGAAAATGGGCTTAAGCACTCCATTTGCAAATTCTTTTATGGGTATTTTTTTCTCGCTTCTCGTGATCCAGCTATTTTTAGCTGCATAAAAACAATTAATCTTGCTGATACGAAAAATCGTGCGCCTTATCATGTTATGCACGTGTTATCTAAAGACATTACCGCCACTGCACCTCATTGTTCTCTGCTTTATAGCATGTAACAACCAGACGTCACACCTACAGGCTTGCCTCTGCGCTGAGGAAAATCATAAACAAATAAGTGAAATGAATGAAATGATGCGAACTTCTGCACGGTTTCATAAGTTGTCAGTTTTATCAGGATTTATGATGATTGCGTTTTAAATCTCACTCTTGTGTATTTGACAGTGTTGTAAACATCTGACTGTATGTCAGAATTCTAGCCAGCTGGTTGTGTTAGCCTGCTTCTCTGCTGTCCTCACTTGGTGTTGTGCAGATTGGCTGTGCTTGATCCTGTAATTGCCCTCTTTGCAGTTATATTCTATATCTATAATTAAATAGCCACGAACATCATGTTCATGTTGAATAAAATATTATGTAAATAGCAAGCTGTTCTTTATCTCTTACAGTATGTTTATTATATGTATAGCTCCCCTGAGCAACTCTGAGATTAAAAAGCCTCTCAAAAGAGCACAGTGGTAATTGCTCATAGACCCTGTTTGCAATAGGTTACAACCAGTTGTGTGAGTGCTAAGTTTATGCGCTTTAGCTAGTGGTAGTCACATTTACTTATAGTTTAAAATGTATTGGTGAATATAAATTAATATTAGATGTGCTGACTAAATTGTTAAAAATGAGTGTATATTGGATTTTACATTATTTTGTCATTTATGGGCATGATTTACATATTTTACTTTTTATGCAGCACTTGTTTTGTATCACTTATACACATTTTTCTTTATTAATCTGTATTTATAGTTAATGCCAAAAAAATCGCTTAATATCTGCTATTACTAATTAACCTTTGCATTGTCATTTGGCTGATTTTTCATCATGAATTAATATCAAATGGCAAATTTAATAGATTTAGCACTGCAGACTTAAAATAAGTGCAAATCAAAATTAAGATTTACATTTTAGAGGGCTGATATTTTTTTTTTTTATGGCACTGTTGTATTTCTCAATAGTCAGCCAATGTTCATTGCAATACAATGGAGCAGAAGGGAGAGGGGAAAGGTCTTTCAGATGCAATTTAGGGTCTGTGATATGATGTGGGAGCACTATAATCCAGAGAACATTGTCCCCAATTTCCACAACCTCACTATACACTAGAAGACATGCGAGACAGAAAGAGAGAGGGTAGAGAGGCTTATCAAGAGGAGAGTAATGGATCTGTTGTGTTCCTCTTGCCTCTGGGCTCTCTTTCCTCTCTGCACACACACATTAATCTCTGTCATAAATGCTCATTTTGTAAAAGCGGTTGCTTTGCAACCCACCATGTGTGTGGGAGAAGAAAGAGGAGTTGAGAGCATGAGAGACTTCCAGACCTCACCTTCACTGTGGCAGTCAGGGTTATGGCAGCAAAAAGATAGAGATGACTTCTGACAAACTCTGACTGAAATAAAGCCTAGAAATGACTCCTGTGGTTTCATGTGAATGAAAGAGAGACAGGGAAAGCCACACATCCTGAAAAAATGCTGAAGCTTCTTCCTTGACTTTCATGTTCCATCGAACAGATCAGCGCGGAAGCATACGTCATCAATCCGTGAAGTTCACAAGCCCTGTCTGCTCCTTCTTCACGACCGTCTTTTGTCGCTACTCTAACGCATGGTAGAATAACGGGAATTTGCACACCATCGCTGTTGATGTAAAGTGAGTAAATGGCAGATGCGCCCACCGCAGACCTGGAAAGCAACGGAAGCAAAAATCCACTAACACAAGCTCCGCCGCTTTGTTTGGTTGTACTGTAATCATTTCTTTGCTATAGACTTAAATATCTTAAGAGCAGACGGCCGACATTTAGTTTGCAGGCGTGGAAAATGCTTTCTTTTGATCCACGCATAAATAAAACACATTTGAATTATCTTAAGGATGCACAGCTTATGAGGAAAAACAGCTGACGGTGCAATCCAAATGCATTCTAGCCGGAAATGATGAAATTGAGGAAATATTCCAGGAAATACTGCAGCACGAGATGATCAGTGCCTCATCGCTTTTCTCTATTGTCCACACCACAGGCACAAAAGCTTATTTTTTAATTATTTATATGTATGACTGTACAGTGGTGAGTTTGAAAATTCAGAACGGAGGTCAAAGGTTTGTCTAATAATTTTCCCTTCCTAAAAAAGATATTAGGCTTACTGACACGAAGAAACCAGCTGCACTTGTCCAGAGAATTACTAATTGAAGTGAAAATGCAATAATGGTCTAAAGACCGTCACATGGAAAGCTAGCGCTGTGCTCCTAAAAGGCCACTTCATAATGAAAGAAAAGGTGTAGCGCTGACCCCCTGCTAAAGGTCACTGAAGCAGGCATTTTTCCATTCCATACAGTCATCTTACTCTGCAGATTGGTTTATTAAACCTCGATTTGATCCATCTACTGTATGTGCATCGGTCCCACTGTAATCCCTGCATCATATTCCCTGTTCTTTCATTTCTGAGGATTGCTATTCTTTTGGCCCTGATTCCAGACCAATGTAGAGAAACTTTGAGGCAAAGTACTGAGCGCCTGTGTTATTAAGGATATTTTTATTGTGAGCCATTCTGTTTATGAGTAGATGGCAGAGCGCCCATTTCCCAGACTTTTAAAAGCCCTCCCAAAATTGGTTGCTGGCAAAAGTAATATATATACTGTTAAAAAGTCTGAGTCAGTACATTTTCATACTGTTATTCACTAAGGACATGAAATTGATCAAAGTGATGATTTACAATTTATTTATAAGGTGAAAGGTTCTATTTATTTTGTTTCATTTTCTACTTTCATTTCTTCTTTTCAAATATGGATTTATTTTTACCTTTTTTCCAAACCTCCAGTGATTGGTTGATTTCATTTAAATGCAGTACAGGAGGTAATTTTCAAAAATGCATAATTGGGCACTTTAAATAAATGTTGTTCTCTATAAAATTTCTTTATTTATCAAAGAACTTTTGACAACACGGCATGGTATCTGTGTGAACTTTTTTTCAAGAAGATGCGAAGCCATTTATCACAAGTACATATCACTTCCGGAAGCGGAGCTGGCATAGAATAGTAGATCGTTGATTGACAGGCGATCTGACCAATCAGAACATTGATATTATTTGCCGCCTACTATCCGCCATCTTGTCTTGTGAGACTTATGGTCGTATAATAGTAAGTGTTAGTCATTTACTAGTAGAGGCTGGGCCAAAGCAGAAGATATAGAGCTCTCAGATTGTAATATAAAGCACGCTTTCCTCAGTTGTAAAGAAAAAAACAAGTTTCACCAAACTTCTTCAAAATGTGGCATCTCAAGGCTCAGATGAAGATAAGCTCAGAGAGAGTTATACAGTGAGTGATGAGACACGGCCAGGATAATGGAAGGCATCTGTGTAAACATCCTAAGGTGAAGACAAAGAGGGAACAAGAAGACAAAACAAAAAGAATGATTGAGGACCAGTGGCGAGATTGCTTTGCAACAGGCTGAAAGGAAGCAATCAAGAGGATGAGGAGCAGGACTGGTGTAATCCATGCCAGCCATCTCACCCAGTCACAAAACTCCATCACTGTGTGATCTAGCTTCAATTTATGAGTGTGATTTGTCTACTCAAAGTTGAGAACAAGACAAAAGATATTACTTCAGTGAGTGTCCATGCTGTGTCCGCACACATGTCTTCATAATAGAAAAAACTTACTGTAAGTATCAAAAACCAAAAATGCATTACTGTTTTAACTGTCAGCAACACCTCTTCCATCAGCAATGCAGATAATGTGGATAATGGAGAAATTATGACATGGGTCACACACTCACATTTTAGACCAGACCCTTTAGGATTCTTGCATCTCTCTAGAGGCCTCAATGTGATTGTGAGATTTAGTTGCTTGGGAATATTGGCCCTTGTGATGTGAGCTGTTGATTTGATTTAGGTTTGCATTATTTGGAAAAGAGAGAGAGACAGAGAGAGAGGAGAGAGAGTAGAGAGGCAGGCAGCAGTGAGAGAAACCCAGCCTTATCAGTTATTCTTTTCAGATTTACTGTGCCATCTGGGTTACTCTTTTAAAGTTCATATACAGACATTAGCTCTGTTCCAGAGAAGCTATCTACTGACTGCAGAGGCAGCATTTTAGAAATATCATATGAGGAAATTTTAATTAGACTTACCTTCTATACTGTAGATTCCTTATTTTTGCCTGTAGTCTGCAGTAGCATTGCATGATTTCTTAAAATGCATTCCCTGGAATACACTGTGTAAAAGTCAATGATAGTCAAAAATGATGGTGAAAAAACGTTAAAACCACTGTTATACGCAGAAATTACTATTAAAAGTAAATCTGAAATGCATTTCATTAGTTTCTATGTATATCGAGTATCCAGTAACATGTGACTTTAAAATACATTGAAATTACTAAAATTGAAATGAAAAGAAATGTAGATACAGAAATATATTTAAATAATACTAATTAACCCTGGAGTCAATGCATTTTGCTACATTTTTTGGTTCTTAAAGGAACTTTTAAGTAACTAAGGAGTAATTTTCCTAGTAATGTCATTTGTTTTTGTGAACAAATGTTCTGGTTTTTTCATGGCCTTATTGCAGTGACTTCAATGGGTCATTTGTTTGGCTTATTTTTTAATCTAACTATGCATATACATTGCTTTCTTTTCATGCTCAGTACACACAAGCCAGTTTGTGCTGATTACAGTGTTACTACATGCTATCCATTTATATACAGCATCAAATGTCAGAGAATGTCAAAACTTCTCCAGGTCCCAGAGGGTTAAACTCACAACGAGCATACAATAATATTAGATGAAACAGTATATGTACTATTATTATATTATTATTATTAGTAGTAGTGTATTGTTTAATATGATTAGATGCAAGTCTGCTAGTCAACACCCATTAGTATTGTTTTTGTTAAAAATAACGAGCAAATATTATGTATAAAATAAATGTATGGTATAATACAAATAAAATAATAGAATGAGGCATTTCTTAAATGTAAGCTCAAATTAAAATGAAAACTAAAAATATAAATATAATAGAATGCCAAAATTAAATACTACAACGGCATATATATATTATATACGAGTGTTAAGGATTAACTTGTGTCTTTAAATTACAAAATGTTTCATTTTAAATGTGAGGTATAAACTGTGTGTCATTTATATTGTGGTATATGAATATTATCCACAGACCTTATTTTACTAGTAAATCAAAAACTATTATTCTAAAAACCTATTGAACAAATTTCTAATGGCAACCACGCAAATTAGGCCTTATGGCTGGCTTCACAAATTGACGCGTCGCGATCGAATGCCTGGCCTTTCAGTCTGTTCCTCGGAGAGCGTCTTAGTATCTCTCACACCGAGGAGGGAATGAAAGGAAGGGTGTGCTAGTGCTAAAATTATTATTATGCTCCTGACAAACCTGAGGAGCCCATCTGTGATCCCGTGCCTCCTGATGGATTTGAGAGACCAGCGATCCGCTCCCAAACCAGTGACTAGAGAAGTGGCCCTGTTAGTGACACCAAGGCTTTTCTCCGAGAAGAGCCTGAACGCCTCTATCCTTGATTATTGCATTTCTTTTTCTTTGGAGATAAATTGTGAGCACTCAGTGTTATTCCAGAGAGTGCCACGGCCGAAAAAAAAAAAAAGAACAGAGGAATAAGACCAGATGGCTTCAGTCTGTTAAATTATTTATTGTATGCTAAAAGCTGCAATTGCTACTACTGCTCTCTGTTCACCAGCCACATAATCAAGAGATTGCATGTTAACTATAGTCCTGATGCATCGATTAATTTGAACTGATTTAGAAGTAATAATATTTGGAGTTTAATGTGTGAACAATATGCCAACGCTGCTAACGCTAAAAACAAGAATGATACTTCTGTTCTAAAACCATAAAACAACCAAGTTTCATTTATCAGAGATGTAGACGAGTTTATCGAAGCATCTGACAGATTTAGAGTAATTTAGCATTGTACCATGCAGTGGATCCTCATTCAGTGAATGGGTGCCGCCGAATGCGAGTCCGCAGCTGATAAAATATCTGCAAGAATCACATGACTCAGTCCATCAGTTAACATTCATTTAAAGCAGTGCAGTATCTGTGAGAAACAATAAATACATACTTCTGCTGGGCCAAAAACGCTGCCATCTGAATCAGGAGGAAAATATGCAGATCAAATACTGTTTGTAAGTTAGTACATTTTAAAGCAGCTTTATAGAACTATGTTATGAATTTTGATGTAAGAGGACAACAGCACATGAACTGGACGTAAAGGTTATAGAATAGATTTCAGCTGAAGCAACGGTTAAAGTTAAAATGCCTTAATTAAAAAAATTTAACAAACATTTATTCATGTACAGAGGTTCGTGTGGATTACTTTTGAATTTTCATTTTGATGGCAACTCCATTCACTGCAGACAATTCATTGCTGATTATGTGATGAAACGATCTACCCATATTTGGAAAGATTTTATACGAACATTTTCACAAATTTTTCTTTGGCTAATGCCTAGTTTTTTCATGAAAATCAGGAAGGCAAACATATGGTTCTTTACGCAACTGATGATATTCACAGTGTTGGCACAAGCGATCGATTCATATTATATGCAACCAGTGAGCTTGCCGCATATTTAAATGGGCTATTAGGAATTTTACTAAGCACTATACATGCTTTCATACACTTTCCTCTCTTCAACCTCCACCTTCCCCTAGCCCACCTTTATAGATCTGAAACGGGTTATTTTGCATGCTATCCGTGCAGCTGAATGCATTGGTGGCAGTGTTCCTGGTAATCACAAACTATAATCAATAAATATAAAACCCTCAGCAGCAATTCAGCAGCAGCGTGAGCAGACCTATTCCTACACCAAAACACACTAACACTGTCATATCCATCACTTCAAGTGACAAAATTCCCAGAGAGTTGGCCACAAACTATTCATTTATCCTCTAGTAATTCAACTTGGGTATTTTATTTTTTGATTGCACTATTTTCTCGGTCTATTTGTGTGAATAAAAATATAAATGTCTGTCCGTCAACAACTTCTCACGCTCATCATGAGGTATGCTAGCAACAAACTAAAATAATGTGGTCTCTGAATGGCATTATTTAATTCAGATTTTAAGATGTGCCTGCATTTAATTTATGTCATTTTTTTTTTTGTACTGCAAGTAGTTTTGAAAACCAACCATAGCCTATATCTTCTTTTCAGGTCCTGCCATTTTGTTCAGTTTCCGACTCCAGCACTTTTGGGGAATGAATGAGCAGTGGATTTACTTATGGAAATCTACCAATTACCAGAGACGGATGTTTTATCGGGACATCTGAATGTGATGCACCCTGAGAGGTATGCCAGTGAGTAGCCTAAATCCCATAATATCCTCTGTGTCTAGGGGCATCCACTCCAATGTGACACATTCATCTCGGAATCAAGGACACTGAGATTAACAATACTTCTGACATTCAAGAAAGATGTAAATGCACTTTTGATATCTTTATTAAATAAGTTCCTTTGTTATAAAAAGAAGTATTAATGAAATGCAATTGCAGGTTAGAAACAAACTCATCTACATCTTGGACACTTAGGAGCATTCAATCGTGATTAATGTGAGAAAGTGCTGTTGATATATGTGCAATATGTAACGATGCACATTTTGTTTATTGCAAATATTTTTATTTCAGTATATGAAAATGTGACTCTCTACTGAGAGTAATAACACATGCAATTGCACTGTCTTCAAAAGCAATAGTCCAGAAGCTTGCATGGTGACCGTAGTACCAATGCTGGATTACTCATTATATATATTTCTGGTCCACCGAAGGTTATATGTAATAATTTGCGAAAAAATGCTGTATTCACTACACGCTTTTTAAAGTTTCTTGAAACCATCTTTTAACCTCTAAAGAAATCCAGCCTTTGTTGAATGAATGCACATTCATCTTGTTAAAGGAATTGTTCTGCTGTTTGTGGGGTGGCTGCACCTTATGAACGTACACTTAAAAGCCATCTTTCAAAAACAGAGCAGAGAGTGCGTGTCCATGACAATCCAGGATGTGAGCTTCCACCCGTGAAGCACAAGAAAACGGCAATGGCCAAAGGAATGTAAAAGAATAGTAGGTAATGACTGTTTATGCCTTACAGGAAGCTGTACAAACAGTTGACTCCAGACCAAATCAATCAACAGTCTGGAAAATCAGCCAGGAAATGGTACATCTGTTTTTCTTTATATATTACACTTTGAATTGGGGCATTTTTTAAATATTACAGTCTTTATTCCATTGATGAAAGGCTATTGGCTTCCACTTTTAACAGTAAAACAGCATGAAAAACGGCACAACACAGACGTATTTTGTCAGATTTATGGTATTACAAAAAAAAAGTTCCAAACTTACATTTTGAACTGATTATATTATTTTCACTCAAAAGACATTTACATTTAAATTGAAGAGAATGCTTTTGTCTATTCTGAACGGTATAAAAAAAGTTAATCTAATAGGATTGGTTTATCTACACCAAGAACAAAGTGAATAGTAATTGGACAGAACCAGTGCCGAGGAGATCTAAATCTAAATCTACAATTCATACAACCTCACGCAATTCTTTGCATGATTTCACTATGTTCATTTTAGGGGCGATTTATTCTCTACGAATCCGCCACCTTGTGAAATATGCGCGGGTGAGGCTTAAGCCAAAGTTAAAGGGAATAGTTCAGCAAAAAAAGAAAATTCTGTCATCATTTATCACCGAGTAGTTTCAAGTAAGCCTATGAATTTTTGTTCTGCCGAACACAAACAAAGGTATTTTGAAAGTTTGTAACCAGGGTGTTTTGTCACCATTGACTTCATAATAAAAACACTATTGGTCAGTGGCGATAAAGAATATAATATAAAAAGAACGCCTGTTCATTGATTCATTTTTTTTTTGTAAAAGTGTATAAGGTCGCTTAGAGACCCGAGGCATAGTTTCATTTCCTGCACTGTTTTTACATATATCAACTTATGATATGTGCAATGCATTTTTATTCCTTGAGATGGCACTCGTTTGATACGCAATCTACGATGATGATGATGTTTCACCAGATCGTTCTATGCACAAAAATGCTTTCTAATATCATCAGCAAAATATTAAATATGAAGTCATTGAAAATGGTTGAGATTGTATTGCATCTGGCTGATGGTGTAAATCATCTTCTCAAACTGAACCTTAAGTTTCAAAGTAACAAAATATGCATTATTTTATTCTTCTGTTATTGTTCTTAAAACACTGAGAGGGTTTTTTTGGTTATTGCAGCAGTGAGAGATCCATCTGTGGTGTGGATATATAGGTCCAACACAGTCTCATCCGTACTCAATTACGGTGTTATAAAGGCTATTTCTACAAATTCATACAATTCTAGTAACTTGTAAAATAAATGTGATTTAGCAAAAGTCATATAAATTCGTGTGGAATAGAAAATTTAGTCACTTGCACTAAATTTACGAATTGCCTGGGCGGGTCACTACAAAGACGCAATATGTAATACAAAGATTCATGCACTTATGTTAAAATAAAATAGCATGTGTTTTGTGCAGTTAGAAAAAATAAAGGAGAGAGATTCTTACTGTAGAATAATCCAAAAAAAAAAAAAACGATTATACTTATTTCATATATATATATATATATATATATATATATATATATATATATATGGTTTTTTTTTTTTTTTTTTTTTTTTTTTTTTTTTATTAATTTAGCTCAGACATTATCATATATATATATATATATATGTATATATATATATATATATATATATATATATATATATATATATATATATATATATATATATATATTGTATTCATTATTGATGCTTTATGTGATTGGATCTGTTTATATCTCGATAACTATGCTTTCAGATTTTTCTGACTAAAGAACTGTCAGCCATGGACAGAGAAAGCCTCTTTACCGATTCACACGAATGAACTTTATGCTAGCAAATCCTTTTTCAGTAGCCTGGGCATTCCATGGACACCTCACCCCAACCTTGAAACACGCCAGTGCCAGAGCTCTCAACCGGGAGCAACCCACTGACTTTAAGAGTCCATCAACAACAATTGCAGTCCTCCAGTGCTGCTTTTGGCTGACAGAAACTAAAAGCCATATCGTACAAGAACTCTTGCCAAATTCAGCAAACATTGTCTTTCAGATATAAACCTCTTAGTTACTGCTGGTGAATCACAGGATTCATCGCTTCGCTGACTGACTTCACAGTCAGAAGAGATTTTATTAGATTTGCCTGAGTGTAAAATTAGTCTCCCCATACAACAACTCAACCCACTTTCTAAGCATGAGTAAGCATTAGATTTACATCCATATGATGAGAAGGATACTGGGAAGTGAGATATTCTTATAAAAGATGATGAACATTATCATCCAATAGAAACAACCACAGTGCTCCCAAGTTTTAGTGTGTGAAGAAAAAACAATGAGGCGCTAAAGCTGGTCCTGAGGCCTTCATGTCATTGTTCTTGTAGTGTAGGCCGATGGATGATGTTTCTAATCCTTCTCGGAGCCATACACTGCAAATGTGCCACTGCCTGTGTGCGCACAGCAGAGCCTGAATCATCCTGGTTTTAGGCTGCGACCAAAAACGCATTTTTCTTTAGCAACAGAAAATGGGGTTCACTTGAGTTTTAACAATATGTGAACGCTCCACGTGTCATTGCTCGGTCAGCAGTCGTAGAGGCAAAGGGTCTCTGTTCATTCGATGACACACAAATGACTGCCAGAGATGAGCATCGATTTGATTACTATGGAGAGAATATGGAAATCATATTAAATGTAAATAGCAGAATAATTCCACTCACGCACCGGAATACTCCAGGATTTATTCCTTTGAAGAATGGATGGAAGAATTCAATAAAAATGCCTGATATGAGGAACAAATTAATATACAAGATAAATAATGATTGTACACTTTGTGAGATGGGACTCCATGAATAAAATCAAGCACTAATTTAGGCCTGTTGTAGCCTGTTATCACCTCTCAGTGAATATCTGAAATGAGATTTATGCAAGATAAAACAGAGTGATCATGTGCTGCTTTTGTTTGTAAAACTATTGTTTGTTTTTTGTATACTGTAGGTTTATAGTCCGTGTTTTATTTGACTGTGTATTAGTCTTTTTCCACTCCCTCTCCTTAATGTTCAAAAATTTCTGAAATTAAATTAGTGACACACTTATGGAATATACAACATTTTGTGTTTCCAATTGCACTTTAATGTTAAAGTAATTTTTTAATTTGGTGTTTTTTAATCAACATCTCAGGAAAAAATGTTATCTGTGTCTATTATTGGCAGGTTATTTACACTAACTCCGCTGCATAATCTGCATTAATATCAACAACAAATTTTCAAAATGAAACTTGGCTTATCTTAAAAATTTCAAGGCAAATCCTCACTGTACAGTTTTTGACCTAACTGACCAAGTTGTTCACTCAATCCAAGTCACCGAGTAAAGTCACATGTCTCTTTCTGATCAGCTAACACACATATTATTTAGAATGTAATTTATTTTTCTTTTCTGTTTCTTGGAAGTGGCTTAAATTTTTCCCTTTCCTGGGAGAAACAACAGTCCAAACAGTCTATTGCTCCCAGCTTCTGTTTCTATTTGGACTCCTTTTCTCTGACGGCACCCATTCACTTCCATTGGTGAGCACGTGACAAATGCTGCATTTCCATCGAATTTATTCTGATGAAGAAACAAACTCCTCTACATTTTAGAAGTGTACATTTTCAGCAAATTTTCATATTTCGCAATGCACATATTATATAAAAATATATTTTCATAAATGTGGCCCTTCTGTGAGTAATAACACATGCACTGATTTTATAGCTAAATAGTCCAGGAGCCTGTAATGGTGACAGTAGCACCACCTGGATTACTCCATAAGACAAGCAGGCTATATGTAATAATTAGTGAAAAATCTATTCAAAGTGCATCTTTTTAAATGTTAATTAAGCCATCATCTGTAATTGTTCTGGAATAAACATAGACACAAAGTTACAAATAAGAAATACAATGGCATGTGAAAGATGCCAAATGAAGATGAATGAAAAATAAATATATGTATGTGCTGTGTGTGAAGTTGAGGTTCAACTATCGACGATTCTCCCTCCAGTACTCCTGGTATAGACTTTCTCCCAGGAGGCTGGAGTATGTGATCCCCCCATAGTTGGAGCACACCTCCGTCCCCTTTCTTAAAAAGAGGAACCACTCACTCCCGGTCTGCCAGTCCAGACAGCACTGTCCCGGGCCCACGCCATGCTGCAGAGGCGCGTCAGCCGAAGACAGCTCCTGAGCACATCAGAGACCTGAGGGTACTCCGGCGATCTCGCCCACCCCGGGTGCCTTGCCACCGAGGAGCTTCTCAACAACCTCAGTGACCTCAGCCAGGGTGATGGTCGAGTCCCCGGTCCCCGGCCTCTGCCTCAGTGGAAGACGCGGTTGGCGGATTTCGGAGAGGTCCTCAAAGTATCTCTTCCACCGCCCGACACATCCTCTCAGTCGAGGTTGGGGGCAGGTTCCCTACCCAGCAACTGCATACGCTGGCAGGCACTGCTTCCTTTCTGAGGCGCCGGACGGTTTGCCAGAACCTTTGGAGGTCAGTCCGATAGTCATTTTCCATGGCCTCCCCGAACCCTCCCAGACCCGAAGTTTTGCTTCCAGCACAACCACCCGGCAGCGGTCCGCGGCCATCGGTACCTGTCAGCAGTTCCAGAGTCCTAAGGAGCCAACCAGGCCCGATAGACTCTTTCTTTCAGCTTGACGGCATCTCCTACTCCGATGTCCACCATCGACCCAAGCGCCACGCATGGCACTGAGACTTTACGCTACAGCTCCGACGCTGGCACTCAAAGAGGCAGGAGAATATAGTCCACTGGACTCACGTTCCAGCCTCCTCGAATCGTCGCGCCTGCCGGAGGCGGAGTTGAAGATCTCACTGACAGGGTCTCTGCCAACGCTCCCAACAGACCTCACACAGTGCGCTTAGGGTCTGCAAGTCTGTCTGGCCTCCTCTCGCTAACGACCCAACTCACCACCAGGTGGTGATCAGTTGACAGCTCCGCCTCTTCTTCTCACCCGGGAGTGTTCAAGATACGCGGCCGAGATCAGATGATAGCAACCACAAAGCTCACCACGCATCTTCTCCGCCCCTAGTGTCCTGATGCCACGTGTACTGTGGACACCCTTATGCTTGAACATGGTGTTCGGCAGGACAGACCGTGACTAGCACAGACCCAACAACAGAACAATTACCTGTGTTTAGATCGGGGGCTGCCCCAATCACGCTCCAGGTGTCACTAGCATCACCAACGTGCGGAGCGCTGAAGCTCCCCAGCAGGACGATAGGAGTCCTCGGTTGGAGCACTTTCAGCACTCCTCCCAGGGACTCCAAGAAGGCCGGGTACTTATACTGCCATCTCGCCCGTGAGGGGCACAAAATGATGCAGTGAGAGTCCTCCCAACCCGAGCCCAGGGAGGCGCACTCTCCCGTCCACCGGCAAACTCCAACACATGGCTGCTAAGCTGGGGAGTTGAGGAGCAAGCTCCAGACCAGCCTGCCGCCTCTCTCACTGTGGGCAACACCAGAGTAGTGAAGAGTCCAGCCCTTTCGAGGAGATGGGTTCTTAGAGCTCAAGAAAAAGGGTGGAGGTGAGCCCGACTATCTCTAGCTGTATCTCTCAACCTCCGCAACAACTCAGGCTCCTTCCCCAGAGAGGTGACGCCCATGTCCCTAGAACCAGGTTCTGAGTCCAGGGTTGGCTGTCGAGGTCCTCGTCGACGCCACACCCAAAACCATTAATGCGGGGCACCGCCCCCACGGGTCCCCTCCTGCAGGTGGCCCACGGAGACGGCCCCACGCCGCTGTTTCGACGACTCCCGCCGGGTCCCGTGGCAAGACCCGCCACCAGGCGCCGTGATGCCGCCCCGCCCCAGGCCTGGCTCGCGGCGGCCCCTGTTGGCGCCTGATACCGGCGACGTCACGACTCATCACGGTTTTTATCCATGTGCGAGGTGGACGGGGCTTTTGTCTGGCTTGTCACCTAGGACCTGTTTGCCTTGGGAGACCCTACCAGGAGCATATAGCCCTGACAACCTAGCTCCTAGGGTCATTCAGGCACTCCAAACCCTCCACCAAGGGCGTGGCGACCTGAGGGCCTCAGCTTCAAGAGGAACAATGCGGGTTTCGCCCTGGACGTGGAACACTGACCAGCTCTATAATTTCTCTTCCAGGATGCTGAGGGTTCCTGAGCTTCGCTCCAACCAGCCTCAGCACGTGTTTTGTGGATTTGGGAGAAGGTATTCACCTGGTTCTCGTGGTGTCCTGTGGGGTGCTTCTGGGGAATATGGGTGTGCCCGGCAAGGGCTGTCCAATCCTGTATGATCAGAGTAGAGCTTGGTCACATTGCCAGCATTAAGTCAGACTGTTCCCAGTATGCTGGACTCGACAGGGCGCCTCTTTGTCACCGGGTCCTGTTCATTATTTTATGACAGGATTTCAGGCGCAGCCGGGGCCGGAGGGGGTCTGGTCGGTGACCACAGAATAGCTTCTGCTTTTGCTGATGATGTTGCTCAGTTGGCTACACCATGCCGAAGACTCACAGTGTGCGCGCTGGGGCGGTTTGCAGCTGGAGTGTGAAGTGCTGGGATGAGAATCATACCTCCAAGCCTGAGGCTATGGTCCTCAGTCGGACAAGGGTGGCTTGCCCCTTCAGGTTGGTGGGAGCTCCTGCCACCCCAGGTGGAGGAGTTTTGCTATCTTGGGGTCTTGTTCACGAGTGAGGGAAGGATGGAACGAGAGATCACAGACGGATCGGTGCAGCTTCGCAGCACGTGTCACCGTACTGGTCTGTCAGTGGTGAAGAAGGGAGCTGAGCCATGCCAAGCTCTCGACTATCGGTCGACCTGCCTTTACTTCACCTATGGTCATGAGCTTGGGTCATGACCGAAAGGGGATGAGATCTCGATGCTGGGCGCCGAAATGAGTTTCCTCCGAGGGGTGGCTGGGCGCTCTCAGAGAGGTGAGGAGTTCAGCCACCGGGAGGAGCTCGGGAGTAGACCCGCTGCTCCTCCACACGAGAGAGCGCCAGCTGAGGTGGCTCGGGCATCTGTTCCGATGCCTTCCAGGACGCCTGGCGGGAGGTGTTCCGGCATGTCCCACTGGGAGGAGGCCCTGGGAAGACTTCCAGCACACGCTTGAGGACTTGGCGGCCCTCGCCGTTTGGGAGCGCCTCGGTGTTCCTCGAAGAGCTGGGAGGAAGCAGTTCAGAGAGGAGTCTGGGCCCTGCTTAGACTGTTGCCTCACACCCGGCCCTTGACAAGCGGAAGAAGAAGGCAATAGCAAGAAGTGTTTGGTGTGTGTGTGTGTGTGTGTGTGTGGTGAGATAAATCAGAATTACGAAATACAAAACAATTTCTGAAACTTTACAAGTATTAATGGTACTAAAAGAACACTATTAATATTAAGGGCATTGATTAATTCAAGTTATGCGTCACCAATATTACATTACAATAATATTCAAGTGGGCTGTGTATTTACTAAATGACTAGACCACCGGGCTTTTCTCGATGTAATTATGCAACATGTATGCAACAAAAACAACAAAATGCTGTATATAATCAAAAAGTATCTTTCATATTAATGCGCATGTATATGAATCACGATGCCTAAATTATATACATGTTTACGAGTGGAAATGATTAGTCAGAATAATCAGATGCGCACAAAAAGAAAGAGAGAGAGAGGAAGAAAGGGACTGCAGGGTACGGAGATGCTCCAGCACTGCCACCAGGCTTGGCTCTCTATGAAAAGCAATTTTGCAGCAGATGATTCAACCTCCGATAGCTGTTTACTATCTGGGCAGCAGCAAAATCTAGAGGATAATGAAAAAAGAAAGGGGTCCGCTAGCTGGAGGGGCAGTAAGGGAGAGGATCCACAAAGACCCATTTGCTTACACGTGGAGCAAACGATACAGACTACCGAGACTGTAATCGTGCTCTATCATGTTATGCCCTGGAGTAAGTCACTTAACCTGAGGTTACTGCTTTATGACTGTCTCTGCAAGTCATATACTGTAATGGTCTTTTCACACTTAAAATATTGTTAACCTAGTGCCATTCTAAACCTGGGCACCCAGAGCAAAAGTGACCTTAACCCTGGCCTAGGTTTAAAAGATGTTAACCCAAGGTTAAGTGCAGCTTAAAAGCCTTGAAGCCACCCTGGATGAAAAGCGCTGCTAAATGCCTGCAAATCATTTAATCAACATCGCTGATGCACTTGAATAATACTGTTTTTTTTCCTCTCGAATGAGACAATTCTAAACATCTAAATCTCTTTTGCCATCGACATTAAAATACGGCGCTTGTTGTCCTGGCTTTTACTGTCCAGCGCTGATGCTTTTATTGCATCCGTTAATCATTTCCACCTATTTATTATTTTTATTGCCCGTCTATAGCACTTAAAATTCAGGGTCAGCCTAAAAGGAGACTATTAAAAGTCTATCAGCGCTGTTTACTGTTTCTCCAAACGCAGCTTAGCACTTGCTCTTGTGAAAATCTTAAAACTTTATGACACTGACCTTGTAAGAGATAATAAAAACTGTTTTTTTCCAGTTGACCATGTCGTAAAATTCTTAAGAAGTTAGATATCACATGTTTATAAATACAAATCATTTTTTAAGGCGTTTCGGCACCCAGTTTTAATCTAGCCTCAGGATAGTGAACAAATATTATTTAAAGATCGGTCATCTTAATAGTTATGTTTATATCTTTAAGGGTTGTTCACACAAGAACTAACAATAACTGTAAATATAAAGTGTATTGCTGGTAGACAGCTATAAACAGTTGATATATACGCAAATATATTTTTCAATTATTATTAAAACCTGAGTTGCAATTATCCACATAGTTGCCGACCTTAGTGTTAACGACCCTTTACTGTTTTATCTTAAAATATGTAGATATGCAAGGAGTCTAATCTGCTATACACACTATTTACGAGGCACAGTACTTATGGAAATTTCCATATTTTTATTTTATTTCTCATGTCTCAAAAGCATACAGGAGAAAAGGAGACTCATTATATTTAATACAGCCACTGGCTCCTACACCCTTAGATGCTCACTTGCCTGGTCACAACTTCATTATGGCTCTTTTTTTGCATTTTATCTTTCTGCATGAATTCTTTATGAATGTTCTGCACTGGAAGAAAGTCTTTGAAAAGAATGTGTGTCAGCAGAGACCGGTTTTGGATGCAGCTGGTTCAAACTACCAAGGATGCAAAGGCGCCAGACAACTCCAGATATTCCCCAGCTAGTTCCGTCCGTCTGTATCCGCGCAAACTGCAGTCAAACAAATGCATGCCAGCTTGGTACATATGTTAGTCTGAGAAGCATGATGCAAATATACATGAACAAAAGCACAGTAATTTACCAGCACTGCTCTGCAACTGCATTACAGCCACGAAGCAGCTAACAATGTTAGCTACGTCCACACAAATAGCTTAATAGGCAAACAGGTGCGGGCAGCGCCATTTAGCATAAGAGACAGGTCTAGCGTCCCTCCACCGCATGCACATATCCCAGCCTCAATGATTGACAATAGGCAAGAGAGTAAATCAATAAAACCTCCCTCATGTCCTCATTACAGCACTGCTCTGTGTTACTCAAGGCGACAGGCTACTGAAATTTTAAATAGCCATGAACAAGGAGCAATGCAGGAGCGCTGCCAGATGGAGAGGATGTGTCGATGGTAAAGCCACCTGCCCGAACACACACTTTCTCACGCTCTGCTCCACGAAGAGTGTGTGTGTGTGTGTGTGATGCTACTAGAGGGGAGCAGAAGGAGCTTTCACGTTAACGGTCAGGAAGCAGTTGGAGTGGTTTTCTGAAGTGTGGAGTGAAACGAGGATTTAATGGGACTAATATCCATTATTAATAGGGAGACGTATGTAAATGTAGATTACGGATGGAAATCGCCAATTTTTTTTTTTTTGAAGAACTGGGCACAGCTAGTCAGCCCAAGACCTGGAGTACACTCACTCTCCACTCTGACACTTTTTCTCTAGCAAATGAACTCTTTCCTTTCGTGTGACTGCATCTCGATTTGGTAGCTTAAAGTCACATTTACAAATCTCCACACGCACTTTCTTTTTTTAAATTTTTTCTCACTTGCTTGATCGTGTTTGCTACCCACCCCGTTGGAAAACTGCATGTTGCCCTTTTATTGCTCAGAACACTTCTGAGTCGTTGTTTTATGGATATTTTACACAAATATAAAAATAATTCTGATATTATTTACTTGTCCTCATGTCTTATCAGTCTTATCCAATCTTATCAGTAAAACGACTTCACTGTAAATGAGCGTTATTTTTGAGGGTCTAAAATAATAAGTAAAGATGACTAAATTACTAAAATAATTATTGCACAATACTAGCCCACTAACTGTTATGGATATTTTCTTTAAAAAACAAAAACAACATTTCAGCACTGCTGACACTGCTCTGTGCATTTTTAATGTTAATTTCCATGCCATTACAATCTGTGAGCACGTCCACTGGACACGTAAAGTATGTAAATAAACCAAGGAGCTTCCCAAACACATTCTTGTGTGTGGAACTAAGCCATGGATTCATGATCAACCGTTCAAAGGATGTGCCCAAGCCTCCATGGCTAATTAGAAACTGTCATGTTAGAACTTTGGCTTGGGCTATTCCTTGTAAATTATTCCAGTAACAAGGACAGCTCTATAGGCTACCGGAAGTCCAAGGCAGCCTGCCAGTTCAAAACGGGATTTAAGACTTAAAAAGACAATGCATATTCAGACAATATATAGGCTACATTAAGAACGTATTCTGTGTTAACAGTTTCTATGCGAGACAATCGCAACACATACGAATGTTAAAGCTGCGGTAACTTCTAGCTGTAAATAAATAGTAATCTCGCGGAAGAATATTCTGGCCGAGACTACTTCTCTCTGTTTACGTGTATGGCGAATCACGCAGGTGCGGGCGACTCCGCAGTGGTACCTGTCCGAACCAGTTTAAATAATCCGAATATAAACACTTATTTTAGCTGTACAGGAGTGATTCAGGACACGCCAAAAAACATTGTTTGGAAAATGGATTCATGGTGTACTCGCCAGTAAATTCGAACACAAACACGTAACAGACTGCAGCTTTAATATTGAGTAACTTACATAGTTACGTTATTAGATACAGTATTCCAAGTCGTTACACCCTTTTTTTTGCTCCACACACAAAAACAGTTCCCCACTTGAAGCTACTCGTTATTGCAGCTGATGTGTCGTTCCTGAACGATTCAATTACTCATGTTTTGTCCAGAATGAATCGGTTGGATTAATGATTCAGCCTGTCCCTTGTCGCCACCTATTGGTCGACAAAAATCCCCAACATCATTACACAGAGTGCAGCGATATAAAAAGTCCTAGCGTTGGACTTTATATGAGTTTATCAAATTCATACGATATGGAATGTTTTCTGATAATATTTTACTCTATTCTTAATTTGTCTCAGTGGCGTTGGTAGTTTTAACATGTTTTTTTTCCAGTGAGATCAAGTAGAAAACATTGACGAGACCCAAGTGAGACGTAGTCTTTTTCTCAAACAGAAAAATCTGAGGAGAAGATTTAAGCAGAATTCTTCATTTGCGCTTCATTTCATCTCATAGCTGTCCAAGACAAGCAATTGAGATATTAAAAGATCTCATTTGCGATTTTTATTTCCTATGAGATGCTGTCTTCTTTTCCCGTTCTTTTTCGCTCTCTCCTTTTCTACTATCCCCTTTCCAAACCTCCCAGCTCCTTTGTTCGTCAGGTGCGGATGGATGTTATCATTTCATTTCCTGCCTCCTTTCCCTTGGGGGCAGCTCAGGGAGAATCCGCTGGAAAAGACCTGGAAAGAGCCAGTGCTCAATTATTCTCAGTAAACAGGGATGAGGAGGCTCGGTCCTCGTTCTCTCTGTCATTTGTTGGAGAAGGATAACAAGTCAATGATAAAGATCAGGCCCAGTCCAACAAATAAGGCTGGGACTGAGCTCTGTGCTTAAGAGTTTTGCCAAAGGCCATGAGTGAAACGGACCAAAGTTATCAGTTCGCTGTCATGCAGGATCTGTCTCTGACTAGTGAGTTTGAGGTCTGGCTTTACTGTAGGCAAGATGAGGTCTGGCTGCATATGAAGAGCAAAAGCCTGAGGATGATCTTAAACAGATGCTACAGAATGCAGACTGGCAGCATGGGATGAATTGTCTTGAATTTTGGATGGACATAGCCATTGGTTAGACTCTTATTTTGTGTATCATGGGCTAATGTTCTTTCTTTCTGCCCTCTGTAAAGTCTTTCACGACTAATACGGTGTAAGAAAACATGAATAAATAAACTGAACAGGAATAAATAAACAAATAAATCACTGTATAGGTGATGTGTATGTTTTCGTCAGTGTCAGCTTAATGTGAAGTGACAACGACAAGTGAGCCATCTGTTTGTTGACTTCCCTGGAAAGTGTAAACACTGTAACCTTTGACCTTTAATGTCAATGTGAATCATTGCAACAGTCAACATTTCAGGTCTGGAATCCTGCCTTGGATTTATTTTCATTTCTTTCTTTTTTAGAGTTACAACTTGCAACAACACATATTTCTGACTCTGTACACAGATTGAGGCAAATGTATTTTTTAAAAGCAGGTACGAATCTCCTCATCAAGGGTGGATTGCTTTACAGCAGCAATAAATGCAAAGGTCTTCAAGTGCAAGTTCACCCACAAATGAAAATTCTGTCATTAATTATTCACCCTTGCATCTCGGGAAGACAAATTAAAATATTATTGATGAAATCTGAGAGCTTTCTGACCGTATTTAGACAGCAACACAAATGACACCAAATATATTAAGAACATCGGTAAAATAGTCAGTGGTGTTCTAAGAAACCAAAATAAAGACTTTATTCAATTATTTATTTAATTAATCACAGAATTTACATTTTGGGGTGAACTATCCCTCCATCGTTGGAGAAAGCGTTGGATCATGTGTGGTCACAGTCAAATACAGTTTGCAATTACCATAGAAAAAGAAATGAAAATTCTCTCATTATTTGTTCTAGTTGTTGCAAACCTGTATGAGATGTGTGTATTTGTGTGTGTGCACGTGATAAGCAGATATTTTGAAGAATGCTGGTAACCATACATTGACTTCTTTATGGAAAAAATACTGTGGTCAATGGCTTTCATCAGCTGTTTGGACAGAATTAAATTTTTGGATGAATTTAACTGTAGAATGCTACTGCTCTATATCAAAAAAAAACGTAATGCCATATATGCCATATGGCATTAAGTTTTTTTTTGGATAGAGCAGTAGCACTTTTTTTTGGATAGAGCAGTAGCACTTAGAATATACAGAGAAAAGGGCTACGCTACTAAGCAGTGCTATTTGTGTGTTGCATTGATTTTGTGCGACGAATCGGTTCTCTGTGGCATATAGGCACTAGTGAGGCAGCTTACTACCACAGGTTGCAGAACGGAGCTCATGTCTTTGCAGATGCACTGAACGTTATTCACATACTCCCTACACGGTAACCATCACTGCGTGCTGCCCACAGGGCATCACCGAGGCACTGTGCAGAATGCTGAAAGTCCCGTGGACGGTCACCGAGCATGAAATACTAATCAATTTGGCATTCCGGCAGGGCTGGTAGAGTTTGGCTGAGGAAGCAGACTGCACACAGGCAACAGGTGCGAACTGACACCTGTTCTGTGTTTACGATGACAAGCCTCAGCAGGAGGGAGGGGTGAAATACCTGTATTTTCCCCTCAGCCTTCCGTTCCCTCGCCTTTCTCGCTTTTATCATTTCCCAGAAGGTGTGCGGATGAAAGGGAACGAGAAGTGCCATGTGGCCAGTGCAGCCAAATCCGTCCTGTTTTCATCTTTCAGGCACGTGCACATCTTGAGTGGGCTAGATTTGAGCACTTTTAGTCATTTCTAGCCAAGCGGTTGGCAAAAACGGCTTGATAGCATTACACACACACGGGGGGGGGGGGAGGTTTATGCAAACAGCAGCGCTGGAGCTCCAGTCGTGTTGTTGTGAGCGCGGCACTAGTCGTCTCACCGAGCACAACTGCAGTAGGGTAATAGATGCAGGTGTCACGCGGACCGTTTCTGGCGCTTTCCTCCTGTGCTCGTTGTAGCTGGAGGAGACTTAGCAGAGGGAAGAGGGGGTGGACTGAAAAATGGGGATAATTGTCCTCATGCTGCGTGGGTTCTGAATTGCGGCCATTGCTCTCCGCACAATGCCTTTCTTCTTTTTTCCCTCTCTTTCTGTCGCGCAGCCAGTGGAACTCGACGTTGACCTGTCAGTCTGCAGAACTCTCACAATGCCGTTGGCCACAGAAGTTGATGCTAGAGCGTGTGTGTGTTCATTTAAGAGCGAGAGGTACATTTGAGTCGTGTTGTGGAAGGAACGGGGGAGCTGTGGCCCTCTTACCGTCAACGTTTGCACGGGGTCGAGATTCGATAGCCTTATTGCCCTTCATCTGAAAGCCGGCTATTAAAACTTTGCAGGTGATCTTAAGTATTTGTAGGCATTTTTTTATAGATGATACAGGCTGTAAATGTCATTCAACAACCAATCTAAATGTATAAAAAAAAACACTTGCATTTACATGTGACTTTGTATCTATTTTTACATGAGACGACCAACTTGTGGTCAGACAGCCCTTCAATTATCAGTCTGTTATATTTAAAGCTTATGTTGTAATGCATTAGATATACAAGAGATGATGCACAGCTGGTTATACTGCAAAATAAACCTAGACAGGGAAAGAGGTTCTCATTGTGAAGCAGGTCTTGGTTTATTTTGTGATAATGACTGACTGTCTCACTGAAAATTACCCTGACTATTAGACAGCGACTTACCAAATAAATACATGGACATGAGAAAGTGATTTGATCTTGCTTGTTAATTGACTTAATGTCTCAAAAAAATAAACTTAAGATAAAATAGATTGTTGCTTTTTAAACTACGAGCCCAGCAGGCAACAAGACAAATGGAACAATATTAATAGATAAATTGCTGTTAGAATCCAATTTCTTACTCTATTTTAAAATCTCGGTCATCCAGTACTTTCATCCGTTGTACCAGTCCTTACGACCTGTCATTAGGCACATCGTTTGAAAAAACAGAAAAAAACCCAACAGATTTTATATCCCATTTACAGATTTTTCTTCTTGTTTTAAACTTACACCATTTGTCAGAAAGCAATGAAGCAAGAAACCGTGTAGTTGTACCAACATTTTGGGTCACAAGATGGCACTGATCAGCTATAACAACTTGATACGATACTAGAACCCAAAGTAAGTTGACGAAAAGTTGCCAGCGGTCATTATAAAAACATTTTATTGCTCGATGGCTGACCAGGGTTTGAAATTTCTGCCGCGTTCTATTCAGTTTATTACCATTACCACTAAAGTTACCGCTTTTAACAAATACTAATGTGTCCATAAGCTTTGTTAGCAGGCCTACGCGCACACTCGGTCTGAACACTGTGTTCATTTACTGCTATTCACCTCTGCACAGCAGTTAATCATATGGGCAGGTCTAGCAAGTGTAGTCCTGTTCAGAATGTTTATTTGGACTTAGATTTAATTTAAATAAAGCTGATTGGGTTGGCAGCACCAATTCCATAAGGACAGACCGTGACCTCACCATTAGACTCTATAAACACATAAGAACACGTGATTTTTTTCTTAACAGTATAACACCATTCCAGCGGAGCTAATCAAGAGGTGAAAAGTTACCTCAGACGCAAGCTGTTTTAACTCTAATCACCATATATAACCTCAAAGTTTGCACAGAGCAAGATAACCTACCGTTGGCTGTCGTCCAGCTTCAGTATGTTATTCAAGTCTTGACTGCGAGTCAAGTACCGCAAGAAGTAGATCATGTTCATTTGAAGAGATTAAAAAATATATTCAATCCCAGCATCATATCATAAGCACACTCAGCGCACTTTATTTTAAAAATATATATATGCAAATGCGTTCCGATACATCTTTAAAGTGACAGTGACCCCTACTTTGCCGTCATTCTGCTTGACACACAGCGCGGAGAGCAGAAGTGATTTGGTGAAATGCCTTTAAATGCCATACATTAAGCTGTCAGAACAGCATTGCTCCATTCCGGGGTGCTGAAAAAGATATTCTTTCCATTTTCCGATGTCACTGCACCAGCCGATGCGAGAGTCAGATTGAAACAGAGCGACGGACGCGTTATGAACAGCGCGCAGTGGGGTCAAAAACAATGGATTTCACTCGTGAAAAAGAAAAAAAAAAAAAAGGAAAAGAAAAAGCTCACGGGGTCACGACAACCCCACCGTGTGCATAGAAATCTTTATACTGTCATTAGTGTAATCAGTGGTGATGAATTGGAATTTAAAAGGCGTCGCTCCTGGATATGAAACGACTGTTAAGTTCGGCCCGTTCTATTAGGTAGTTGCTTATCATTAGAAAGTGCCACTGGTAAATTGGATCCACTGGAGCCAATTAACCACTCGAAGACACTGAACGCTGCGCATCCTCATGTATTTATTGATCAGACACAATTGCTTTAAAGTGGGGTCATCAGCATCGTAAGGCATGCTTTTCGCTCTTCAGCAACACATGTACTAAACGTGTACTTCTATTGCAAAAACAAGCTCTTATTTGCATCTGGCAAGCAGTTTATTATTCCAGATAGATATTTGCCATTTTAGCAGATGCTTTCATGTAGAGTGGCTTACAGTGCACTAATTGAGCACAATGCCTGTGGGATAACCTGGGGTGAAGTGTTTTGCTCAAGGGCACAATAATAATTGAGCAGGACAGTAAACTCAGTACCTTGACACTTCACTGACTGGGACTGAACATGCAACCTTTATTATAGTTTCAATGGTTACCTTCACTACTAGCATGCCTGTGCACATCTGCTTCATATGTGTGTGTGTGTGTGTTTTATTATTGTAATTAATTTTCACAATGGAACACCAGTAGGTTATATAGACATAAGAAAAATGTATGTATTTTATGATCTTTTATTGATATATTTATTATATATATAATTATATATATATATATATATATATATATATATGACATTTTAGTTTTTTTAGTTTTATATATCGAGGTATTATAGATCTCATTGTAGACAGTGTCATACTGTGCCAGTGTTGCATCACTTTACATCTTTACATCTGAAAAAAACTATCAGTGGTGTCTATTTTC
The DNA here is from genome assembly GCF_018831695.1 of Puntigrus tetrazona. NCBI lineage: Eukaryota > Metazoa > Chordata > Actinopteri > Cypriniformes > Cyprinidae > Puntigrus > Puntigrus tetrazona. Next base: position 17,766,925 of record NC_056706.1, on the reverse strand, counting down.
AGAGTTTCCACATTAGACTCGCGTTGCCTTAGTGTCAAGTCTGGTTCAAAGAAATCGTGGGCATGAAACAAAACCTGGCATGAGGCTCATGATCTCCACCTAAAATAAGCTCGCAGCACTCTTATTTATTCAGTAAAGGAACACTAAGCACATTTCAGTTACAATTCAGTTGATTTATTTCCATTAATAATTTCAAGCATACCACTGAATACTCCAAGTCGATTTCTGTGCAACAATAAGAGAGAAAATATTTTTTATTAACAAAAAATCAACACCCCTGAAGCTTGGACTCCCTCACACCGACGCACACCACGACTCCATCCACGCAGTGTTTTGGCTCCCTACAGAGGACAAACAGTGCCCCCTGCTGCTCAACAATCTATTTTACACAACAAGGAACTAGGCCACGGAGTCGGTGCTTAGCGAAGCTTTCATCTTTTTCAGCATTTATGCAGAGCTCATCTCACAGCAGACTCCCAAAGCTGCAAATAAGTGTACTGTAATGACGTCTTAAGTCTGTACCAGTTTACTCAACTTAATGAGTTGCAAAACTATGCTAAAATGTTCCAGTAGCAGATTGCCACCACATTTCACGCAGTCCGATGGCAGCGGGTAGCTTTAAATTGTCCTCACGCAGGCTTTGAACTATATCCAGTTCTAATTACAACAATAATATTCAGTGTGCATTTAAAACACGGTCAATGTACAGAAAAATACAGAAAAAAAAAAAACATTCACATCACGTGCGATGCAGTTCGTATTTCTGAAATGCTCTGAAAACAGAAAGAGACTGAATTGATAAGAGCTGTAAAGTGTTTTCAGACTTTTAAAAGTCTCAAGACTGTGGGACTCGTGAACCGTGGCAGGCAGGGAGCCCAGCAGCATCCTAACAGTGCCCCAGTTTCCCTCTCCAAGTCAAGTTATTATTATTCATGTGTTCCTCAAAATAGGAAGCCTGTGAGAGGGAAAGTGAGAGTCTGGCCTGAAAAGTAGTACAATGGCACTCAACGGTACTCCCTTGTCCATCATTAGTGAGCAGAGGATTAGGTGATGGGCGCCATCCATTTCGGGAGAGATCTGCAGGACTTTAATTACCTGTGTGAGCTCTCATCACGGTCCCGCAGAATTGAGACCAGAAAAAGAAGGGCTAGAGACAGGGAAGAAGGGCTATTAGTGCCTCGCGTTCAACTGAAGCTAAATTAGTCTTTGATTTACAACCGGATAAAATCAACTTCTCCTTTGTAGATAGTGAAGGTCATAGCAGATACACCCGTGCGCGATTAGGACACTTAATAGGAATTCACTAAGAATGCGCTGTGCCTACTGATAGCGCTGTTTTAGCAGTTGTGGTTATGCTAATCAGTCCACAGAATTTGCGCTGAACACAAATGCAGTTCTTAAGGGTTGGTTTTAAGCAATGTTGTGGTGAACACAGCAGACTCAATTGTTTCTTTAAAATGCCAAGTTTTGTGAATAAAACGTTATGTATAATGAACCTTATTTACATGGTAAGGACATGAATTTAAAAAAAAAAAATATTCCCTGCGCATTGCTACTTTAGTGAAATTAGCAGCTGGGTAAACTAAACTGGTTAAATAATGCAATGTTAATTTTGTTTTTTTTTTTAACAGTGCATTGCTATTTTAGCACATTTACACACTTTTTGCAGGATTGCAGGTGATCTTTAAAAAAGCAGAAAGTGGGCTTGTCTAAATAAATATAATGTGTTGAATAAATGTTCACGATTAATGTAACGCAACGATAAACCGCGATGCAAGTTGTGAAAAGGGTGCATGAAATCTACATGAAAAGAGATCAAATAATGTGCAATCTATAATTTACATTAAAAAATTTAAACATTCACTGGACAGCAGTTTTATTATATTAAATCTACTGGTTTGTGTGTGGGTGTGTTTTGCCAAAAGTGGCAATTTAGCATAATTACATTTTAATTAGCATTTATCAAGAGGTTTGCCAAGAATGGGGTAATCAAAATAAATAAAACTTAACAATTACCTTAATAACTATTAATAAGCAGCAAATTAGGAACTTAAAAAACTTAAAAACTTAAAAAGTCTTAGTTAATAGTAAATAAGTCTTAAACTGTTACCATAAATGTTTGCGAATAAATATTAATGATAAATATAACGCAACGTAATTCTGATGGCAAATAGTGATGCAAAGCTGCATTCTATAATGAGTCTAATTTACATAAAAAGAGGCCAAATATAATATTCACTGTGCATTGCTACTACTTTATATTTGTATATAACTATTGTTTAACTATTGCACTAGTTCAACTTGGTTACAGTTATTCTTTAAAAATCCAAAAGTGTGTTCATCTGAATAAATAAAATTTCACCTTGTCGACATAATGTAATGTTAATTGTGCTGGAAAATAGCAATGCATGTTGTTAATAAGTTGTTGCCTATAATAAATATATATATATATATATTCACTGCATAAGGCATTTAGCTGATTACTGATTATGGGTGCTCTCAAAAAGCCAAAATTTAGCTCTTTTAAATAAACGGTTATTATTCACACTTTACCATAATTTTAAGAATATGATCAATATGGCGCAATATTAAATCACACTACAAAAACCTAAATTTACATAAAAGGGCATGTCTGTGATTCTAATAATGGCAATCTGAACATTCCATTACAGTAAAATTTTACCACAATTAGTTAAAAGGCTAAAAGAGATGAACCTAACTGTCATTATATTGACCAACATGATAATGCGTGTTGAAAATCACAGTTTATTCGGAAACAGTAAAGCACTCTGATGACTATTACCCATACCTTGTATATTAATTGATTAAATACTTCATTCATTCATTCGCACGCTCACTTATTTCTAATTCTTTAAATTCTGAAGCAGGTCTTAGTTATTCTTTTGGACTCCTTTCACCATAATGTTGTCATACGGGGAATTGTCCTCTTCCTCATTGTCCTTCTGCTTTGAAAGCAAGGCCCTCCTGGGAGGTTTAGGAACCGCATAGTCATCGACAGAAGCGTTGTATGGGTATTCATGCCCACTCGGATCCATCACTGTGCCCAACATCTTCCAAGCATGACCTTTGACCTCCTCAGGTTCATCATAGAGCGATGGAGGCCCACTTGGGGCCACACCACAACCTTCTGGTTCATCATAAATGTGCTCCACTTTTTTGTATGAAGGTGTTTTTTTGTTTGAGAAACGAGATCTGATTGCAGTTTCGTCTATAATATCATAAAGTGGTTCTGTGTTTTGTAATTTGCCTTTCTTGTCATTTTCACAATTGGGTTCTACAAACATGGGTGGAGGGTTTGATGCCGACAAAGTCTCTCCCATGTTCTTGCCAATGGTGTCAAAGGGCAGCGAGTAGTCAGAGTCCTCGGGGTTGGAGCATGTGGAACGACGGTCTTTTGTTTCTCGCTTCTCCCCAGGACTTCCCCGATCAGGATCAGGGGCCATGGCTCGGGAATACATCTCATCCTCGCTGTTGACCAAAGGACAGCTGCGGAAGTTCTTGACCTGGCTCTTTCGCGGCGGAGGCCTGGTGTCCAGGTTCAAGCTCTTGACTCCGGTCAGAAGTTTCTCAGCAGGGGGTTCGAGTCTGGTTTGCTGAGGGTTCTGGGGTTGTTTGGGTCCGTCTCTGACTGCTCTGTCAGTCACCATACTGTAGACGCCTACATTCTCTGCCACAGCTCTCATTCGAGGTGAAGGGGGCATGGCATCTCGCTCCACGCTTGATATCTGCTTCTGAGGTAAGTTGACTCTGTGTAGATTGATGGCGGCCTCTACAGATTGGAAGATGCTGTTTCCTTGCTTTGTGTCGAACTCAAAGTTGCCTTCCCCCGAGTCGCATCTTCGCCCAGCCTCGAAGGAAAATGTTGCCTGTTTGTTGAAAAATATATACATTTAATCAGTCGTAAGTAGTAAAAGATGATAAAAAAAAAAATAAAAAAAACTGTGCATGTACAATACCATCCAAAACGGAGAGTACGATTTTTTTTAAATGTTATCCTCACCATTTTTCTGCACATTTTGAAAGATTGCATCAGAAATTGTGGAAACCCAGCTAGTAATAATAACAGTGTAATTCTGTTTATCTCTATGCAAGACATTTTCAAATATAATTTGTGACCCTGGACCACAAAATTTACCCTGATACATTTTCTGAAATTGAGATTTGAATAAATAAGCTTTGCTTTGGATTGTTACGATATGACAGTATTTGGCAGAGAAACTGGACTCTGAGGGTGCAAAAAATACCAAAATCTAATATTAAGAAATTCACCTTAAAAAGTTGTCAAAATGAAGTTCTAAGCAATGTGTATGACTTAATTCAACACGATCTTTAGTGTCACTAGCTTAGGCTGCTTTATTTATTTATTTATTTATTTTTTCATAAGGCAGTCTGGATATTACAATAACATCTTTTTACAGTTCAATATCCCCATCACTCTACCGAATGACAGAGAGCACACACTCCACTAGCATTAGCTGAAAGACTTCAGATCACTATCAAAGCCATACCTTGTCTCTGCCGAACCTGCGGAGGAAGCGATAGGGCCAGGAGTAGAGAACTTCTCCCGTCTTTGGTTCCTTCAGAAGGAGGCTATCAAAATCAGTCCGTAACAGCACTGTTCCTTTCAGGCCGCATCTCTCAGAAGCCTCTGTACGCCTCACCGTCACCTTAAAGTCTTTCATTGCTGAAGACAACAGAAAGGAAAAGCTTTGCATAAACAATGTGCCAAAAAGCATAGCATATATCAACCACATAACAATGGATTCAGCTAACTTGTGGCTTTCTGAAGGCTTATGAGTGTATTAGATATTCAGCTGTATGTAGAACTGCATTAGAAACTACATCTGTTGGGTAAACCTGAATGGGCTTCTATTATCATAAAAAAAAAAATTATATTACAAAATGTTATATAAATGTTATAAACTATTAAATGAAATTTAAAGGCTTTTCTCAGTGAATGAGTATGCGGATTCTACCCATTTGAACTCTTTTTGGAAGCAGATGGTACGTATCAGAGGTCATTCTCACATATGTACAATAATTTAGAGCAGCTTTCTTTTGATGCGGCATGTATGCAATATAATTGGTTTTTCACACAAGTGTACAGATTTAGCACATGCACCGTTGAGAAACAAGCATCTTATTAGATGCTCTCGGTTAATAAAGGTCAACACCCTGTTCGTTTCTGCTGAACTGCAGGGTGAACTGTGTGCTGCAGGAGTCTGCTGCTGCTCCAGAGGGATTGTCTATTAAAGGGCTCACCATGCAGATGTATTTCTGCATGAAGCAGACATGGGTGATGAAACTCTATTAATTTCCTGAGGTGAAGTGTCAAAGAGAGATTTTTCTGTACATGTCATTCAGTCCAAAAACAGTCGACCCATAACAGTGAGCTATTAATTCAGGCTCTGCATAGATTGAATGCAAATGAGGATGCTTCTCAAAGTCTGATTTAATAGCAGTAGTTATATATATATATATATATATATATATATATAGATACATATATACATACATACACACACACATATACATATATATATATATATATATATTTGTTTTAGTTTTTTGTAATAATAATAATAAAAAATAAACACCAATTTGCATATTTTTATAATCTTTTGGCAATTCATTCATTCATGTTATTATATGTTACCGTATTTTGGGCATTTACTGAACTGAGAGAGAACAACATTGAAGAGAAAGACTGGAAGAAAATGAGTAGAGGCCTGGAACTAGGACTTGACCTCACGTCGCAAGGTCATCATTTCAGGCCACACTTTGGCATAGTCATGTGAAACTTTTGCATAATTATGCCAATAATCGTACTAGAAAGGGGAAGAGAGAGAGAAAGGCTGCGATGTGGTTTGGAGGTATCTTTTTTCCGTTTGAAACGTGGCTCCTCCAGCCACAGTCAAACTTCATTGAGAGGAAGTATGTCTTTGCAGAGACAGTGCTGGCTTCTGTTTGCAGCTGTCAGAACAGAAGCAACCACTCCACACCTCTCAGCAAATAAAAAAGAATGGCACTTCCTGCAAAAGAACAAAAAAGCCACACTATATACAGACTAGTGTAAAAATGAGACTCATTTCCATATTTACATCCTGTTGTCACAGAGCAACAAGTGGTGAGATTCATATGCAAGATTCTCTCCCTTTACTGCTCTACATCTGGCAATGCACCAAATTCACAGCAACTGTTTTGTGGTTGTAACCCTCCATTTCCACTTACTTTCCACATGACCTCATTTGCATAACACATCTTTCTCCTTCCAGGTGTGTGTTGTGTTCAGGAAGTTGTAAAATCATAAAAGGTACATTTTACGCGAACAGCGCGTTTCATGTAGATATGAATAGAGTGGGGTCTAAAAGTCGGAGAGCTCTTTTACTGTAAAATGCACAGCACCTGCTAAGTTGCAGCATAAGCAGAGGATTTAGCAATTTTGCTAGTAGGAGGTCACTGTCCACCGGCTACTTGTGGTCAAACATAAGGTCACCATCGGCCAAATAAACACTTATCTCTTCTAAATATAGTGTTTTATTCACACCACATTCTTTCTGGATTCACCAAGGCTAAGATTTTACAGTATTTTGGATGCAAAGTAATAATTTGTGACACTGATTATTTTTAGACAACGAATGTTTTTATTTTGTACTAATGTATTCCTTTATTATGGATATATTAAAATAATTCAAACTGACACAAAAGTATAATTTTACCTAATATTTCTATTTCAAACAAAGATGTTCTTTTGCATTTTTTTTCGCTTGTTTTTAACACTGATAATACTAAGATTTTTATTTATTTTTTTGTTGCAACAAATCAAATTTCTGAAGAATCATGTGACACTGAAGATTGGGCTAATGACTGTTGAAAATAAATTAAATAAATTAGAATTTAAAATAGTATAACCAAAATAAAAGTATAACCTATAGTTATTTTAAATTGTCATAATTTAACAATATTTTTGTGACCATACGAGACTTCCATTAAAAAAAAAAAATCATTAAAAATCATATACCAACTGCAAGTGTTTTTAACGATAGTGTAATTTTATCCTGTCCAGCAATACGTTTTGATTTTACTTAGTGACAAATCCGGCATCAGAACTAAACCTGCGGAGTCAAGATGAGCTATATTTTTTCTGGTCTCCTGGCACTAATGTTTTTGAATCTGGGATGTGGTTTCACATACCAGTGATCTGCTGCTATTTGATGTGGTTTACAGCTTTTTTAACATCACTAATTTCGCCATAAGGTTTTATTCACTGACGACTTTGCGTTTGTTGTGAAAATGTTGCATCCCGGTGTAAATATCTGTATGTGCCGCAAAAAAGCAGTAGTTCCACAGCCTTACTGTTCCCCTCTTATCGCCGAGTTCCTCTCGCTCCCTGTTACCCTGCTGTCGCTTGACAGAACAAGGCCTTCTGATATTTAAATTGAAACAGATGGATTTGATAAACTGTCTGAATGCGAAACTCCCCCAAGCCCGACGCATTCCAGAGAGGAAAGAAAGCAACAGAATGCTGAAGCTCACGCAGACATATGGGCCAACTTTCTGTGGACTGAAATAAGTCAATTAGTTTAATGAGATCATTTAAATGCCATTTCTCAATGCGAGCAAATATAGGAACATAATGACCCATGATTAAACAGTCAGGGTAGTGTTGAAATGCCTGGTGAAGTTAGACTGGC